>NW_028270166.1:10111009-10459759 GCF_037043375.1 Chiloscyllium plagiosum
GGTCCAACCCAAACCTGTTGTAATTGTTTTGTTTTCTTTCATGTTGAAATGTAACTGTTAACCAGGACTCTACGCAGACTTTTCCTGCTTTACTTACTTTGACTTGTGCTGTGGGATCTTTTATGTTCAAAAATATTTATTCTAACACAATAGGACACCAGATAATTATCAAGACCGGAAACGACAAGGCCATAACCTTCATTGGTTTCTCTCTTCCCATTTCCACTCAGCTGATTTCATCATGTCAGGAGTAAGACGTTCAGCTCCTCCAGGAGGTGTGGGTGGGGGGTGGGGGTCTGTGATCTACTGGTATTAATCGCTGGATTAGTAATCCTGAGACCCAGGTAATGTTCCATGGCTGTGGGTTTGAATCTTTCCACAGCAGATGGTGGAATTTGAATCCAATGGAGTCATGGAGTTGTACAGCACAGAAAGAGGCCCTTTGGTCCAAATCGCCCATGCTAACCAGATATCCTGAATTAATCTAGTCCCATTTGTCAGCATTTGGCCCATATCCCCCCCAAAGCCTTCCTATTCATATACCCATCCAGATGCCTTTTAAATGTTGTAATTGTACCAGCCTCCACCACTTCCTCTGGCAGCTCATTCCATACACGTACCACCCTCTGCATGAAAACGTTTCCCCTTAGGTCTCTTTTAAATTTTTCCCCTCTCATCTGACACCTTTGCTCTCTAGTTTTGGACTCTCCCCGACCCTGGGGAAAAGATCTTCGCTAATCACCCTATCCATGCCCCTCATGATTTTATAAACCTCGATAAAGGTCACACTTCAGCCTCTGATGCTCCAGGGAAAACAGCGGAACCTATTCAGCCTCTCCCTGTAGCTCAAACCCTCCAACCCCAGCAACATCCTGGTCAATCTTTTCTGAACCCTGTCAAGATTAACATCTTTCCTATAACAGGGAGACTGGAACTGAACACAGTATTCCAAAAATCTGGAATTAAGAGTCTAATGAAGCCATTGTAAACCTTTGGGCTGAAGACATTCATTAATGTCCTTTGGGAAGAAAACTTGCTGTCCTTAACCAGTCTGACCTATGTGTGACCCGGACCCACAAGGATTGTATGACTTGTAACAGCCTTCTGCAATGCCCTAGCATTCATGTGTACCAAGAACAGCTAAGGACAGCAATAAAATCTGGCCTGGCCAGCATTGCCCATGCTCCATGAATGAAGTTTTAAAAAAATACCCATCTCAATGTTCAATTAGTGCATTGCTTAACGGTATCTTAACTCCATCTACCTGGGCCAAAATCCTGGAATTCTGTTTCTACACACCAACAACTGAATTGGTTCAAGACCATCACCACCTTCAAATGAAAAACAAAGGTCTGCCTAGCTAGCAATGCCCACACTACATGAAAAAAAAACAAACAAAATTTGCCTCGGCACCTTAATCTTTCAATCAGTTTTGAAATTTTCAATTGACACTCAGTCTCAACAGCTTCCTGAGGGCGAGTGTTCCAGGTTTTTGTTTCCTTGAGTAGTAAGAAATGTTTTCTGACATCAGCTAGCTTTAGGTCGAAGGCTCTTGTTCTGGACCACCTACATCAGGTTAAATACGGTCTCTGCATTTACCCAATAACTTCTTTAGTCGAAACATTGAAAACAGAAACAACAGTAGACCATTCAGTCCTTTGAGCCTGCTCCGTCATTCAATATGATCATGGCTAGTCATCCAACTCATGCCCTGTTCCTTTTTTCTCCCCAAACACTATTTGATGTCTTAGAACTGTATCTAACTCATTTAAAACTTTCAATGTTTTGGTCTCAACTGCTTTCCTACAGTAGAGAATTTCACAGGCTCAGCACTCAGGGTGAAGAAATATCTTCTCTTCTCCATCCTACATAGTCTCTTAGACTGCAACCTCTTAGCTGGAGTCCAGAACCAATCACTGAAAATCTTCTACACTCAAGATGATATGATTTCCTTTATTGGTCAGGAGCATTGAGTATACGCATTAGGATGCCATTTTACAGTTATACAGGACATTGGTTAGGCTACTTTTGGAATATTGTATGCAATGCTGGTCTCCTTCCTATCAGAAGGATATCATGAAGTTTGAAAGGGTTCAGAAAGAATTTACAAGGATGTTGCCAGGGTTGGAGGATTTGAGCTGTAGGGAGAGGCTGAACAGGCTAAGGCTGTTTTCCTTGGAGCGTTGAAGGCTGAGGGGTGACCTCAGAGGTTTATCAAATCATAAGGGGCATGGATAGGATAAGTAGACAATGTCTTTTCCCTGGGGTGGGGGAAGGGCAGAACTAGAGGGCATAGTTTAGGGTGAGAGGGGAAGATATAAAAGGGACCTAAGGGGCAATTTTTTCATGTGGAGGGTGGTGCGTGTATGGAATGAGCTGCCAGAGGAAGTGGTGGAGGCTGGTACAATTACAACATTTAAAAGGCATCTGGATGGATATATGAATAGGAAGGGTTTGGAGGGATATGTGCCAGATGCTGGCAAGTGGGACTACATTATGTTAGAATGGACGAGTTGGACAGAAGAGTCTGCTTCCATGCTGTACCTCTCTATGACTCTAAGAGAATATAAGACCAGTGACATGAAGTCTGGCCTCATCAAGTGGATACTCAGTTGAAGTTCCAGATAAAGGGCTGCTTACACACTGGGTTAAAATTGGACTAGAGTCTAAGACTCTGCTAGTACAGGGGGCAGCTTGGCACCTGATCCTGCTTTCAGCAATATGGCAAGAAAAGCAATGAAGGAAATGCAAGGTTTGTTTTATTTTTTGTCTTTAAAGACTTGGAACCCATTCCTGGATCATCCAGGTTTCTCAGTTCCACACACTGACCAAGACTCTTCCGAGATGACATATGACTCCACAGTCTCAAGTTTTTTTCCTGTAAATGTTTCTTTAGCTCTTTAAATATCATTACAGCCTTTCCACCCATTATGAAACCACATTAATCAGCTGACTTCAGGTTATTAAAACACAAGAGAGCTCTCCTCTGGTTAACAGTACGTGTATCTCAGCCACACAGATCAGAAAGATCTTGGGTTCAGTCATTGGATTGTGCTGACTGAGCTGGTCCAAGATAACTTTCAGCATAGCTGGAGCTGAACAGGAGAAAATCAGCAGCTTTCACCAATGTTCCTCAATACCCTTGAAGCAGGTTTGTGAAGTTGGGCAAGGACAGAATTGAGAGTGGTGTTTTGCCTTCTTCCGTCCAGTTGCCCCATCAGCACTGAATGTCTGAATTCAAGCCTGGAGGTCAGCCATTAGTGAGAGATGGCCAGGGAGTCATCAACTCATTTGATTTTCTCACTTTAAAAATCGGGATGCATTTGCACAATGTCGTGATGTTGAGTATGTTGTCAGTGGCTGACAGGACTCTAGAATCAGCAATAGATGTGACAAATTCACAGAAACTACACCCCTCCAAACATCAAACTGCTGGGGATCAGTGTGGAATCTTGAGGTATTCCAACTTTTAAACAGAAGTTGTGAAATACAGAACAAGTCAATTTGTTTGTTTATTTGACTGTCTTTCCCTGTAGGCAAACTGAAATGTAGCAGGATTTAGTTGTCCATCTGTCCAGTCTTTCAGAAAGTGGTGTAATGTGTAGCAAAAATAATTGTTTCAATGGGGGGGGGGCAGAAATCCTTAAGTAAATGACTGGCAGCAACATTCCTGTCTCTGCTACATTATGTACAAACGATGTTAGATGGGAATACGGTATTTGAAACACTAACAGGATTGAGTCACAGGAGTTACACTGGAACACTGCAACGCCTATGGGCCCTCAACCAGACAATGGAGTTTTGTAAATGGTTTCTCTCCTCTCAGGGATTCCATGCCCTTTTGTTGAATCTGCATTGTCTTCTTCCCCTCCAACAATTGCTTTGCCCTTACAAAACACTTCCCATCCCTTACCTTCTCCTCTCCAAAGTTCCTGAATATGATTAGACCTCCCAGATTATTTTTTTTTTCTGGATCTGGAACTCCAGGTTTGTAAACCCTCAAATCAGGTCCCTGTCTCTACCACAGTACTAAAACACCCCTCAATGTGCCAGTGCCAAAAATTAATTATTTCTGCTTGTACTTTGCAGCCTGACTCGAGCCTTTGACACAATAGATGACTTCCATCATCCCCTTATGGCTCTCCATGGTCATCTCGCTTAGTAGGACCACTGTTGACCAGTTCTATTTTTTCTGAACTGCCACAGAATCACAGGTGTGGAGCACCACTTCCTGCTTCCTCACCATTACTCCCTTCTATTTCCCTATAATAACACAATTGTAAACAATTAGTTTTCACAATTATGCTGATGGAACCCAACTCTAACTCAGTACTACCATGGTATCTTATCTTGACAGATGGAGATCACTCAGCCTAGCATATGTAATTTCCCTGGAGGGCAATCTAATTAGTGGAATACCCTCCCAATATGGGGATCTCCATAGCTGGAGGTCTTGTGCTACAAAGGTAGTGCCCATATCTCTGGGACTGAATACAAATCCCACCTATTCCGGGGTGGGTAATTGAATCAACCTCTTCAAAGGTGCTAAGAAAATCTACTTCCTTCAGGTGCCCATCCCATTTCTTTTTCAAACTAGTTTTTGCTTTCATCATCCTAGTGAACGATGAGTGTCTACTTCAATACCATGAGCCCATATTTCCATCTCAAAAACATCAGAATCTGCCACCACTGAACTTCATCTGCTGCTGGAACCTTCATCCGGAACACTGTCACCACTAGATTCGCCTTTTCCGAGACGCTCCTAACTACACTCACATTCTATCATTTTGAGGTTATCCCCAAAAACTCCTATTTTGCACGTCCTAACTCGCACCAAGTCTCACTCACCCATTATCCCTCTACTCACTGACCTACCTTGGCTCCTTGTTAAGATACGCAACACCTCATTTTGTTAACAAGAATGAGAATTTTTAAAAAACTGATCCATGGCCTTGATGCTCCCTATCTTTGTCATCTCTTCCAGCTCCTCAGCCTTCTGAGGTATCTAATTCTGGTTCCTGGGCATTCCAAATTTTAATTAGGTAACCATTGGTGGCTGTGCCTTGAACTGCTAATATACTAAATCCTGGGAATTATTTCCCTAAACGTTTTGAACCTTCTCTTTCCTTCAAGATGCACCTATGGGAGTTTAAATTTAGATAAATGCGAGGTATTGCATTTTGTTCAGGTAAATCAGGGCAGGCCTCATACACTTAATAGTGAGGTCCTAGGAAGTGTTGCTGAACAGAGGGACGTAGGGATGCAGGTGCACAGTTCCTTGAAAGTTGCGTCACAGGTAGACAGGGTGAAGAAGGTGTTTGCCTTATTGGTCAGAGCAGTGAGTACAGGATTTGAGACATCATTTGCAGCTTTACAAGACATTGGTGAGGCCACTTTTAGAAAACTGCGTACAATTCTGTTTGGCCTGCTTTAGGAGGGTTGTTATTAAACTAGAAAGGGTGCATAAAAAAAGTGTACAAGGATGTTACAGGACTGCAGAGCTTGATGACTTTGGAGGCTGAGGGGTGACCTTATAGAGATTTATAAAATCATAGTTAAAAATCACTCAACACCAGGTTATAGTTCAACAGGTTTGTTTAGAAGCACTAGCTTTCAGAGCACTGCTCCTTCAACCACCTGAAGGAGCAGCGCTCCAAAAGCTAGTGCTTCCAATTAAACCTATTGGACTATGACCTGGTGTTGAGTGATTTTTAACTTTATACATCCCAGTCCAACACTGGCACCTCAAAATTATAAAGTCATAAGTGGCATGGATAAGATGAATAGCCAAGGTCTTTTTTCCTCAGGGTAGAGAGAAGTCCAAAACTAGAGGGCATAGGTTTAAGAGGAAAGGGGAAAAATTTAAATAGGACCTGAGGGACAAATCTTTCACACAGAGGGTGGTGCGCGTATGGGATGCACTGCCAGAAGTAGTAATGGGGGCAGGTACAATCACAACATTTTAAAAATGTATTTGGACAGGTAACGAATCGGAAAGGTTTAGAAGGATATGGGTCAAATGTAGGCAAATGAGACTAGGTCAGTTTGGGACATCTGGTTGGCACAGATGAGTTGGACCAAAGGATCTATTTCTGTGCTGTATGACTGTTTAAACTTAGCTCTTTGTCATCATCCCATTACTTCCTTACGTGGTGGCGTCAAATTCAATTCAATGACACTCTTGTGTCTTCCAACCTTATTACATTAACCCTCATTTTCCCCATTTCTAGCAAATATCTGTGCGGGAGGGGGGGCGGGGCGGTTGGGGTGGTGGAAAGAGGCGAAACAGTAAAAAGGTCTTTCCCCACAGTCAAGAATTCAACCAAGAAAACAGAAGATGAGACGGCACAGTCAGGGAGCTGATTTTCACTTTAGAATGCAGAGTGGGGGTACCAGTCTTTCTCCAACATCTGCTTACAGCCCTAAATAACACCAGCTTGGATTACTTTCTCCAATGAAAAAACCCTAACCAGTACAAAGAGTGAATGGTGCACAGTAAACAGATCACAAGATAAGTTCCACAGAAGACAGCTCTTTGGGTGATTTGATTTCATCGATGAACAAAGGTTCAGGCCCAAAGGCATTTTGTTGAAATCCATAAAATGATCCCAGTGTAAAAGAGAGCTCTCTGCACTGAGTTACATTTCATGACTTGCAGTGTTTCAATAGGCTTAGCCGCCGCAACATAAAGACTCCAAACACATTCCATGGCCTACAAGGCTCATCTTAGATTTCAAATCCTTCTGGGGCCTCTCCTCTCCCTATCTCTGTAACCACCTGGTATCATAGAACATAGAAGAATACAGCGCAGTACAGGCCCTTGGGCCCTCGATGTTGCGCCGATCCAAGCCCACCTAAACTACACTAACCCACTATCCTCCATATACCTATCCAATGCCCTCTTAAATGCCCATAAAGAGGGAGAGTCCACCACTGTTACTGGCAGGGCATTCCATGAACTAACGACTCGCTGAGTGAAGAACCTACCCCTCACATCAGTCCTATATCTACCCCCCCTTAATTTAAAGCTATGCCCCCTTGTAATACCCGACTCAATACGCGGGAAAAGGTTCATACTGTCGACCCTATCTAACCCCCTAATCATCTTGTACACCTCAATCAAGTCACCCCTAAACCTTCTTTTCTCTAGTGAAAACAGCCCCAAGTGCCTCAGTCTTTCCTCATACGATTTTCCTTCCATACCAGGCAACATCCTGGTAAACCTCCTCTGCACCCGTTCCAATGCCTCCACATCCTTCCTATAGTATGGCGACCAAAACTGCACACAATATTCCAGATGCGGCCGTACCAGAGTCTTATACAACTGCATCATGACCTCAGGACTCCGGAACTCAATTCCTCTACCAATAAAAGCCAGTACGCCATATGCCTTCCTCACCGCACTATTTACCTGGGTGGCAACTTTCAGAGATCTGTGTACATGGACACCAAGATCCCTCTGCTCATCCACACTACCAAGTATCCGACCATTAGCCCAGTACCCCATCTTTTTGTTATTCTTCCCAAAGTGAATCACCTCGCACTTAGCTACATTGAATTCCATCTGCCACCTTTCTGCCCAGCTCTGCAGCTTCTCTATATCCTGCTGTAACCTGCCACATGCTTCCTCACTGTCAACAACTCCTCCGACTTTCGTGTCATCCGCAAACTTGCTCACCCAACCTTCTAACCCCTCTTCCAGGTCATTTATAAAAATGACAAACAGCAATGGTCCCAAAACAGATCCTTGCGGAACACCGCTAGTGACGGCACTCCATGAAGAAACTTTGCCATCAACTACTACCCTCTGTCTTCTTCCATCCAGCCAATTCCTAATCCAAACCTCCAACTCACCCTCAATGCCATATCTCCGTATTTTCTGCAGTAGCCTACCATGGGGAACCTTATCAAACGCCTTACTAAAATCCATATATACCACATCTACCGCTTTCCCCTCATCAACCTCCTTCGTCACCTTTTCAAAGAATTCAATAAGGTTTGTGAGGCACGACTTGCCCTTCACAAAACCATGCTGACTATCCTTGATCACATTATTCCTATCTAGATGTGCATAAATCCTATCCCTTACAATTCTCTCTAAGACTTTGCCCACAACAGAAGTGAGACTCACCGGCCTATAGTTACTAGGGCTATCCCTACTCCCCTTTTTGAACAAGGGAACCACATTTGCTATCCTCCAGTCTTCTGGGACTACTCCTGTAGACAAAGAGGACATAAAAATCAAGGCCAATGGCTCTGCAATCTCCTCCCTTGCTTCCCAGAGAATCCTAGGATAAATGCCATCAGGCCCAGGGGACTTATCTATTTTCACCTTTTCCAGGATTTCCAACACCTCTTCTCTACATACCTCAAAGCCATCCATTCTACTTATTTGTGCCTCAGTATTCTCATCGACAACAATGCCCTGTTCCTGAGTGAATACTGAAGAAAAGTATTCATTCATTGTCTCCCCAATCTCTTCCGCCTCCACACGCAACTTCCCCCTACTATCCTTGACTGGACCTATTCCTACCCTAGTCATTCTTTTATTCCTAACATACCTATAGAAAGCCTTAGGGTTTTCCCTAATCCTATCTACTAAGGACCTTTCATGTCCCCTCCTTGCTGCTTTTAGCTCTCTCTTCAGGTCCTTCCTGGCTACCCTATAACTCTCAATCGCCCCAATTGAACCTTCACGTCTCATCTTGAGATAGGCCGCCCTCTTCCATTTAACAAGGGATTCCAATTCCTTATTAAACCACGGCTCCCTCGCACGACCCTTTCCTACCTGCCTGACAGGTACATAATTATCAAGGACACTCAATAGTTGCCCCTTGAACAAGTTCCACATATCATTTACACTCTTGCCTTGGAGTCTACTTTTCCAAGCCACACATCCTAAGTCATGCCTCACCGCATCATAATTTCCCTTACCCCAGCTATAATTCTTGCCCTGTAGTACACACTTATCCCTCTCCATCACGAGTGTAAAAATCACCGAATTATGGTCACTATCCCCAAAGTGCTCACCTACCTCTAATTCTAACACCTGGCCTGGTTCGTTACCCAGAACCAAATCCAGTATGGCCTCACCTCTTGTTGGCCTGTCTACATATTGTGTCAGGAAACTCTCCTGCACACATTGAACAAACACTGACCCATCTAACGAACTTGAGCTATAGCTTTCCCAATCAATATCAGGAAAGTTAAAGTCCCCCATAACAACCACCCTATTACTGTCACTCATCTCCTGAATCACCTTCCCTATCCTTTCTTCAATGATTCTAGGACTATTAGGAGGCCTGTAAAAGACTCCTAACAGGGTGACCTCACCTTTCCTATTCCTAACCTCAGCCCAAACTATCTCAGATGGCAAGTCCTCATCCATCGTCCTTTCCACCGCTGTAATACTGTCTTTGACAAGCAATGCCACACCTCCCCCTCTTTTACCCCCACCTCTAAACCTACTAAAACATTTAAATCCCGGAACCTGCAACAGCCAATCCTGTCCCTGTTCTAGCCATGTCTCCGTAATAGCCACAACATCGAAGTCCCAGGTACCAACCAACGCTGCAAGTTCACCTACCTTATTTCGTATACTTCTTGCATTGAAGTATACACACTTCAAGCCACTTCCCTGTTTACAGGCACCCTCCTTGGAAATTGATGCCATGTTCCTCACCTCCCTACACTCCAGGCCCTGCACCCTGAAGCTACAATCTGGGTTCCCATGCCCCTGCCGAGTTAGTTTAAACCCCCCCCAAGAGCACTAGCAAACCTCCCCCCAAGGATACTGGTTCCCCTCAGGTTCAGGTGTAGACCATCCTGTTTATAGAGGTCCCACCGTCCCCAGAAAGAACCCCAGTTATCCAAAAACTGGAACCCCTCCCTCCTGCACCATCCCTGAAGCCACGCATTTAATTGTTCTCTCTCCCTATTCCTCGAATCTCTATCACGTGGCACGGGTAACAAACCAGAGACAACAACTCTGTTTGTTCTAACTCCAAGCTTCCAACCTAGCTCCCTGAAAGCCTGTCTAACATCCTCAGCACTCCTACCTATGTCGTTGGTGCCAATGTGGACCACGACTTCGGGTTGCTCCCCCTCCCCCTCCAGGACCCGGAAAACACGATCAGAGACATCACGTACCCTTGCACCTGGGAGGCAACATACCAAACGTGAGTCTCTCTCGTTCCCACAAAACCGCCTATCTGTGCCACGAACTATCGAGTCCCCAATTACTACTGCTCTGCTCTTCTTCACCCTTCCCTTCTGAGTAACGGGGACAGGCTCCGTGCCAGAGACCTGAGCCCCGTTACTTACCCCTGGTAAGTCATCCCCCCCACAAGTATCCAAAACGGTATACTTGTTCTTGAGGGGAATGGCCGCAGGAGGTCCCTGCACTGGCTGCTTCCTCCCAGTCCCCCTCACTGTCACCCATCTATCTGCCATCTTTGGAGTTACTACTTCCCTATAACTCTGATCTATGACCCCCTCTGCCTCCCGAATGATCCGAAGTTCATCCAACTCCAGCTCCAGTTCCCTAACACGGTCTTGGAGGAGCTGGAGATGGGTGCACTTCCTGCAAGTGTAATCGGCAGGGACGTCGATGGCATCCCTCACCTCATACATGTTGCAGGAGGAACATTGCACTGCCTTCACTGCCATCCCTCTAAAGCTAACTGTTTAAACAAAAACTGTGTCTAAATAATACAAGCAAAATTCAGCACTTACCTGCTTGCCACAACAGATGTTATTATTAGGTTAGAGGAGGAGGGCGGGTGGGAGGCACTACCCGTGTAGTGCCTCGGGTTCCTCTCCTTCACGCTTTTAAAGGGGGAAAAAACTAACCCAGCTAAGCTTACACCAACTGCTTCCGGGTCTCGGCTGCCCCTCTGCTTGCCGTCACTTCCTCTGCTGCTCCCGCTCTTTCTGTGAAGGAGAGAGAAAACAAAACACCGATGCCCGCTACAGGTAAGTAATTTTGAAAAAAACTCTTACCTTAGCTGTAGTCTCCCGGGTTCACCTCAACTCGGCCGCTGCTCCCACTCAAATGACCGTTGGTGGTGAAACAGCGAGTATTTATACGCACAGTTCTCCTTCCCGGCTGCCCCTCTGCTTGCCGTCACTTCCTCTGCTGCTCCCGCTCTTTCTGTGAAGGAGAGAGAAAACAAAACACCGATGCCCGCTACAGGTAAGTAATTTTGAAAAAAACTCTTACCTTAGCTGTAGTCTCCCGGGTTCACCTCAACTCGGCCGCTGCTCCCACTCAAATGACCGTTGGTGGTGAAACAGCGAGTATTTATACGCACAGTTCTCCTTCCCGGCTGCCCCTCTGCTTGCCGTCACTTCCTCTGCTGCTCCCGCTCTTTCTGTGAAGGAGAGAGAAAACAAAACACCGATGCCCGCTACAGGTAAGTAATTTTGAAAAAAACTCTTACCTTAGCTGTAGTCTCCCGGGTTCACCTCAACTCGGCCGCTGCTCCCACTCAAATGACCGTTGGTGGTGAAACAGCGAGTATTTATACGCACAGTTCTCCTTCCCGGCTGCCCCTCTGCTTGCCGTCACTTCCTCTGCTGCTCCCGCTCTTTCTGTGAAGGAGAGAGAAAACAAAACACCGATGCCCGCTACAGGTAAGTAATTTTGAAAAAAACTCTTACCTTAGCTGTAGTCTCCCGGGTTCACCTCAACTCGGCCGCTGCTCCCACTCAAATGACCGTTGGTGGTGAAACAGCGAGTATTTATACGCACAGTTCTCCTTCCCGGCTGCCCCTCTGCTTGCCGTCACTTCCTCTGCTGCTCCCGCTCTTTCTGTGAAGGAGAGAGAAAACAAAACACCGATGCCCGCTACAGGTAAGTAATTTTGAAAAAAACTCTTACCTTAGCTGTAGTCTCCCGGGTTCACCTCAACTCGGCCGCTGCTCCCACTCAAATGACCGTTGGTGGTGAAACAGCGAGTATTTATACGCACAGTTCTCCTTCCCGGCTGCCCCTCTGCTTGCCGTCACTTCCTCTGCTGCTCCCGCTCTTTCTGTGAAGGAGAGAGAAAACAAAACACCGATGCCCGCTACAGGTAAGTAATTTTGAAAAAAACTCTTACCTTAGCTGTAGTCTCCCGGGTTCACCTCAACTCGGCCGCTGCTCCCACTCAGGCACATCTCCAAGTTCCGGCCTCTTACACATCCCACCCTTTGCAAAGAAGGCCTTTCAACAAACAGACAGGCAGTCTTCACACTCTGGCCTGTGCAGTATGTTATGGCAGTGGAAGTGGATTGAGGTCCATGATTCCCAGTTAAGTAGGCACTTCTGGGCTTCAATAGGACTCAGGGTGGCTGGCCAAGTTGGCACTCCACCCACAACCACTCCAAATACCCACGCTTTGGTAAATAGGCCAGAGATGGATAGAAAGGTGGTGGGATGGGCACCCGACGTGTGTGCCCTCCCTCACTGCCTAGGTGCTGTAAAATGCAGCCCCTTATTACTTGGTTGTGGCAAACAATGCAGAGGTGGAAGAATGTCTGCCCATTATAATCCCATCTTGAGTTAAAAAAAATTGGCAGTCAAATTTGGCAATGAAACCAAGATAGGTAGGAAAGTAAATTGTCAAAAGGAGTAGAGTCTACAAAGGAGATACGTTAAATGAGTGGGTTAAAAATTTAGGAAAATGTGACCTTATCCACTTTGGCAAGAAGAATTGAAAAGTAACTAGAGGCATAGAGGTGTACAGCACAGAAACAGACCCTTCAGTCCAACTAGTCCATGCCGACCAGATATCTGAACCTAATCTAGGCCCATTTGCTTGCACTTGGCCCATATTCCTCCAAACCCTTCCTGTTTACATACCCATCCAGATACCTTTTAAATGTTGCAATTGTACCAGCCTCCACCACTTCCTCTGGCAGCTCATTCCATACACATACCACCTTCTGTGTGAAACAGTTGCCCCTTACGTTCCTTTTATATCTTTCCCCTCTCACCCTAAACCTATGCCCTCTAGTTTTGTACTCCCCCACCCCAGGGAAAAGTCTTTGTCTATTTATCCTATCCATGCCCCTCATGATTTTATAAACCTCTATGAGGTCACCCCTCAGCCTTTGATGTTCCAGGGAAAACAGCCCTAGCCTATTCAACCTCTCCCTATAGCTCAAATCCTCCAAGCCTGGCAACATCTTTATAAATTCTTTTCTGAACCCTTTCAAGTTTCACAACTTTCTTCCAATACGAAGGAGACCAGAATTGCATGCAATATTCCAAAAGT
Source organism: Chiloscyllium plagiosum (assembly GCF_037043375.1). Lineage (NCBI taxonomy): Eukaryota > Metazoa > Chordata > Chondrichthyes > Orectolobiformes > Hemiscylliidae > Chiloscyllium > Chiloscyllium plagiosum. The sequence continues at coordinate 10,124,269 of NW_028270166.1, forward strand.
GGCCTAACCACCATCTCGTACAGCTGCAACACAACCTCCCAACTCCTATACTCAATGCACTGACCAATAAAGGAAAGCATGCCAAACACCTTCTTCACTACTCTGTTAGGTTGAGAGAAATTGGAAAAAGTTCAGGGACATGGAAGTATCTATATGTCCTAGTAGGAGATTCTCATAAGGTTAGAATGTAGTTACAGCAAGTCAAATGTTGCCATTTATTGCAAGGGGAATAGAATATAACAGTGGCAAAGCATTACTGCTGCTGCACAGAGCCTTGATGAGACTACCCAGAGAGTATTGTGTATATAGTTTTAGTCTCCAGATTTTGAAAAACAAAAGCAAAACCTGTGAGAAGCAATTCAGACAAATTTCAGTTGACTCGACCCTGGGATGAAGTGGTTATTTTGAGATGAAAGGTTGAACAAATTGAGCCTTCACTGGAATTTAGAAAAATGAAAGGTGATCCCTTATTGAAACATAAGAAAGGTGCTGACAGGACCCATACACCTCTTGTGGGGGAGACTAGAAGTAGGAGGTACAATTTAAACATACAAAGAGATCTCCCACTTGAAATTGGGGGAGATGAGGAGAATATTTTTCTCTCGGAGGGTTGTTAGACTGTGCGTTTCTCTACCTCAAAGCACTGGGGTCTGGATCACTGAGTTTACTTAAGACCCCAAGATTTTTGGCAGACAAAGGAGTCAAGGCTTAATGTGGGGCCATCAAGAACATACAGTTGAGCTTCCTAACAGATCAGCCACCATTTTGTTGAACAGTGGAGCAAATTCAAAGGCTCTATAACCTACTCCTACTCTGCAGCATGCTGTTGGCGCGATTGGACAGTTGCTAAGACTGGTTGGATGGCTGGTTTGCATCGCAAAGTGATGCCAATAGTGAGAGTTCAAATCCTGCTCTGCTGAAGTTACCCTGAAGGACTATTCTTCTCGACACACCATCCCTCACCTGAGGTGTGGTGACTCTTCGGTGAAACACCAATCGTTTCTCTAATGAGAGAAGCAGCACTATGGTTTGATCAGATTAAGGTGACTGTACATTTGCATCATTTTCAGGTGCAATTACACTGGATGAGTAATTTTTTTCTGACATTGCTAAATGTTAAAATTGGGTCTCAAGGTGAGAGAATAAATACATGATTCAATCTCTAACAGTTTTTGGAGATTATAATTATTGAAAGTTCAAAAAGAAAATTAAAAATGAGCATATGACCATTTCAGCAGCTCGGTCAGGTAAGTAATGGAGGAATGATTCCACAAACAAATTTATCTTCGAGCAGGTCCCAGCAAAGCTTCTTCTGGTCAGCACGACAGAGTCTATTGATAAATAATTTATCACCATTCATTGGAAGGCCAAATGACCCTCCAGCTTCTACCAAATACAAGAACAGTGGCCGGTTGCCTAATGTTCAATGTCAAATTATCGATGGAAAAAAACCATCCCAACTGCACTTAACATTTATTGCCTTGTACAGTCAATCTCTGGGGCAGCTGCTGGGCTGCATAAATAAACAAGAATACACATTACTTCATTAATCCTGGAAATGTTCTTTAATAGAGAAAGAAATCGTCCGAGAGAGAGAAAAGTATTCCCTGGGTGAATTGCCACTTTGAGGTCATGAAGTGCATAGTGTGTTGGATTGAAGGATTAACTAAAATAAAATTAAAAGATCAACATACAATGTCTCTTGATGCATTGAATGTGTTCCCGGCATGGATTGATGATCTAATGTATAAAAGTGCAGTCGAAATTAGTGACACATTATCTTTGCCAAGTTGCAGGGTGCCAGTTAAGGCTGGAAAGACATTTCAATCATAGAACCTTAGGAAATTGGCCCAGTCCTACCAGCCCCCTCAAACCTACTCCATCATTCAATTAGATAATGTTGATAGTGTTGGAAAATGGCAATCCCCAATCCGTTGAGCTGTCCAATATCTAGAAAGGGTGCAATGGCCTAGTGGAATTATTGCTCGACTGTTAATCCAGAGGCCTAGGCAAAGTTCTGAGGTCCTGGGCTTGAATCCCACTATAATCAGACGATGTACTTGAATTGAATTCAATACAAAATTTGGAATTGAGAGTCTAACGATGACACAACACCAATGTTAGAGACAGAAACTGTCATCCTCCCCCTGGTTGGCCTACATGTGACTCCAGACCCACAGCAATGTGGTTGACTCTTAACTACCCTCTGGGCATTTAGGGATGGGCAATAAATGCTGGCCTAGCCAGTGACACCCTCATCCTGCGAAAGATAAATATATCTAGAATTCAATCAATTTCCACCTTGAACACATTTAATGATGGATCCTCCACAGCCCTCTAGGGTAGACAATCCCAAAGACTCACTCCAAATTCCTAAATGTCTGGCCCCTCACTCGGAGGTTGTTTCCCTGGGTTCTACACATCCCAGCCAAAGAAAACAAACTTCAGAGCGCTGTAAGAATTTGTGTCTCATTGAAATCACAATAAACCCTAGAGAGTACCCAGCCTGTTTCCTCAGAAGACAATCCCTCTATGCCAGGAATAAATCTGCTGAATCTTCACTGCAGTTTCTCTATGGTAAGCATATTCTACTTTTGATATGGAGACCAAAATAGTTTACATTACTCAAGGTGCAAATTCATCAGGACTTTACACAATTGCAGCAAGGTGGCATGGTGGCTCAGTGGTTAGCACTGCTGCCTCATAGCGCCAGGGACCCGAGTTTGATTCCCACCTCGGTATCTGTCTGTATGGAGTTTGCACATTCTCCCTGCGTCTGCGTGAGTGTCCTCCGTGTGCTCCGGTTTCCTCCCACCATCCAAAGATATGCAGGTTAGGTGAATTGGCCACAGTCAGGGGTAAATATGGGGCAGGCGATTGGGTGGGGTGGGTTACTCATTCATAGAATTGGTTTGGACATGTTGGACCAAAGGGCCTGTTTCCATACTGTAAGTAATCTAATCTTTAAAAAAAAAAACTCTTTAATCCTGTAACTCAAAATCTCTTGCAATGAAGGCCAACATACTGCTTGGCTTCATAACTACATAGAACATAGACTCAGACTCAGTTTTACAGCATGGAGAGAGGCTCTTCTGCCCATTGTGTCTATGCTGGTCAGCAAGCACCCATCTACTCTAGCCCCATTTTCAGCACTTCGTCCATAGCCTTGTATGCAACGATACTTCAGGTTATCCACATACTTCTTAAATGTTGTAACGGTTATCACCTCTAGCATCCTTCCAGGCAGTGAGTTCCAGATACATACCACCCCTGCATGAAACAGTTCTTCCCTAAATCTCCACTAAACCTCCTGCCCTATACCTTAAATGTATGCCTCCTAGCTACTCATCTGTATGAAGGAAATGTTTATTCCTTTCTACTCCAGTCCTCAGATACCTACCCTCTGGCCTGACAGGATTTGAAAACTAATGTCAGGGACCCTCTCCCACAACAGCGTGGATCACATCTTATCTTGGCTTGTGGATTTATCCTGTTTTAAGCCCGCTAAAACCTCCTCCCTCTGAATTGTAATTTGTTCGAGCATATCACAGTCCGGCCTGGTTTCTATAATTATATCATCCTTTGCTATAGGGAATACAAATGCAAAGTACTTATTGAAAACTTCACCTACATATTCTGGCTGCAGATAGACACCATTTTGATCCTTAACAGACACTACTTTTTCGTTGCTTATCCAATAAATTGACTAATAAAATGCCTTTGGATTTTCCTTTATTTTACCTCCCACTGCTTTCACATGCATCTCCCTTTGTTTTCCTGGACTTTTTGGTCCCACTCTTCATTGTTACAGGAACATTGGTCCTGCACCCATTATTTCCTTTTAAATGTACTATCACTGCGTGGGTATAGATTTTCTACAAATACCTGCTCCCATTATAATTTGGTTAGATCCTGACTGATCAGATATCTTTGTAAACAACTGACCTTTCCCTGCAATTAAGAATCATTATTTCTGGTTCATCTTTGCCCCTTTTCCATGGCTATCTTAAACCTTACTGAGTTATGGTCACTATCATCAAAATGCTCCCCTACTGAGATTTCTACCACTTGGGGAAAGTGAGGACCGCAGATGCTGGAGATCAGAGGCAAAAAGGTGTGGCACTGGATAAGCACAGCTGGTCAGGCAACATCCAAGGAGCAGGAGAGTCAACGTTTCAAACATGAGCTCTTCATCAAAAATATGGGGGGCGGGGGGAAGGTAACTGAGAATGCAATACATAGATGAAAGCGAGGGTGGGGGAAGGGGGAGGTGATGGTGATAGGTTGGAGAAGATGGTGGAGCAGATAGGTAGGAAGGAAGATAGACAGGTAGGACAGCGTTGAGTTGGAAGGTTGGATTTGGGATAAGGTGGGAGAGGGGAGAAGAGATCAGGGAACTGGTGAAAAAAATTGACATTGATCCCACGTGGTTGGAGTGTCCCAAGGCATTCTTCCTCCAGGCATTGGGTTCTGAGAGTTTGGTGGTGGAAGAGACCCAGGATATTTCCACCATATCGGATCTGCTCCCAGGAGGACCAATTCCACCCAGATAAACTCCTTCTTCCAGGACTGCAATTTCCCCTCCCATATGGTCAATGATGCCCTTCTCAGCCACTTCCCGCACTTCTGTCCCTGAACCCCACCCCTCCAATCACAACAAGCACAGAAACCCCTGGTCCTTACCTTCCATCCCACCAACCTCCAGATATAATGCATCATCCTCCACCATTTCCGCCACCTACAGACAGACCCCACCACCAGGGATGTACATTTCCTCCCCTATCTGCGTTCCACGGAGACCATTCCCTCCACAGCTCCAACCAGCCCACGCTCCACACTTGGCACCTTCCCCTGCCAGAAGTGCAAAACGTGTGCTCACATCTCCCCACCTCACCTCTGTCCAAGGACGTCCCACAGGATCCTTCCACATCCAACAAAGATTTACCTGTCCTTCTACACACATCATCTACTGTGTCCATTGTTTTCAATGTGGTCTCCTTTACACTGGGGAGACAGGACACCAACTTGCGGAACGTATCAGAGAACATCTCTGGAACACACGCACTAAACAACCCCACCGCCCTGTAGCCATACCCTTCAACTCTCCCCTCCCACTCTGCCAAGGACATGCAAGTCCTAGGCCTCCTCCATCACCAGACTTGAACCACCCAACACCTGGAGGAAGAACACCTCATCTTCCGCTTTGGGAGCCTCCAACCAAATGGGATCAATGCAGATTTTAGCAGTTTGGTCATCTCCCCCCCCCCCCCCCCCCCCCCCACACACTGCCCCAGATCCAACCTTCCAACCCGGCACTGCCCTCGTGAACTATCCTACCTGTCTGTCTTCCTTCCCACCTATCCATTCCAGCCTATCACCTCTCCCCCCTCCCTCACCTTCATCTACCTATCACATTTCCAGCTACCATCCCCCCAGTCCCACCTCCCCCCATTTATCTTTCTGCCCCCTTGGGCCACCCCCTCATTCCTGATGAGGGGCTCATGCTCGAAACATCGACTCTCCTGCTCCTCGGATGCTACCTGACCAGCTGTACTTTTCCAGCATCACACTCTTTGTTTCTACCACTTGCCCAGCTTCATTCTCTAAAGTTAGATCCAGTACTGCCCCTTACCCATTCCTTTTGGGATTATCCACATGGTGGCCTTTCACACTTTAGGGAAATTAAAATCCCCTACAATAATTACCCTGCCATGTTTACACTTTTGACATCTGCCTGCCTTTCTTGCTCACCCTGACTGTTTGGGAGTATGTAGTACACCCTCAACAATGTGACTGTCTCCTGTTTAATTTTAAATTCTACCCATATGGCCTCAAGTGAGGAATCGTCTAAGATACCATCCTCTTGTATTTGTAATAATACAATCTTCAATGTTGCGACACATCTCTTTGCCCTTCCTGAAGATTCTACACTTTGGCACATTGAGTTATCAGTTCTGCCCCTCTCTCAACCATGTGGATGGAAATGATAGCATATCCGTGTATTAATCAGCACCCTCGACTGGTCTGCCTTACCCTCAGGACTCTTGCACTAAAATGATTGCCATCAATTCTTGCTTTGTTCCCCAATACCTTTGCAGCTCAGGTGCAACCCTTTGAACATGTACAGGTCCCACCTTTCCCAAAACAAGATCCAGTGATCCAGGAATCTCCTCACTCTTGCAGACTCTTTAGTCATGCATTCATCTGTTATAGCCATTTATTCCTCTACAAAGGAGTACATGGCACCAAGTGTAATCCATTGATTACAGCTAGAGGTCCTACTTTTATCACACTAAATCCACGGGTCTGTTTCTGTGCTGTACATCTCTATGACCTCATCCCTCTTTCTATCAGTGTCAATGGAAGCAATCAGAACCATAACCACTAACTGTTTGCCCTCCCCTTTCAGATTTGTGGCATCCCTGTTCTGTCTCCTCTTCCTTTCTTGAACTGTCAGATTATATTTACTACCTCCAAATTGACAGGACCCATTCCAGAACCTATAGAATTTGGGAAGATCATCACCGATCACTATCACTTACATAGACCTCTTTCATCACTTAGATACAGATCACCTGGCCCAGGGCCAATCATCCCATTATCCTCTCCAGTCCTTTTAATACTGCTTTATTTCAGTTCCTCATTCTCACTGAGCCCCTTGGTTATCCGGTATTTCTGAAAGGTTTTTCTGTATCCTTTTGAAGTTTTTAAAAAACGTTTCTCTGTCATTTCCTTATTCCCTATTATGAATTCTCCCATCTCCCCTGTAATGGGCCCACATTAGCTAATCTTCTCCTTTTCACAAACCTATACAAATTTTCACTAGTCAGATTTTATGATTCTTGCTTATTTACTGTCTATTTTTCACAAATGCCTCAAAAGTATTTTTTTTTAAAATGGTTTTTTTGAAATAAATATCAAGAATTAAAAGGAACTGTCAGCCCCTTTGTTGGCTACATAGATCTCTGAGGCCAATTTCAAAAGATGAACAGAAGACTTTCTTTCTGGTTGATACACATTTCCTTCACAAAAATAAGGAATGTCTGTCAGATTTTGCTATGTGAAAATTGGCTCCATGTTTTCTACATGACAACACTTTCAAAAATATTTAATTGGATATGAACTGCATTGGGACATCCTGAAAATGCAAAAAGACAAGTTACTTCTCGCTCTGTAACTGGATACCATCAGGGTTCAGTCCTAAACTTGTCCTTTACAACCCTGAACTTGTACAAAGACTCACTGAATACCATCCAAACTTGGTCATTAGTAATGAGGAAAAGGATTAAAAAATAATGGGAATGAAAACAAACATACAAAGAGATCTGGGGCAAAGCTTTTATCTTGCTTAATCAAAACTCCCTTCTAAAGTAAAACAGAATTCTTGCCTGCGTTCCAAGATTCCATGAGCAAACGTCCGGAACAAAAATCAAAATGAACTTTTTGAACAACAATCTCAGCAGAAAGTCAGACTTCTGACCCAAAATAGTCCTTCTCGGTCACAAAGAGCATTCCTTCCTGGCTCCATTTAAATTACATAAATACTGCAAGCCAGTCTCCAGTATATTTGAACAGGGCTATGTCCAAATGGACTTCTGTACTTACAGTACAGAACAAAAAAGAGACTCAGTTTCTGTTGCCCTGATTGCAGTTTTGTGTTCAGTTAGCGAATTCTAAAAGTTCTTCTCCCCATCTATTTACCCCTCCCTCATTCTTTTCCTTCCTGTCCTGAAGGTGCTGATTCATTCTGACGCAAAGATCCACAAGTGTTCCAAACCGTCAGGGGTGTTGATGGAATATATCATGGATTAACCTTATTTTCACTTTGTGGCAAGCCAGCAACTAGACAGGATAAATGCAGCATGACCAGGTGAACAGAGGAAGGGTTTAGGAGATATTTATGTAAAGGCAGGTGAGGACACTGAATACTTTACCCAAAACAGCAGTAAGAGTAGAATTCATTGTCATTATTATTAAAATGAATTTGATGGTGAAGTACAGTAGAATGAGTGGTCAACATCAGCTGAGATCAGTTGGGCCATTAGCCTCTGCTATCTATTATATATAAACAGAGATGACTAAATATTTCCCTTGCTCTTTAAAAGCTGTCTGATGAAAGGGGCAGAGAGCTGGAATAGCAACACTGCTAAGCAACATCCTCAGAGCAGATATGAGGTGCAGGCCATCAGCAGTACCTCATCCTTCCATTGTAAGCCTTGGCATTAGTTTCCGGTCAACCTCTTGACTACAAAGGGTATCACAGCAAGTTTGATTGAACAAGGTGAGGATTCAGTCCTGAAGCTATGGAGTCCCAACTATAAATTTTACCGTCTTGTACATCACATTGGCAATTGTAGCAAGACTGGGAAATCCCATTCTTCTTCTCTGTCTTAGGCTGTCCTTCAAGACTGGAATTTGTAGGACCCGAGGTGACTAAACAATCTAATTCTGGACCTAGTGTAGGTTAGGTGGGCTTGGATCAGCGCAACATCGAGGGCCAAAGGGCCTGTACTGCGCTGTATTTTTCTATGTTCTACATTTTGAGCCGGTATTTTGCTGGAGAAAGCCAGTGGGAGGCTCTTTCTGTCGCTTGCATTTAACTCCATCTGGAACTGATGGATTTGCCCAAAATGTTTGCCACTTTCACACACAATTCCTCTCCAGTTTGGTCAATCTTAAGGGGCAAGAGATTCCTATGAGTGGACAACAATGCTGTAATCCTTCCAGGGAAACTTTGAGGATATCCTTGAAGCATTTCCTTTGCCCTCCTGGTAACTGCTTGCTGTGACAAAGCTCAGATTGGAGAGCTTGTTTTGGAAGTCTTGCGTCAGGCATGCAGACTATACATGGTAAGAACATCTGAAGTTTGCCTGTAAAGAGGCAGCCACTGGCTTCTGATCAGGAGTGATTTTGAACTCTGAATATTTGTGTTTTGGGAAACATACTGGTTTTTAAAGCCAGTTGTTTGGAACCAAAACCTCTTCTGATCTTTTATGTGGCTGGTAGCTTAACCACAAAAGGCAGGTTTTCTGGGTGTAAATATCTTTAAAAAACTCATAGCAAGCATGAGAAACTCTTGTCATGTTCACAAGAAGCTTGACACACCATCCAAGACAAAGCAACCTACTTGATTGGCACCATACCCACAAGCATCCATTCCCTCCACCATCAATCTTCAGTATGCACTGATGCCACTATCATCTACAAGCTCCTTAGGCAGCACCTTCCAAACCCACAACCATTTCCATCTAGAAGGACAAGGGCAGCAGATACATGGGAACACTGCCATCTACACGTTCCCCTCCAAGCCACTCACTTGTAATCATATCGCCACTGAGTCAAAATCCTGGAATTCCCTCCTTAAAGGGCACTGCAGGTCAACCCACAACAAGTGGACTGCAGTGGATCAAGAAGGCAGCTCACCACCACCTTCTCAAGGGCAACTAGGGACGGGCAATAAACACTGGCCCAGCCAGTGACACCACATCCCACAAACTGAATGAGTAATTTTTAAAAATCTTAATCGTCACCTTTTGCCAAGAACTGATTTCAATTCCAGGGTTATGAATTGAATTAAAACATTCCCCCAGCTGTTGTAATGGGTTTTTAACCCACACTCTCACTACAGATACCACCAGCTCTGCTCCTTGCTCAGTGTCAAGCTAGCTATGTTCTAAACGCTGGCCACAATGCTACCAGCACCCAGAAAGAGGGACATCAGGAAATGCCCCACAGCTCTCGACCTTAGTCGTTGTTACTCAATGGTCCCTGCTTGGGGCTTGTAGGTGTCAGATGAAACAGGAAGTCTCCATGTATGGACAAATAACCGGTTAATCCTCCCGGTCATGTCAACAAGTCAACTTGACGGAAAGCCAAAGAGAGCAGAAATGAAGAATATATTTAAAATAAAAAAAAACTCGAGCAAGACTCAAGCCTTTGGACAGGAGGGGCATTGCATCAAATGAGTGACCACAAACTCGATTCCAAATTAGGGAAAGTTGTTCCGTGATGGTATGGACTCTCCGGAGAATGGGGACCTTTTATGATGTTTTAAAGATAAGGTAAAGATTAATTTCTCGTTTTAAAAAGTCACAAAAGACGGCGCTATAAAGCAGCGGGTGATGGTACAAATAGACCTCGTGCGGCAAGAAACATACAAATAACTCAGAAAAACTTCAACACTCACCAGGTACAAGTTGATGAATTTACGTCCCACACTCGAAAATGCTGCTCCCCATCTGAGGGGGATTCACAAGACAATATTTGCGTAGGTTACCGAGCATTCTGGTGTATAATAACTGACAGCTTTAACCTAACACGGAATAATTAACCCGCACTATCTCCCAGTTAAGCAGCGTTTTGAGTCCAGTACATTTATAATAATAATGCGAGGGAAGAGAGAGAGAGAGAAAAAGGATGGTTTGCGGCATAATAATACTCCAATTATTAGCGTCCCACCCAGGGAGAATACAAGTTAAATAAAGGAGCACCACACTCTATTTAACCAAAAACGCAACTTACCTGCCAAATACATTCAATCGTCTGCAACCAAATATTATGGAGATCCTGGGGTTTCCTAGAATGAGGACAAAAACCATGCAGTGAAAACCGACTGAACTGATCAACAGCGCCTTCAAAGCATATTTACATAATACAAACATAGACTTACATTTATATCAGCAAACCGGTGACCTGTCACTGACTTACCAGTTAATGCAGCAGCGAGAATTTTATTAAATGGGAGGGAGACACAGAGAGAACAAACAACAAGGTTTCACTCACACTGCATGGGTGGTCACTGCTCCCGTCCCATTAAGCAGAGGATCTTTCGGTTCCTTGGAGACTTTGCTCTCTCTCTCTCTTATTTGTTGCAATCAAATTAGCCTCCAGACTGAGAGGGAGAGGCTATACCTCCGCCGCCCACTGCACCCGAGGCTCGCAATCATTTTGTTTATGATGTTGGGTGCTTTTTTTAAATCAAAGACTGCTCAAGATTCCTTGAGGAAATAGGTCACGGCTGCAATCAAAACATATGGGCCCAATCTTTCAGTAAGAAAAAAACCCTCTTGCTTTTAACCCTGTCTGTCTAATAAAATTCACAACCACCCCACCCTTGAAAGTTGTTGGTTCCTGTAAATTCTCCTCCAAGCCACACATTATCCTTGACTTGGAATTATATTACCTCCCCATCACTGCCATTGGATTAAAATCCTGGAATTCCCTTCCAAACAGCACTATAGGTCCCTATATCCCAAGGACTGCAAAGGGTCAAGAGAGGTGTCTCACTGTAGTCTACTCCATGACAAAAGTATAAGAATGAGGAAAGGAGTAGGCCATTCAGCCCCTCCAGCCTGCTCACCATTTGATACATTCATCAGAAGTCACATGTCACCAAATTATAATCCAACAGGTTTATTTGTAATCACAAGCTTTCGAAACACTGCCCCTTCGCCAAGCAGCATGATGGTTCAGTGGTTAGCACTGCTGCCTCACAGCAACAGTGACCCAGGTTCAATTCCACTCTCAGGTGACTATTTGGGTGAAGTTTGCACACTCTCCCTGTGTCTATGTGGGTTTCTTCTGGGTGCTCTGGTTTCTTCACACAATCCAAAAATGTGCAGGTTAGATGGATTGGCCAATCTAAATTGCCCTTAGTGTCCAGGGATGTGTAGGATCAGTAGATTAGGAATGGGAAATGTTGGGGGGGGGTCTGAGTGGGATCCTCTTTGGGGGGTCAGTATGGGCCGAGTGGCCTGTTTCCATACTGTAGGGAATCTATGTGAAAGGTTACAGAATGGGAGCAAGCTGGTAGAACATTGGTTAAGTCAAAAGGTAAGAAAGTCAGTGATGATTGTTTTAATACAACAGATGTACGGACAGGTCTACATGTTGATTTTAGCCAATGTGCAGGATGGCCATACTCACCTGAAATCCCAGTTATACAGAAGTTGGAAAAGGTGGTGGTAAACAGAAGAAAGTGCGGAATTTAATTTGTTTTTAAGCTGTAAGTAAAGTGATAAAAGACCAGGAGTGAACCGTCTTCTTACATTCACAAGGTGTGGGCATCACTAAGAAAGACCAATATTTCTTGCTCTTCCCTAATTGATCCAAATGGCTAGCTCAGTAATTTCAGAAGGCAGTTCAGTGTCACCACATTGTTTTGTATCTAGAATCACAAGGAGGTCAAATCAGGTAAGCACAATAGATTTCCTTCCCCAAAGAGCATTGGATGGGTTTCTAAAGCAGTCAAGACAAGGTAAGCAATAGTGGAGGTTCCTTCCTAAAGGACATTAGTGAACTAAATGGGATTCACAACAATCGATGATAGTTTTATAGTTACCATTGCAAGACCATCTCTCACTTCCAGATTAATTAATTGAATTTAAACTCACCATCTGCTATTGTGGGATTTGAATCTGCCTCCACAATCCTGTGACATTACCACTGTGCCACTATTTCCCTGACAAAACCTATCTATATGACGTTAAAAATCACACAACACCAGGTTATAGTCCAATAGGTTTAATTGGAAGCACACTAGCTTTCGGAGCGACGCTCACTATCACCTGATGAAGGAGCGTCACTCCGAAAGCTAGTGTGCTTCCAATTAAACCTGTTGGACTATAACCTGGTGTTGTGTGATTTTTAACTTTGTACACCCCAGTCCAACACCGGCATCTCCAAATCATATCTATATGACTCACTGGATAAACTCAATGTCTGGTGTGGGACACAGTTATACAGACCAGCTTGATGCGAGGGTAGATCTTCAATCTGTATTCAGTTAACCAATCTTGTTCCAGGGTAACAGTGTGGGCACTTTCATTCTCAGTTTCAGGAAAGAAAGAATTCAGACTGTGATTCCTGCACTTGATTAAGTTACCTAAACTCTTCTCCCTGGCCTCACCCTGACATTGGATTGTTGAATGAGTGTGCAGATGGCCATGATCCTGACTGAGCAATCCAGCACCTCTGCACCAACATGAGTCAGCACTTTAAAGAGAATTGAGCGAACATTGGAAGAGGCACAACAAGGCTTTCATGGAGCTTTATCCTTTAAAAGCTTTCACCCACCTCCTAACAGATACAGAACATTGGAAAGATCTGTTTTGATGGAAGAGTAAACCTATTTAATATTTGCATATGTGCTTAGGACAGGCACAGAACCTTACTAAAATTTAGCTTGCTACTTCATCGAGTCATCCTAATTTACAAATCTGTGGTTTCTGGAATCACACCAGATCATGTGATTTCAGATTTAAGGCTGTCAGAGTTGACAGAAATGTAATAGTCTGGTTGAGCCAGTAAACCAAGACTAAGCATGTGTTAAATGGCACATCCAGAGGATGAATGGATTGATGTGGTTTCTTCATCCAAACTAAATCTTACTGAGCTGGGTCCATTTGCGGAAGGCTAATAAATTTGAAATTTCTATACCATTGCTCTTCAATGCAGCAAGAGCAGATTCAGGCTCAGATAAGATGCTGGCCAATGTTTGGAAACATGTCAAAGTGTGGTCAGATATGAGGCTCTATGTTTGGGCTCATTGGCCTCAAAAGAACCACAGAAGCTATGTCCAGGGACACCGAATTTCCTAGGTGGACAATCATACTTGTTGGCAAGTGATTGCCAACGATGATGTTCTGGGTTATTTAGAGAGATAAACAATTAAAATTTCCTATTCAAAACTCTGTATTGACCAGCTTTTGCATCTTCATTAAATTAGTTTTGTTCATAATTTTTGTTTTGTTTAAGAAAGAAACCTGGTCAATGGATCTTGTTAGTCTGTGCTATATGTAGAGAAAGTTATGTTAGGAGCTAAGTGAAACAATTGATTTATGTTGTGACCTATGGCATGGTGGAATTTGAGTTGAGAATGTGGAGCTGGAAAAGCACAGCAGGTCAGGCAGCATCTGAGGACCAGGAGAATTGACATTCCTGATGAAGGGCATTTGCCTGAAATGTCGAATCTCCTGCTTCTCGGATGCTGCTTGACCTGAAGTGCTTTTTCAGCACCACGCTCTTCACTCTGATCTCCAGCATAGTGGAATTTGAGACAGACAGAGCAATTCTCCCATTTTGGCCATAACAGTACTAACAAGGATATGTCGACTCCATCATCTGGCTGGAATCCATGAATCCCACCAACCTAACTTGGCAACCTGACCAGGGTCTGCCTCCTTTTCATGGCTGGTATGGCAGCTTCTGTGTCAGAAGAGTTGGGTTAAGGCTACAATCCAGACAGTTTCTGAATATTGGATATACATGCAATAAGGGAACATGGCTGGAACAATGACAACGTGCGAAAGGCATCTGGCTGGGTATATACATAGGAAGGGTTTAGAGTGATATGGCCAAATGCTGGCAAATGGAACTAGATTAATATAGGATATCTGGTTGGCATGGACGAGTTGGACTGAAGGGTAGGTATCTATGTGTACATCTCTATGACTCCATGACTCTAGGATCATTCATGAATATCATTTGAGGGGGGGTACCACAGAACAGTCATTTCGCAAGAAACTGAGTGCTAATAAAGGAACATATTCCCAATGCAGTGACAATGGCATATGTCTCTGTTCAGGGCACTGAAGACTAGAAGAACTTAAAATGATGAGCCAAGTTGTGTGAAAAAGGTGCATTTATTTGAGAATTAATAGCAGCAGTAATGTATATTTATAGATTGCCTTGGACATAATAAGATATCCCAAGGCATTTCACAGGAATATGATAGAACGGTATAACACTGAGCCACATAAGGAGGTCAAAACCTTAGTCAAAGATGTTGGTTTTAAGAAGTATTTTAAAAGAAGGAAGTGAGGTATAGAGATTGAAAGATTTGGGAAGCGAATTCCAGAATATGAGGCCTAGGTAGCCGAAAGTATGGCAACGAATGGTGGAGAAAATAAAATAGGGGTGCTTAAGAAACCAGAGTTGGAAGTGCAAATTATATGATATGTTTTGGATGAAATCCAAGGCCCTGGATTAAAAAAAACAAACAAGCTGGAGCTGCAATACTGGTACAAAGTGTAGTGATTGTAATGAGGTCAGTCAGGTGGACCTCATAGAATATGGATTTCCTGATTGGGATTGTTAACCTGGTCTAATCAGAGAGCCCTGGCTGACAGATATAAACAGGAGCGTCAGAGATTCTGTTCACTCTGAGAGCTGGCTCTGAATAGGCTTGACCAGTGTCAAGTACTATGCACGTGTAAATAAAGGGTGACAGGATACTGGCCTCTGTGGAGGTATTTTGCAAAGATTAAAAAAAAAGTATATTTCAGTCAGCCAGAGAATTTGTCTGCTCTGATGAGGTAGCCACACCCAAATGATCAAGCCTGCCTAATCTCTTCACAATCACAGGACAACACCGATCATTCACCCTTGGGAAAGTGTTCCAGGGAAAAATTTTGCAGAATCATTTCCACACAAGAGTTTAATGGGTGCAATCGAATCCATGCCTGAGCTAGGTGTCTGGCAGGGACCCATGGGTAGGAGTGGATTTGCTAGGCTGCATGATTGATCAATATTCTACACTTTGCAATCTCGCTGCTGCATAAGCACCTGAATTAGAATTTTAATTTGGATTACTAACTTACCTTTGCTCTTAGCTCAACAGGAACAACCAATGTGTGGATTTGCCATATCGTAGAAGTAGGCAATAAATTCACATTCCCAAGTTGGCAGTGGAGTTGAGACACTAACCTTTTGTCACTTTCAGAGAGGGCACCAGCAATTGACACACATGCACAGAGCAATCTGAGCATGCCATTAGCAATCTGGAACTAATGACCCAAATTTCCTACTCCATGTCTGTCTTTCTAAATGAATCCATTCATGGTGCCTTTCAGATCAAGAGGTAGGAGTTTAGCTGCTGTTCATTATCAGCACTCACTTGTCATGTTAGCCCTATCCATAAGCTTCACACTCTGGTTAGTTTTTGTCTTAGAATTGGGGTGATTTTTAAAGGAATGGGATGTAAGTCAAGATCCTCTGAGACCTATGAAAAATGTTAATTTCTAAGCAGCTTTCTTTATGTATTTAATGTGATTATTCCCTACTTTGAAATTGAAATCACTGACTCCTACAGTGATGTGATCTCGGCATGCTGTCACATCCCAGTGCCTCACTTAGGTGCTTCCTATTTGTCTGGCATCACAGCTGACTGTTATTCAGTTCCTTATGGCATCCACGTATTATCTTTCCAATAGTGAGGTAATTGGATAATGTATTTTGGATGATTTTTTTCTTCATGCTCCCTAACCTAGGTCCACAGAGTCTGAATGCTGAAATCCTCTTTGAGTGTTCGGGAAACATGGTTAAACCAGTTTCTTTGGACACTAAATTTGCAATAAATATCACTGACCACTTTGGAGGGGGACAGTGGCGTTAACAGCACTATTATTTGACTAGTAATCTGAAGGCACAGGATAATATCCTGAAAGCACAGGTTCAACCATGGTAGTTAAATTAAATAAGTCTGAAATTGAACATTGGATGCTGCATGAACTGCTCTGCTTTTCCAGCACCACTCTAATCTAGACTCTGGTTTCCAGCGTCTGCAGTCATTGTTTTTACCTGAAATTGAACATTAGTCTACATAATGGTGTCTGCAAAATTATTGTTACCAAACCAGTTGGTCCTACTTCACTTAGGATCAGTGCAGTGTGGAAACAGGCCATTTGGGCAAAAGTGAAGACTGCAGATGCTGGAGATCAGAGTCAAGATTAGAGTGTTGCTGGAAAAGCAGAGCAGGTCAGGCAGCATCCAAGGGGCAGGAAAACCAATGTTTCGGGCAAAAGCCCTTCATCAGGAATGAAGAAGAGCTTTTGCACGAAACATTGATTTTCCTGCTCCTCGGATGCTGCCTGACCTGCTCTGCTTTTCCAGCACCACTCTAATCTTGAAACAGGCCATTTTGCCCATCCAGCCCACACCAACCCTGTGAAGAGCATCCCACCCAAACCAAATAGCGCCCCCCCCCACTCCCCCCCACCTTATTCCTGTAACCCTGCATTTCCTATGGCTAATCCACATAGCCTCCACAGCCCAGGACATTATGGGCAATGTAGCATGGCCAATCCACCTAAACTGCACATCTTTGCACTGTGGGATGAAACCGGACACTCAGAGTTAACCCACATAGACACTGGGAGATGGTCCAAACTCAACACAGACAGTCACCCAGGGTGAAATCAAACCATGTGCCTGATGCCATGTGGCAGCAGTGCTAACCACTGAGCCACCTTGCCGCTGATCCACTGAGGAAAGTGAAATCTGTCAGCCTCACCAGAATGACCCTTAACTGCCCTCTGAAATAGGCAAGCCAGTCAGCAAATGGACAAATGGGAACAGACAATCAATACTGGTCGTGCCAGTGATTCTACCTTCCAAGGAAGGATTTTAATTTTAAAAACACAATTAGCTAGCTTCTTACAACCAATTGTGAAAAATCTGTATTAATGTAACTCAAGATATTATCATCTTAGCGTGCAATCCCATAACTCTCTCATAAAGGATTAATACTCTATTGCCTGCTTTAAAAGTAGGTATGGCTTTGGGAGAAATATTTACTGTTAATCAGTATGTGAATCTTTCTGCTATTTTGAACTATTCCACAAGGGAGGATTGTGTAAATAGTGAACCAATAACAAGCGCAGATTTAAGGTAATTAGCAAAAGAACAAGAAACAGAAGTTTCACAGACTCTGAATGATGTGGGCAATGCTGAGACAGTTGGGAAAACACTGTGAGAATTTAAAAAAAATCAGATTTTCAATACCAAGAAAATAAAGTCCAATTTTCTGCTGACCTTTTTAATGGCTAGATGAGACTCTTGCTAGAGTGCAGCAAAAGCCTATTTTCATGTATTAACTTCTCATTATTCCCTAATATTACCTAATTTACATTTAGCTTGTCAATTTCCCAGTACAGATGAAAACAATTCCCAATACAAATTCCTGGACAGGTAATTGGCAGCTGTAGCTTGCTGGTGTCATCCCCAGGCATCTACCTGGGTCAACATTCCCCAGTATCTCAGGGCACATTCCATGGACAGTGACCATTCACATCCTTCATTCACAGAGGTTGGCATTGGCAAAGAAGTGGTCTCACCACATCATCATGATTCATCTCGGACTAACTCGGAATATAGTTCGGCACTTCAGTGATGAAGTTTGGAGCTCACTCGCACCTTACGTTGCAATGTTGCTGCCAGGATACTTTGCAACTAGGGACTGGCACCCATTTCATGCATTTACCCTTTGAGGCAAAGAAGACCCTGTCCATTAGCTGTGGTGTTCGGTAGAGTTTTAGAGTTCGGCCCAACCAGTCCACACCGACCCTCTGAAGAGTAACCCACCCAGACCCATTTCCCACTGACTAATGCACCATAGCACTATGGGCAATTTAGCATGGCCAATTCACCTGAACTGTACATCTTTGGACTGTAGGAGGAAACTGGAGCACCCAGAGGAAACCCACACAGATATGGGGAGAACATGCAAATTCCACACTGACGATCGCCTGAGGGTGGAATCGAACCTGGGATCCTGGTGCTGTGAGGCAGCAGTGCTAACCACTGAGCCACTGTGCTGCCGTTCCAGTGAGTGGGTCAGTGACTACAAAGCTTGATTTCCATTCCTGCTGATAAGGTAACTTTTCTGCTTATAAATTCTGTGTCAGTATTCCTTCCCTCTCTCATACTGCAGCTGATAAAGGGGCGTGCTGCGAAAGCTTGTGATTTCAAATAAATCCATTGGACTACAACCTGGTGTTATGTGATTTTTGACCTTGCTGAAAATAGGACAGGATACAGCAGAAGATTGAGTTTGGGATGAGTTGGTATCTTCCCCCATGTTTGCCCTGTCTCTGATACATGCTTGCTTTTGAAGGAAGTTGTAACATTTTTGTTTGGGGGGGGTGGTATCTGGCACAGTGATTCTGGGTGAACCAGACATTGACACTAGAACTGGGTCTGGGTGGGTTAATTTTCGGAGGGTCGGTGTGCACTTGTTGGGCCGAAGGGCCTGTTTCCACACTGTAGGGAATCTAATCTAATCTAACCTTCTGAGTGAACCCTCAGAGTATCCTTGTCGCATTTTCTTTCACTATCATGGGAGCCTACATCAAACTCGAAATCTCTGCTTTGGATTGTGCTGTGCACAATTTGGCTCCACCTTTACCTGCAGAACTCCAGCAACTGATTGCTTGGGTGTGAGTGGCTTTGGAATCATGCGAAGGGTGTTTTGGAAATGCAGATTCTGTCTTTAGTGGTATGATCAAAATCTTGCCTCCAGGTGCCACTCAAGTTTAAAATTACAGAATCTATAATTACTAATTGAATCTTTTCACTGTTTAAGGGGATGCAGGATTAAGATTGTGTATGTCATTACATTTGCTGAAATCCCTGTGACAATGGTCCTAATGAAATTTCTGCAAATTAATCCTGTTCAAACGAGCAATTCTCTCAGTTGCTGATTGAAAATCCCATTCCCACAGATCATAAAGGGAGATATAGAATTTTTGACTAAATGTGGGCTTGTGGTAATGTTGCTGTTTCAGGCCATTTCAAGGGTAGAACAATCAAATATAATTTTAATCAGCAGTGGTTGAAGGAGAATGAAAGAGAAATTCTACAAAAGGCTGAATCAGGAGAAAGGGAAATTTGCAGTTTGGATCCACACAGATTCAATCATGTTAAGTACAGTCAAACTGTGTTAATGCACACAGTTCAAGTTACAGAATTGCTAAAGTGTTCCTTGTGTTTATGAGTGCATCCATACTGATGTTAATCTAGTTCTCTTTCATTGTCGCCTTCCGTGTCTCCTCTCAGTTCCTTGTGTGTGGTGCTATGTATTTATCTGGTACTGTGTTTCAAAACTGACGTGATTGGAACTGAGCAGTCAAAAAGGAAATGGATCCCATTGGTGGAGACATTCATTTAGGAATGGCTGTTCCATCATTGTGAGTGTGGATATTTTCTGTCAGATTGTGAGGCTATACTCAGTGTTCCATAATATTACCACAATCAAAACATCATTGGCATGACCAGTATTGAGGGGCGAGAGTGTGGTGCTGCAAAAGCACAGCAGATCAGGCTGCATCTGAGGAGCAAGTGAATCAACGTTTCAGGTATAAACCCTTCATCAGGACCAGTATTAATCCTTCAACCAACACCATTATATTAGATTATTCAGCCATCATTATCTTGTTGCTGGTGGCATCTTGCTGTGCTTAAATTGGCTGTCACACTCCCCACATTACAACAGTAAGTAAACTTCAAAAGTACTGTATTTCATGGGCTGTAGAGTGTTTTGGAAATTCCTTAGCATGTGAGAAGATGCTATATAAATGCGAGAATTATACCCAACATTGTAACAGTGTTATTTCTAACAACAAATGTATATTTGGAGCTGAACCTGTAAATGAGGAGGGTGGTGGTGTAGTCATACTATCACTGGTCTAGTGATCCATAGCCAAAGCTCTTGCTCTGGGAACATGGGTTCAAATCCCCTCATGGCAGTTGGGATTTGAATTCAATTCAATTAATAGATTTGGAATTGAAAGCTCTCTTCAATAATGGTGATCGTGAAACTATTATCAGTAGTTGTAAAAATTAATCTAGTTCTCTTACACCCTTTAGGGAAAAAGCTCTGCCACCTTCACCTGGTCTGGTCTGGTCTGTATTGGGAATATTAATATACATCCCTTAGTGGAAAAAACAGTAAATCTTGGGAATGAATGTACTGGATCTTCATCATGAGGATGAGTCAACTATTAAGGAAGTTAGACAGCATGGTTGGAAAATCATAATCTAATCAAGCAGAGTCAGCAAGACTCTGTGAAAGGGAAGTCATGTCTGACTAATTTAGTCAAGTTTTTCAAGGAAGTATCAATAAGAGTGGAGAGAGGAGAAACCAGTAGATGTGGATTTTCTTAAGGTGTTCAACAAGGCATCTCATAAAAGGCTAAGTCACAAGAGGTAGTTTATTGGTGCAGATGGAGGATTGGCTAAAAGGCAGGAAACAATGAGTGGGAATAATGATTTCATTTTGGGTTGGCGATTTGTGACCAGTGGGTATTCCACAGGGATCAATAGTGGAACTACAACTGGTCACTATATATATTACTAACTTGGAGAAGGAAACAAATCTACTATGGCTAAATTTCTGGATTTCACAAAAATAGGTGGAAAGCCAAGTTGTGAGGGGGATATAAACTTTTTACACAGAGGTATTGATAGGTTAGGTGAATGGGCAGATGTTGGCAAATGGCATACGATGTGGGAAAATGTCATGTTTGTTTTGGAAGTGAGATCAAAAGAACAGGGTATTATTTAAATGGAGAAAAACTGCAGAAAGCTGCCACACAAAGGGAATTTGGGGGTTCCTTGTAAAGGAAGCACAGAAAACTAGCACACAGGAAATCAGGAAGGCAAATAGAATGTGAGTCCTTATTTCAAGGGGGTTGGAGTATTAGAGTAGGCAAGTCTTACTGCAACTATACAAGGTACTGGTGAGACCACATCTGGAGTACTGTGAACAGGTTTGGTCCCCTTATTTATGGACAGAAATCATTTCACTGGAGCCAGTTTAGCGAAAGTTCATGAGGATGACCCCTGGCATGGAGGGATTGTCTCAGGAGTAAAGGCTAAATAGGTTGGGACACTATTCATGTGAGTTTAGAAGAATGAGATCTCATGGAAACATAGGATTCTTAAAGGGCTTGACAAGGTAAGTATTGATAGAATGCTCCCCCTCATGGGAGAGTGTAGGACCAGATGGCATAGTCTCCGAATGTAAGACTGTGATGAAGAGGAATTTCGTCTCTCAGAGGGTTGTCAATCTTTGAAACTCCTTGCCACAGAGAGGTGTGGGTCAGAGCCCTTGTTAAAGCTGAGATAGATGCTTGATCAGCTGGGGAATCAAGGATTGTTGGGGTCAGAGCAGGAAAGTGGACATGAGGAATATTAAATCAGTCACAATCCTTTTGAATGGCAGAGCAAACTCAAAGGGCCGAATGGCCTACTCCATTTCCTATTTCTTATAATGTCTGATCAGTCATTCAGGTGTTTGGAGAGACAGGCAACAGAGGCAAGGCAGGCAGGCAGTCTGGGAGCTTTCATAGTTTTGGCTACTGTTGGGAAGGAAGGATAGGGGTTGCCCCCTTTGGGAAGATATGCTCACTGAAGTATAATGAGATTCATGAAAATCGTGATGATGTGACTCTGACATTAATAGCAGAAAGAGGGCAGTCTGGAGGTGTCAGACATTACACTGGAGAGCTGCATTTGAATACATCATGTCTCACTCTCAAACAATGAAGGCTGCTTCCATTCAAGGATATGAAGTAAATGGGTTTCAGGTGGGTGGGCTGACTGCTGATCTTCCAGAGAGGGTTGGGGAATACAGCACCCCTTGTAAAATACAGCCTAAAGTTAGAGAACTGTTTGCTGACTTTCCATGGATAACATCTTTGCTCTGAATCAGAAGGACATAGGTTCAAATCCCACTAGAGACTTGAGCACAAGAATCTAAAGTGATACTTCAGCTCAGTGCTGCACTGTTAGAAGTGTTTTTTTGGTTGTAATGTTAGCCGAATCCCTGTCTGCACACTTGGATGGATGTCAAAGGCATCCCAAGACACAGTCTGTTAGAAGAAAGAATTGATGTTCTGGTTAATATTTATCTTTCAATTATCATCAATAAAACAGGTAGTCAACACATTTTGTTAGATGAAGTTTTGTTGTGCAAAATCTGACTGCTGAGGTTTCCTATATAATAGCTGTCCCAAAATACATAATGGTCTGGAAAGCACTTTATTAGCCTGAGGCTGTGGAAGGTGCTGTATAAGAAGTTCTTAATTTTATTTCAAAATACTTCAGTCCAATAATTGTGATATTAATAGCAAATGTAACTTACAATGCACAACATTAGTTCAATAAATAAACAAAGCACTTCCGGTACAGACTAGAGTTTGTGTTTCTTTATTCTTTTGTGGGTATCATTGGCAACGCCAGCATTTGTTGCTCAACTCTAATTGCCCTTGGACTCAGAGGGATCTGCCAGACCTCCGGGAGATGATTAAGTGTCATCCACATTGCTGTGCAGGAGGCTATGTACATGTAGGCTAGACTGGTTAAAGACAGCAGCCCTGAAGGACGTCACTGAACCAGGTAGTCACAATGACTTAATGGTCACATAAGACTAGTTTTTGTTAATTAAACAAATCTAAATTCCAACAGCTGCCAAGGTGCCATTTGAACTCATATCGATAGCGCCTCTGGATACTAACCTAGTGACACCCCCACCATGTCATCCACCACTTGCTTGTTCTACAACTGCCCTCCAGCACCCTTGGCCTGGGCAAAGAAATATCATGACAAATGGGAACAGGAATCTTGCCTATGTCCGTGAGGCTGCCCCATCATTAATTAATGTCCTGTTGAAATCACACTGGCTTCCTCAACTACGGATACCTATCTGGTTCACCCCCACCCGTTTCTATCCTCTCTGTCCCACACTCCTCTCCTTTCAGATGCTCTTGTTTTTGTAGCTTGTGAGGTGCCTTGAGATGGTTTATTGTGTTGTAGGTGCTATATAAATGTATGCTGTTGTTGATGGTCACTTGACACTTGATGCTGCATTGCCAAACTGTGGCAGCTGCTTTGAGGGGTTGGATACTGAGTTGCTGAAGCCAGGGCATTGTACTTGAACTGTTGGCTGCAGTCTGGTTAGCATCCAAACCCAGGCAAAAGACATCAAATAACAGAGAAGTGTTGCTCGTTCCAAATCAATGGCTTCTGATAATGAACCATGGCACTGACTTTATGCATTTGTCAATGAGTGTCGGAAAATTGTGTTGAAAGGGTTTGTGACATGAACATGTAATGGAAAGAGCTGAATAACCTAAACAAGGAAGACAGTTATGTAATGGTAACGTCACTGGACTACTAACCTGGAACCCCATGCTCAAGCCCTCGGGACATAGGTTCAGATCCACCAAAGCAGATAGTGTAAGTTAAATTTGATAAAAATTTGTAATTAAAAGCTAACTTAATTATGACCATGTGACCATCATTGTGAACACCCGCTTAGTTTACTCATGCCTTTTAGGAATGGAAATCTGCTACCCTTGTCTGGACAGCAATGTGGTTGACTCTTAAGTATCCTCTGGGCAATTAAAAATAGATAGTAACTGCAGGCCTAGCCAGCAATGCCCACATCCCATGAATGCATAAATAAAGTAAGGACCTAAGGGGAAGAATGAATTCATATTCATGTCACTAAATAGGAGAGGGTCAAATACTACAGTATAAAGATAGGTCTATTTTCCAATCCTAGCAAAGTAAAGGTAATTGTATATCCTGTTTTATATTATATAGCAATGGTGCAGTTGAATTTTCCAGATATATGAGTGAGGGTGTATCAGGCAAGTGAACATGGCATCCCATTTCCGTGTTGGATAACTAGTTCTAATCCAATTTCTGGTGATATAAAGGGAAGATTCCCAGAAGTTTCTGAGTGTTTGTGGGTCTTGGTGGTTTGGCATCAATAAGACTTTAACATGTTTGATTTGGGAAAGGGTAAGATTAGCCAGGGTTTGATTCTGATCCATTGATGGAAATGTGTTGCTGGAGAAGCGCAGCAGGTCAGCCCTTCTTCAGGAAGGGCTAATGCCCGAAACGTCGATTCTGCTGTTCCCTAGATGCTGCCTGACCTGCTGCGCTTCTCCAGCAACACATTTCCATCTCTGATCTCCAGCATCTGCAGACCTCATTTTCTCTTCTGATCCATTGGCCTACCGTTGAAAATGAATCTGGATGTTGGGGACAACAGGATTGAGTTCAGGATTGCTTTCAAGTTTGAATAGCCATCAGGTGACACAGTGGACGATCCATGAATCAAGTTGAGCTAAATACTCAGTGGATTTGAATCCTGTTAAAGGTCATTAGTTTTATTGGAGGAGTGGGAGGAGAAAACAATAGCATACATTTCCACAAAGAAGTGAACTGGAGTCGATGAAATGGCAGAATTCTCCTCCAAACAATATATGAAATAGAGTTCTGTTTTCATTGTTTCCCAATGAGTGATTTTCTCTTTGTACACAAGACAGCCATAAAAGCGTGCAAATGATTAAAGCCAGGTTCCATTAAGTCAGATTATCCAGCATCACCCATCCATTATTCAACCATTTATATCATTATTTGTTTTACTCTCTTTCCATTTACAGCTTTTCTTTATAATGAGTCATTCAAAGAAGGTTCTTATTGTGTTTTTACAACTAGCAAGCCCTTTTAAGAGTATATAAATTCCCTGTAGGTGTATTGCGTGACTGGAGCAGTGCCTTAGCAGCTAGAAATTAAGCTCTCTTCATCCAATTTGACTTGACATTTACACAGAGACAAAAGCAAAATATAGGGAGTTGATCGCTGAATGGAGCACTATCAGTGCAACACAGTTGTAGGGAGGAATCTACTTTTTTTATTGAATTAAAAAAGTAACAAAACAAACTTCAAAATAAAACTCCAGTGGATGGCATTTTCACCCCTGTATTACTTTCACTTGATCTTTTACAACCTGTTTGCTATATTCCATGAGGAGATAATGTGTCTTTTTGTTAGCCAGCATTTGCCAGATTTTATATAGCATAGTTTTTAATGTTGTTACATGCTTTTAAAAATTAATTTGCACAATTTTTCCATTTTGGTTACTCCTATTATTAATTGATGTTAGGGAGCAAGAGGCTTTCAAAAAGGAAGCATTCAAAATCAGTTCCAATGAAGAATCAAACCAGACTCAAAATGCTCACTCTGTTTCTCTTTCCACAGATATTGCCTGACCTGCTGAGTTTCTCCAGTGCTTTCTGTTCAGATTTCAGATTTTAATGGCAGTATTTTGCCATTATTCAAAATCTTTGTCCTTTTGACAAATCCCTCCTCGGTCTTGCTCCTGTTCAGATCAAATAGAGCGCACACAGCAAAGTCCCACTTTTCAGAGGGCAGGTGTTCCTTGAGAATGTTACAATTGGTGATTTTTGCAAATGATGAACATGAGAGACTGTAAATGTGCAGAATGCACTTTTACTTCAGAAAGTAAGTTTCCTTATTCTCTTTTGTTAAAACCGTGGATGAACAAAGATTATAGTCACAGTTGGCAAACAATTGTATTGCTGGCTTTGCACAGCTAAGCAAATTTGCAAAAGGGCAGACATGCATATTGTGCGACATTAATTGAATTGAATTGAACCATTTACTGTCACGTGTTCAATATAAAATACAGTGAAAAGTATTTTCTGAAAAGTATACCTTCAAAAGCCCTTTATTAGGAATCACTTTCGCAACTCTGTCTTTACCAGACAGAGTGCTGCTCCATGACTACACCATACCACACCATGACACTGCCCCCAGAGTGTGCTCCGAGCTACACCAGACCGCACCATGACACTGCCCCCAGAGTGCTGCTCCGAGCTACACAAGACTATACCATGACACTGCCCCAGAGTGCTGCTCCGAGCTACACAAGACTATACCATGACACAGCCCCAGAGTGCTGCTCCGAGCTACACCAGACCGCACCATGACACTGCCCCAGAGTGCTGCTCCGAGCTACACCATACCACACCATTACACTGCCCCAGAGTGCAGCTCCGATCTACACCAGACCACAGCATGACACAGCCCCAGAGTGCTGCTCCAGGTTACACCAGACCACACCATGACACTGCCCCAGAGTGCTGCTCCGATCTACACCAGACCACACCATGACACAGCCCCACAGTGCTGCTCCAGGTTACACCAGACCACACCATGACACTGTCCTAGAGTGCTGCTGCAGGCTACACCAGACCACACCATGACACTGAAAATGTGATGCTAGAAAAGCGCAGCAGGTCAGGCAGCATCCAGGGAACAGGAGAATCGATGTTTCGGGCATAACCCCTTCTTCAGGGCCCGAAACGTCGATTCTCCTGTTCCCTGGATGCTGCCTGACCTGCTGCGCTTTTCCAGCAACACATTTTCAGCTCTGATCTCCAGCATCTGCAGACCTCACTTTCTCCTCATACCATGACACTGCCTCAAAGTGCTGCTCCAGGCTTCAGAAGACCACACAATGACACTGCCACAGAGTGCTGCCTTGAGCAACACCAGACTGCACCATGACACTGCCCCAGAGTGCTGCTCTGAGCTACACAAGACTACACCATGACACAGCCCCAGAGTGCTGCTCCAGGCTACACCATACCACACCATGACACTGCCCCCAGAGTATGCTCTGAGCTACACCAGACCACACCATGACACTGCCCCCAGAATGCTGCTCCGAGCTACACAAGACTACACCATGACTCTGCCACAGAGTGCAGCTCCGATCTACACCAGACCACAGCATGACACAGCCCCAGAGTGCTGCTGCAGGCTACACCAGACCATACCATGACACTGAAAATGTGTTGCTGGACAAGCGCAGCAGGTCAGGCAGCATCCAGGGAACAGGAGAATCGACGTTTCGGGCCATGAAGAAGGGCTTATGCCCGAAACGTCGATTCTCCTGTTCCCTGGATGCTGCCTGACCTGCTGCGCTTTTCCAGCAACACATTTTCAGCTCTGATCTCCAGCATCTGCAGACCTCACTTTCTCCTCATACCATGACACTGCCTCAGAGTGCTGCTCTGGGCTTCAGAAGACCACACAATGACACTGCCACAGAGTGCTGCTCCGAGCTACACCAGACCACACCATGACACTGCCCCAGAGTGCTGCTCCAGGCTGCGCCAGAGTGCTGCTCCAGGCTACACCAGACCACACCATGACACTGCCCCAGAGTGCTGCCCCGAGCTACACAAGACCACACCATGACGTTACCCCAGAGTGCTGCTCCAGGCTACACCAGACCACACCATGACACTGCCCCAGAGTGCTGCTCCAGGCTACACCAGACCACACCATGACACTGCCCCAGAGTGCTGCTGCAGGCTACACCAGTCTACACCATGACAAAGTACCAGAGTGCTGGTCCGAGCTACACCAGACCACACCATGACACTGCCCCAGAGTGCTGCTCCGAGCTACACCAGACCACACCATGACACTGCCCCCAGAGTGTGCTCTGAGCTACACCAGACCACACCATGAAACTGCCCCCAGAGTGCTGCTCCGAGCTACACCAGACCACACCATTACACTGTCCCACAGTGCAGCTCCGATCTACACCAGACCACAGCATGACACTATCCTAGAGTGCTGCTGCAGGCTACACCAGACCATACCATGACACTGAAAATGTGTTGCTGGAAAAGCGCAGCAGGTCAGGCAGCATCCAGGGAACAGGAGAATCGACGTTTCGGGCATAAGCCCTTCTTCAGGGCCCGAAACGTCGATTCTCCTGTTCCGTGGATGCTGCCTGACCTGCTGCGCTTTTCCAGCAACACATTTTCAGCTCTGATCTCCAGCATCTGCAGACCTCACTTTCTCCTCATACCATGACACTGCCTCAGAGTGCTGCTCCAGGCTTCAGAAGACCACACAATGACACTGCCACAGAGTGCTGCCTTGAGCAACACCAGACCGCACCATGACACTGCCCCAGAGTGCTGCTCCAGGCTACACCAGACCACACCATGACACTGCCCCAGAGTGCTGACCCAAGCTACACAAGACTACACCATGACACAGCCCCAGAGTGCTGCTCCAGGCTACACCATACCACACCATGACACTGCCCCCAGAGTGTGCTCTGAGCTACACCAGACCACACCATGACACTGCCCCAGAGTGCTGCTCCGAGCTACACCAGACCACACCATGACACTGCCCCCAAGAGTGTGCTTTGAGCTACACCAGACCACACCATGACACTGCCCCCAAGAGTGTGCTTTGAGCTACACCAGACCACACCATGACACTGCCTTCAGAGTGCTGCTCCGAGCTACACAAGACTACACCATGACTCTGCCACAGAGTGCTGCTCCGAGCTACACCAGACCACACCATTACACTGTCCCACAGTGCAGCTCCGATCTACACCAGACCACAGCATGACACAGCCCCAGAGTGCTGCTGCAGGCTACACCAGACCATATCATGACACTGAAAATGTGTTGCTGGACCAGCGCAGCAGGTCAGGCAGTATCCAGGGAACAGGAGAATCGACGTTTCGGGCATAAGCCCTTCTTCGGGGCCCGAAACGTCGATTCTCCTGTTCCCTGGATGCTGCCTGGCCTGCTGCGCTTTTCCAGCAACACATTTTCAACTCTGATCTCCAGCATCTGCAGACCTCACTTTCTCCTCATACCATGACACTGCCTCAGAGTGCTGCTCCAGGCTTCAGAAGACCACACAATGACACTGCCACAGAGTGCTGCCTTGAGCAACACCAGACCGCACCATGACACTGCCCCAGAGTGCTGCTCCAGGCTACACCAGACCACACCATGACACTGCCCCAGAGTGCTGCCCCGAGCTACACAAGACCACACCATGACGTTACCCCAGAGTGCTGCTCCAGACTACACCAGACCACACCATGACACTGCCCCAGAGTGCTGCTCCAGGCTACACCAGACCACACCATGACACTGCCCCAGAGTGCTGCTGCAGGCTACACCAAACTACACCATGACAAAGTACCAGAGTGCTGGTCCGAGCTACACCAGACCACACCATGACACTGCCCCAGAGTGTGCTCTGAGCTACACCAGACCACACCATGACACTGCCCCAGAGTGCTGCTCCGGGCTTCAGAAGACCACACAAAGACACTGCCCCAGAGTGCTGCTCGAAGCTTCACCAGACCTCGCCATAACACTGCCTCAGAGTGCTGGTCCGGGCTACACCAGATCACACCATGACACTGCCCCAGAGTGCTGCTGCAGGCTACACCAGACCATACCATGACACTGAAAATGTGTTGCTGGAAAAGCGCAGCAGGTCAGGCAGCATCCAGGGAACAGGAGAATCGACGTTTCGGGCATAAGCCCTTCTTCAGGGCCCGAAACGTCAATTCTCCTGTTCCCTGGATGCTGCCTGACCTGCTGCGCTTTTCCAGCAACACATTTTCAGCTCTGATCTGCAGACCTCACTTTCTCCTCATACCATGACACTGCCTCAGAGTGCTGCTCCGGGCTTCAGAAGACCACACAATGACACTGCCACAGAGTGCTGCCTTGAGCAACACCAGACCGCACCATGACACTGCCCCAGAGTGCTGCTCCAGGCTACACCAGACCACGCCATGACACTGCCCCAGAGTGCTGCTCCGAGCTACACCAGACCACACCATGACACTGCCCCAGAGTGCTGCTCCGAGCTACACCAGACCACACCATGACACTGCCCCAGAGTGCTGCTCCGAGCTACACCAGACCACACCATGACACTGCCCCAGAGTGCTGCTGCAGGCTACACCAGACTACACCATGACAAAGTACCAGAGTGCTGGTCCGAGCTACACCAGACCACACCATGACACTGCCCCAGAGTGCTCCTCCAGGCTACACCAAACCACACCATGACACAGCCCCAGATTGCTGCTCCGAGCTACACCAGACCACACCATGGCACAGCCCCAGAGTGCTGCTCCGGGCTACACAAGACCACACCATGACACTGCCCCAGAGAGCTGCTCCAGGCAACACCAGACCACACCATAACACTGCCCCAGAGTGCTGCTCTGAGCTACACCAGACCACACCATGACGTTACCACAGAGTGCTGCTCCAGGCTACACCAGACCACACCATGACACTGCCCCAGAGTGCTGCTCCAGGCTACACCAGACCACACCATGACACTGCCCCAGAGTGCTGCTGCAGGCTACACCAGACTACACCATGACAAAGTACCAGAGTGCTGGTCCGAGCTACACCAGACCACACCATGACACTGCCCCAGAGTGTGCTCTGAGC
This sequence comes from Chiloscyllium plagiosum, assembly GCF_037043375.1. Taxonomy (NCBI): domain Eukaryota; kingdom Metazoa; phylum Chordata; class Chondrichthyes; order Orectolobiformes; family Hemiscylliidae; genus Chiloscyllium; species Chiloscyllium plagiosum. Next base: position 10,155,174 of record NW_028270166.1, read on the forward strand.
TACACCAGACCACACCATGACACTGCCTCAGAGTGCTGCTCCGAGCTTCAGAAGACCACACAAAGACACTGCCCCAGAGTGCTGCTCGAAGCTTCACCAGACCTCGCCATAACACTGCCTCAGAGTGCTGGTCCGGGCTACACCAGATCGCACCATGACACTGCCCCAGAGTGCTGCTCCGAGCTACACCAGACCAGACCATGACACTGCCCCAGAGTGCAGCTCTAGGCTACACCAGACCACACCCAGACACTGCCCCAGAGTGCTGCTCCGAGCTACACCAGACCACACCATGACACTGCCCCAGAGTGCTGCTCCAGGCTACACCAAACCACACCATGACACAGCCCCAGATTGCTGCTCCGAGCTACACCAGACCACACCATGACACTGCCCCAGAGTGCTGCTCCGAGCTACACCAGACCACACCATGGCACAGCCCCAGAGTGCTGCTCCGGGCTACACAAGACCACACCATGACACTGCCCCAGAGAGCTGCTCCAGGCAACACCAGACCACACCATAACACTGCCCCAGAGTGCTGCTCTGAGCTACACCAGACCACACCATGACGTTACCACAGAGTGCTGCTCCAGGCTACCCCAGACCAGACCATGATACAGCCCCAGAGTGCTGCTCTAGGCTACACCAGACCACACCATGACACTGCCCCAGAGTGCTGCTCCAGGCTGCACCAGACCATACCATGATATTTCCCCAGAGTGCTGGTCTGTGAACACCAGACCACACCATGACGTTACCACAGAGTGCTGCTCCAGGCTACCCCAGACCAGACCATGATACAGCCCCAGTGTGCTGCTCTAGGCTACACCAGACCACACCATGACACTGCCCCAGAGTGCTGCTCCAGGCGACACCAGACCACGCCATTACACAGCCCCAGAGTGCTTCACCGAGCTACACCAGCCCACACCATGACACGCCCCAGAGTGCTGCCCCGAGCTACACCAGCGCACACCATGACACAGCCCCAGAGTGCTGCCCGAGCTACATCAGAACACACCATGACACAGCCCCAGAGTGCTGCTCCGAGCTACACCAGCCCACACCATGACACTGCCCCCAGACTGCTGCTCCGAGCTACACCAGACCACACCATTACACTGTCCCATAGTGCAGCTCCGATCTACAGCAGACCACAGCATGACACAGCCCCAGAGTGCTGCTCCAGGTTACACCAGACCACACCATGACACTGTCATAGAGTGCTGCTCCGGGCTTCAGAAGACCACACAATGACACTGCCACAGAGTGCTGCCTTGAGCAACACCAGACCGCACCATGATACTGCCCCCAGAGTGCTGCTCCAGGCTACACCAGACCACGTCATGACACTGCCCCAGAGTGCTGCTCCAGGCTACACCAGACCACGCCATGACACTGCCCCAGAGTGCTGCTCCGAGCTACACCAGACCACACCATGACGTTATCCCAGAGTGCTGCTCCAGGCTACACCAGACCACACCATGACACTGCCCCAGAGTGCTGCTCCAGGCTACACCAGACCACACCATGACACTGCCTCAGAGTGCTGCTGCAGGCTACACCAAACTACACCATGACAAAGTACCAGAGTGCTGGTCCGTGCTACACCAGACAACACCATGACACTGCCCCAGAGTGCTGCTCCGAGCTACACCAGGCCAGACCATGACACTGCGCCAGAGTGCTGCTCCAGGCTACACCAGACCACACCATGACACTGCCCCAGAGTGCTGCCCCGAGCTACACAAGACCACACCATGACGTTACCCCAGAGTGCTGCTCCAGGCTACACCAGACCACACCATGACACTGCCCCAGAGTGCTGCTCCAGGCTACACCAGACCACACCATGACACTGCCCCAGAGTGCTGCTGCAGGCTACACCAAACTACACCATGACAAAGTACCAGAGTGCTGGTCCGAGCTACACCAGACCACACCATGACACTGCCCCAGAGTGTGCTCTGAGCTACACCAGACCACACCATGACACTGCCCCAGAATGCTGCTCTGAGCTACACCATTCCACACCATGACACTGCCCCCAGAGTGCTGCTCCGAGCTACACAAGACTACACCATGACTCTGCCACAGAGTGCTGCTCCGAGCTACACCAGACCACACCATTACACTGTCCCACAGTGCAGCTCCGATCTACACCAGACCACAGCATGACACAGCCCCAGAGTGCTGCTCCAGGTTACACCAGACCACACCATGACACTGTCATAGAGTGCTGCTGCAGGCTACACCAGACCATACCATGACACTGAAAATGTGTTGCTGGACCAGCGCAGCAGGTCAGGTAGCATCCAGGGAACAGGAGAATCGACGTTTCGGGCATAAGCCCTTCTTCAGGGCCCAAAACGTCGATTCTCCTGTTCCCTGGATGCTGCCTGACCTGCTGCGCTTTTCCAGCAACATATTTTCAGCTCTGATCTCCAGCATCTGCAGACCTCACTTTCTCCTCATACCATGACACTGCCTCAGAGTGCTGCTCCAGGCTTCAGAAGACCACACAATGACACTGCCACAGAGTGCTGCCTTGAGCAACACCAGACCGCACCATGACACAGCCCCAGAGTGCTGCTCCAGGTTACACCAGACCACACCATGACACTGTCATAGAGTGCTGCTGCAGGCTTCAGAAGACCACACAATGACACTGCCTCAGAGTGCTGCCTTGAGCAACACCAGACCGCACCATGACACTGCCCCAGAGTGCTGCTCCAGGCTACACCAGACCACGCCATGACACTGCCCCAGACTGCTGCTCCGAGCTACACCAGACCACACCATGACACTGCCCCAGAGTGCTGCTCCGAGCTTCACCAGACCACACCATGACACTGCCCCAGAGTGCTGCTCCGAGCTTCACCAGACCACACCATGACACTGCCCCAGAGTGCTGCTCCGAGCTACACCAGGCCAGACCATGACACTGCGCCAGAGTGCTGCTCCAGGCTACACCAGACCACACCATGACACTGCCCCAGACTGCTGCTCCGAGCTACACCAGACCACACCATGACACTGCCCCAGAGTGCTGCTCCGAGCTTCACCAGACCACACCATGACACTGCCCCAGAGTGCTGCTCCGAGCTACACCAGGCCAGACCATGACACTGCCCCAGAGTGCTGCTCCGAGCTACACCAGGCCAGACCATGACACTGCGCCAGAGTGCTGCTCCAGGCTACACCAGACCACACCATGACACTGCCCCAGAGTGCTGACCCGAGCTACACAAGACCACACCATGACGTTACCCCAGAGTGCTGCTCCAGGCTACACCAGACCACACCATGACACTGCCCCAGAGTGCTGCTCCAGGCTACACCAGACCACACCATGACACTGCCCCAGAGTGCTGCTGCAGGCTACACCAAACTACACCATGACAAAGTACCAGAGTGCTGGTCCGAGCTACACCAGACCACACCATGACACTGCCCCAGAGTGTGCTCTGAGCTACACCAGACCACACCATGACACTGCCCCAGAATGCTGCTCTGAGCTACACCATTCCACACCATGACACTGCCCCCAGAGTGCTGCTCCGAGCTACACAAGACTACACCATGACTCTGCCCCCAGACTGCTGCTCCGAGCTACACCAGACCACACCATTACACTGTCCCACAGTGCAGCTCCGATCTACACCAGACCACAGCATGACACAGCCCCAGAGTGCTGCTCCAGGTTACACCAGACCACACCATGACACTGTCATAGAGTGCTGCTGCAGGCTACACCAGACCATACCATGACACTGAAAATGTGTTGCTGGACCAGCGCAGCAGGTCAGGCAGCATCCAGGGAACAGGAGAATCGACGTTTCGGGCATAAGCCCTTCTTCAGGGCCCAAAACGTCGATTCTCCTGTTCCCTGGATGCTGCCTGACCTGCTGCGCTTTTCCAGCAACATATTTTCAGCTCTGATCTCCAGCATCTGCAGACCTCACTTTCTCCTCATACCATGACACTGCCTCAGAGTGCTGCTCCAGGCTTCAGAAGACCACACAATGACACTGCCACAGAGTGCTGCCTTGAGCAACACCAGACCGCAACATGACACTGCCCCAGAGTGCTGCTCCAGGCTACACCAGACCACGCCATGACACTGCCCCAGACTGCTGCTCCGAGCTACACCAGACCACACCATGACACTGCCCCAGAGTGCTGCTCCGAGCTTCACCAGACCACACCATGACACTGCCTCAGAGTGCTGCTCCGAGCTACACCAGACCACACCATGACACTGCCCCAGAGTGCTGCTCCGAGCTTCACCAGACCACACCATGACACTGCCCCAGAGTGCTGCTCCGAGCTACACCAGGCCAGACCATGACACTGCGCCAGAGTGCTGCTCCAGGCTACACCAGACCACACCATGACACTGCCCCAGAGTGCTGACCCGAGCTACACAAGACCACACCATGACGTTACCCCAGAGTGCTGCTCCAGGCTACACCAGACCACACCATGACACTGCCCCAGAGTGCTGCTCCAGGCTACACCAGACCACACCATGACACTGCCCCAGAGTGCTGCTCCGAGCTACACCAGACCACACCATGACACTGCCCCAGAGTGCTGCTCCGAGCTACACCAGGCCAGACCATGACACTGCGCCAGAGTGCTGCTCCAGGTTACACCAGACCACACCATGACACTGCCCCAGAGTGCTGCTCCAGGCTACACAAGACCACACCATGACAGTGCCCCAGAGTGCTGCTCCAGGCTACACAAGACCACACCATGACACTGCCCCAGAGTGCTGCTCCAGGCTACACCAGACCACACCATGACACTGCCCCAGAGTGCTGCTCCGAGCTACACCAGGCCAGACCATGACACTGCGCCAGAGTGCTGCTCCACGCTACACCAGACCACACCATGACACTGCCCCAGAGTGCTGACCCGAGCTACACAAGACCACACCATGACGTTACCCCAGAGTGCTGCGCCAGGCTACACCAGACCACACCATGACACTGCCCCAGAGTGCTGCTCCAGGCTACACCAGACCACACCATGACACTGCCCCAGAGTGCTGCTCCGAGCTACACCAGACCACACCATGACACTGCCCCAGAGTGCTGCTCCGAGCTACACCAGGCCAGACCATGACACTGCGCCAGAGTGCTGCTCCAGGTTACACCAGACCACACCATGACACTGCCCCAGAGTGCTGCTCCAGGCTACACAAGACCACACCATGACACTGCCCCAGAGTGCTGCTCCAGGCTACACCAGACCACACCATGACACTGCCCCAGAGTGCTGCTGCAGGCTACACCAGACTACACCATGACAAAGTACCAGAGTGCTGGTCCGAGCTACACCAGACCACACCATGACACTGCCCCAGAGTGCTGCTGCAGGCTACACCAGACCATACCATGACACTGAAAATGTGTTGCTGGAAAAGCGCAGCAGGTCAGGCAGCATCCAGGGAACAGGAGAATCGACGTTTCGGGCATAAGCCCTTCTTCAGGACCCGAAACGTCATTTCTCCTATTCCCTGGATGCTGCCTGACCGGCTGCGCTTTTCCAGCAACACATTTTCAGCTCTGATCTCCAGCATCTGCAGACCTCACTTTCTCCTCATACCATGACACTGCCTCAGAGTGCTGTTCCGGGCTTCAGAAGACCACACAATGACACTGCCTCAGAGTGCTGCCTTGAGCAACACCAGACCGCACCATGACACTGCCCCAGAGTGCTGCTCCAGGCTACACCAGACCACGCCATGACACTGCCCCAGAGTGCTGCACCGAGCTACACCAGACCACACCATGACACTGCCCCAGAGTGCTGCTCCGAGCTACACCAGACCACACCATGACACTGCCCCAGAGTGCTGCTCCGAGCTACACCAGGCCAGACCATGACACTGCGCCAGAGTGCTGCTCCAGGCTACACCAGACCACACCATGACACTGCCCCAGAGTGCTGCCCCGAGCTACACCATGCCAGACCATGACACTGCGCCAGAGTGCTGCTCCAGGCTACACCAGACCACACCATGACACTGCCCCAGAGTGCTGCTCCAGGCTACACCAGACCACACCATGACACTGCCCCAGAGTGCTGCTGCAGGCTACACCAGACTACACCATGACAAAGTACCAGAGTGCTGGTCCAAGCTACACCAGACCACACCATGACACTGCCCCAGAGTGTGCTCTGAGCTACACCAGACCACACCATGACACTGCCCCAGAGTGCTGCTGCAGGCTACACCAGACCATATTATGACACTGCCTCAGAGTGCTGCTCCGGGTTTCAGAAGACCACACAAAGACACTGCCCCAGAGTGCTGCTCGAAGCTTCACCAGACCTCGCCATAACACTGCCTCAGAGTGCTGCTCCGGGCTTCACCAGACCACACCATGGCACTGCCCCAGAGTGCTGCTCCGAGCTACACCAGGCCAGACCATGACACTGCGCCAGAGTGCTGCTCCAGGCTACACCAGACCACACCATGACACTGCCCCAGAGTGCTGCTCCAGGCTACACCAGACCACACCATGACACTGCCCCAGAGTGCTGCTGCAGGCTACACCAAACTACACCATGACAAAGTACCAGAGTGCTGGTCCGAGCTACACCAGACCACACCATGACACTGCCCCAGAGTGTGCTCTGAGCTACACCAGACCACACCATGACACTGTCCCAGAATGCTGCTCTGAGCTACACCATTCCACACCATGACACTGCCCCCAGAGTGCTGCTCCGAGCTACACAAGACTACACCATGACGCTGCCACAGAGTGCTGCTCCGAGCTACACCAGACCACACCATTACACTGTCCCACAGTGCAGCTCCGATCTACACCAGACCACAGCATGACACAGCCCCAGAGTGCTGCTCCAGGTTACACCAGACCACACCATGACACTGTCATAGAGTGCTGCTGCAGGCTACACCAGACCATACCATGACACTGAAAATGTGTTGCTGGACCAGCGCAGCAGGTCAGGCAGCATCCAGGGAACAGGAGAATCGACGTTTCGGGCATAAGCCCTTCTTCAGGGCCCAAAACGTCGATTCTCCTGTTCCCTGGATGCTGCCTGACCTGCTGCGCTTTTCCAGCAACATATTTTCAGCTCTGATCTCCAGCATCTGCAGACCTCACTTTCTCCTCATACCATGACACTGCCTCAGAGTGCTGCTCCAGGCTTCAGAAGACCACACAATGACACTGCCACAGAGTGCTACCTTGAGCAACACCAGACCGCACCATGACACTGCCCCAGAGTGCTGCTCCAGGCTACACCAGACCACGCCATGACACTGCCCCAGACTGCTGCTCCGAGCTACACCAGACCACACCATGACACTGCCCCAGAGTGCTGCTCCGAGCTACCCCAGACCACACCATGACACTGCCCCAGAGTGCTGCTCCGAGCTTCACCAGACCACACCATGACACTGCCCCAGAGTGCTGCTCCGAGCTACACCAGGCCAGACCATGACACTGCGCCAGAGTGCTGCTCCAGGCTACACCAGACCACACCATGACACTGCCCCAGAGTGCTGACCCGAGCTACACAAGACAACACCATGACGTTACCCCAGAGTGCTGCTCCAGGCTACACCAGACCACACCATGACACTGCCCCAGAGTGCTGCTCCAGGCTACACCAGACCACACCATGACACTGCCCCAGAGTGCTGCTGCAGGCTACACCAAACTACACCATGACAAAGTACCAGAGTGCTGGTCCGAGCTACACCAGACCACACCATGACACTGCCCCAGAGTGTGCTCTGAGCTACACCAGACCACACCATGACACTGCCCCAGAATGCTGCTCTGAGCTACACCATTCCACACCATGACACTGCCCCCAGAGTGCTGCTCCGAGCTACACAAGACTACACCATGACGCTGCCACAGAGTGCTGCTCCGAGCTACACCAGACCACACCATTACACTGTCCCACAGTGCAGCTCCGAGCTACACAAGACCACACCATGACGTTACCCCAGAGTGCTGCTCCAGGTTACACCAGACCACACCATTACACTGTCCCACAGTGCAGCTCCGAGCTACACAAGACCACACCATGACGTTACCCCAGAGTGCTGCTCCAGGCTACACCAGACCACGCCATGACACTGCCCCAGACTGCTGCTCCGAGCTACACCAGACCACACCATGGCACTGCCCCAGAGTGCTGCTCCGAGCTACACCAGACCACACCATGATACTGCCCCAGAGTGCTGCTCCGAGCTTCACCAGACCACACCATGACACTGCCCCAGAGTGCTGTTCCGAGCTACACCAGACCACACCATGACACTGCCCCAGAGTGCTGCTCCGAGCTACACAAGACCACACCATGACGTTACCCCAGAGTGCTGCTCCAGGCTACACCAGACCACACCATGACACTGCCCCAGAGTGCTGCTCCAGGCTACACCAGACCACACCATGACACTGCCCCAGAGTGCTGCTCCGAGCTACACCAGACCACACCATGACACTGCCCCAGAGTGCTGCTCCGAGCTACACCAGGCCAGACCATGACACTGCGCCAGAGTGCTGCTCCAGGTTACACCAGACCACACCATGACACTGCCCCAGAGTGCTGCTCCAGGCTACACAAGACCACACCATGACACTGCCCCAGAGTGCTGCTCCAGGCTACACCAGACCACACCATGACACTGCCCCAGAGTGCTGCTGCAGGCTACACCAGACTACACCATGACAAAGTACCAGAGTGCTGGTCCGAGCTACACCAGACCACACCATGACACTGCCCCAGAGTGCTGCTGCAGGCTACACCAGACCATACCATGACACTGCCTCAGAGTGCTGCTCCGGGCTTCAGAAGACCACACCATGACACTGCCCCAGAGTGCTGCTCGAAGCTTCACCAGACCTCGCCATAACACTGCCTCAGAGTGCTGCTCCGGGCTACACCAGATCACACCATGACACTGCCCCAGAGTGCTGCTGCAGGCTACACCAGACCATACCATGACACTGAAAATGTGTTGCTGGAAAAGCGCAGCAGGTCAGGCAGCATCCAGGAACAGGAGAATCGACGTTTCGGGCATAAGCCCTTCTTCAGGACCCGAAACGTCAATTCTCCTATTCCCTGGATGCTGCCTGACCGGCTGCGCTTTTCCAGCAACACATTTTCAGCTCTGATCTCCAGCATCTGCAGACCTCACTTTCTCCGCATACCATGACACTGCCTCAGAGTGCTGTTCCGGGCTTCAGAAGACCACACAATGACACTGCCTCAGAGTGCTGCCTTGAGCAACACCAGACCGCACCATGACACTGCCCCAGAGTGCTGCTCCAGGCTACACCAGACCACGCCATGACACTGCCCCAGAGTGCTGCACCGAGCTACACCAGACCACACCATGACACTGCCCCAGAGTGCTGCTCCGAGCTACACCAGACCACACCATGACACTGCCCCAGAGTGCTGCTCCGAGCTACACCAGACCACACCATGACACTGCCCCAGAGTGCTGCTCCGAGCTACACCAGACCACACCATGACACTGCCCCAGAGTGCTGCCCCGAGCTACACCATGCCAGACCATGACACTGCGCCAGAGTGCTGCTCCAGGCTACACCAGACCACACCATGACACTGCCCCAGAGTGCTGCTCCAGGCTACACCAGACCACACCATGACACTGCCCCAGAGTGCTGCTGCAGGCTACACCAGACTACACCATGACAAAGTACCAGAGTGCTGGGCCAAGCTACACCAGACCACACCATGACACTGCCCCAGAGTGTGCTCTGAGCTACACCAGACCACACCATGACACTGCCCCAGAGTGCTGCTGCAGGCTACACCAGACCATATTATGACACTGCCTCAGAGTGCTGCTCCGGGCTTCAGAAGACCACACAAAGACACTGCCCCAGAGTGCTGCTCGAAGCTTCACCAGACCTCGCCATAACACTGCCTCAGAGTGCTGCTCCGGGCTACACCAGACCTCGCCATAACACTGCCTCAGAGTGCTGCTCCGGGCTACACCAGACCACACCATGACACTGCCCCAGAGTGCTGCTCCGAGCTACACCAGACCACACCATGACACTGCCCCAGAGTGCTGCTCCGAGCTTCACCAGACCACACCATGACACTGCCCCAGAGTGCTGCTCCGAGCTACACCAGGCCAGACCATGACACTGCGCCAGAGTGCTGCTCCAGGCTACACCAGACCACACCATGACACTGCCCCAGAGTGCTGACCCGAGCTACACAAGACCACACCATGACGTTACCCCAGAGTGCTGCTGCAGGCTACACCAAACTACACCATGACAAAGTACCAGAGTGCTGGTCCGAGCTACACCAGACCACACCATGACACTGCCCCAGAGTGTGCTCTGAGCTACACCAGACCACACCATGACACTGCCCCAGAATGCTGCTCTGAGCTACACCAGACCACACCATGACACTGCCCCAGAGTGTGCTCTGAGCTACACCAGACCACACCATGACACTGCCCAAGAATGCTGCTCTGAGCTACACCATTCCACACCATGACACTGCCCCCAGAGAGCTGCTCCGTGCTACACAAGACTACACCATGACGCTGCCACAGAGTGCTGCTCCGAGCTACACCAGACCACACCATTACACTGTCCCACAGTGCAGCTCCGATCTACACCAGACCACAGCATGACACAGCCCCAGAGTGCTGCTCCAGGTTACACCAGACCACACCATGACACTGTCATAGAGTGCTGCTGCAGGCTACACCAGACCATACCATGACACTGAAAATGTGTTGCTGGACCAGCGCAGCAGGTCAGGCAGCATCCAGGGAACAGGAGAATCGACGTTTCGGGCATAAGCCCTTCTTCAGGGCCCAAAACGTCGATTCTCCTGTTCCCTGGAAGCTGCCTGACCTGCTGCGCTTTTCCAGCAACATATTTTCAGCTCTGATCTCCAGCATCTGCAGACCTCACTTTCTCCTCATACCATGACACTGCCTCAGAGTGCTGCTCCAGGCTTCAGAAGACCACACAATGACACTGCCACAGAGTGCTGCCTTGAGCAACACCAGACCGCACCATGACACTGCCCCAGAGTGCTGCTCCAGGCTACACCAGACCACGCCATGACACTGCCCCAGACTGCTGCTCCGAGCTACACCAGACCACACCATGACACTGCCCCAGAGTGCTGCTCCGAGCTACACCAGACCACGCCATGACACTGCCCCAGAGTGCTGCTCCGAGCTTCACCAGACCACACCATGACACTGCCCCAGAGTGCTGCTCCGAGCTACACCAGGCCAGACCATGACACTGCCCCAGAGTGCTGCTCCGAGCTACACCAGGCCAGACCATGACACTGCGCCAGAGTGCTGCTCCAGGTTACACCAGACCACACCATGACACTGCCCCAGAGTGCTGCTCCAGGCTACACAAGACCACACCATGACACTGCCCCAGAGTGCTGCTCCAGGCTACACCAGACCACACCATGACACTGCCCCAGAGTGCTGCTGCAGGCTACACCAGACTACACCATGACAAAGTACCAGAGTGCTGGTCCGAGCTACACCAGACCACACCATGACACTGCCCCAGAGTGCTGCTGCAGGCTACACCAGACCATACCATGACACTGCCTCAGAGTGCTGCTCCGGGCTTCAGAAGACCACACAAAGACACTGCCCCAGAGTGCTGCTCGAAGCTTCACCAGACCTCGCCAGAACACTGCCTCAGAGTGCTGCTGCAGGCTACACCAGACTACACCATGACAAAGTACCAGAGTGCTGGTCCAAGCTACACCAGACCACACCATGACACTGCCCCAGAGTGTGCTCTGAGCTACACCAGACCACACCATGACACTGCCCCAGAGTGCTGCTGCAGGCTACACCAGACCATATTATGACACTGCCTCAGAGTGCTGCTCCGGGCTTCAGAAGACCACACAAAGACACTGCCCCAGAGTGCTGCTCGAAGCTTCACCAGACCTCGCCATAACACTGCCTCAGAGTGCTGCTCCGGGCTACACCAGACCTCGCCATAACACTGCCTCAGAGTGCTGCTCCGGGCTACACCAGACCACACCATGACACTGCCCCAGAGTGCTGCTCCGAGCTACACCAGACCACACCATGACACTGCCCCAGAGTGCTGCTCCGAGCTTCACCAGACCATACCATGACACTGCCCCAGAGTGTGCTCCGAGCTACACCAGGCCAGACCATGACACTGCGCCAGAGGGCTGCTCCAGGCTACACCAGACCACACCATGACACTGCCCCAGAGTGCTGACCCGAGCTACACAAGACCACACCATGACGTAACCCCAGAGTGCTGCTCCAGGCTACACCAGACCACACCATGACACTGCCCCAGAGTGCTGCTCCAGGCTACACCAGACCACACCATGACACTGCCCCAGAGTGCTGCTGCAGGCTACACCAAACTACACCATGACAAAGTACCAGAGTGCTGGTCCGAGCTACACCAGACCACACCATGACACTGCCCCAGAGTGTGCTCTGAGCTACACCAGACCACACCATGACACTGCCCCAGAATGCTGCTCTGAGCTACACCAGACCACACCATGACACTGCCCCCAGAGTGCTGCTCCGAGCTACACCAGACCACACCATTACACTGTCCCACAGTGCAGCTCCGATCTACACCAGACCACAGCATGACACAGCCCCAGAGTGCTGCTCCAGGTTACACCAGACCACACCATGACACTGCCTCAGAGTGCTGCTGCAGGCTTCAGAAGACCACACAATGACACTGCCTCAGAGTGCTGCCTTGAGCAACACCAGACCGCACCATGACACTGCCCCAGAGTGCTGCTCCAGGCTACACCAGACCACGCCATGACACTGCCCCAGAGTGCTGCTCCGAGCTACACCAGACCACACCATGACACTGCCCCAGAGTGCTGCTCCGAGCTACACCAGACCACACCATGACACTGCCCCAGAGTGCTGCTCCGAGCTACACCAGACCACACCATGACACTGCCCCAGAGTGCTGCTCCAGGCTACACCAGACCACACCATGACACTGCCCCAGAGTGCTGCCCCGAGCTACACCATGCCAGACCATGACACTGCGCCAGAGTGCTGCTCCAGGCTACACCAGACCACACCATGACACTGCCCCAGAGTGCTGCTGCAGGCTACACCAGACTACACCATGACAAAGTACCAGAGTGCTGGTCCAAGCTACACCAGACCACACCATGACACTGCCCCAGAGTGTGCTCTGAGCTACACCAGACCACACCATGACACTGCCCCAGAGTGCTGCTCCGGGCTACACCAGACCACACCATGACACTGCCCCAGAGTGCTGCTCCGAGCTACACCAGACCACACCATGACACTGCCCCAGAGTGCTGCTCCGAGCTTCACCAGACCACACCATGACACTGCCCCAGAGTGCTGCTCCGAGCTACACCAGGCCAGACCATGACACTGCGCCAGAGTGCTGCTCCAGGCTACACCAGACCACACCATGACACTGCCCCAGAGTGCTGACCCGAGCTACACAAGACCACACCATGACGTTACCCCAGAGTGCTGCTCCAGGCTACACCAGACCACACCATGACACTGCCCCAGAGTGCTGCTCCAGGCTACACCAGACCACACCATGACACTGCCCCAGAGTGCTGCTGCAGGCTACACCAAACTACACCATGACAAAGTACCAGAGTGCTGGTCCGAGCTACACCAGACCACACCATGACACTGCCCCAGAGTGTGCTCTGAGCTACACCAGACCACACCATGACACTGCCCCCAGAGTGCTGCTCCGAGCTACACAAGACTACACCATGACGCTGCCACAGAGTGCTGCTCCGAGCTACACCAGACCACACCATTACACTGTCCCACAGTGCAGCTCCGATCTACACCAGACCACAGCATGACACAGCCCCAGAGTGCTGCTCCAGGTTACACCAGACCACACCATGACACTGTCATAGAGTGCTGCTGCAGGCTTCAGAAGACCACACAATGACACTGCCTCAGAGTGCTGCCTTGAGCAACACCAGACCGCACCATGACACTGCCCCAGAGTGCTGCTCCAGGCTACACCAGACCACGCCATGACACTGCCCCAGAGTGCTGCTCCGAGCTACACCAGACCACACCATGACACTGCCCCAGAGTGCTGCTCCGAGCTACACCAGACCACACCATGACACTGCCCCAGATTGCTGCCCCGAGCTACACCATGCCAGACCATGACACTGCGCCAGAGTGCTGCTCCAGGCTACACCAGACCACACCATGACACTGCCCCAGAGTGCTGCTCCAGGCTACACCAGACCACACCATGACACTGCCCCAGAGTGCTGCTGCAGGCTACACCAGACTACACCATGACAAAGTACCAGAGTGCTGGTCCAAGCTACACCAGACCACACCATGACACTGCCCCAGAGTGTGCTCTGAGCTACACCAGACCACACCATGACACTGCCCCAGACTGCTGCTGCAGGCTACACCAGACCATATTATGACACTGCCTCAGAGTGCTGCTCCGGGCTTCAGAAGACCACACAAAGACACTGCCCCAGAGTGCTGCTCGAAGCTTCACCAGACCTCGCCATAACACTGCCTCAGAGTGCTGCTCCGGGCTACACCAGACCTTGCCATAACACTGCCTCAGAGTGCTGCTCCGGGCTACACCAGATCACACCATGACACTGCCCCAGAGTGCTGCTGCAGGCTACACCAGACCACACCATGACACTGCCCCAGAGTGCTGCTCCGAGCTACACCAGACCACACCATGACACTGCCCCAGAGTGCTGCTCCGAGCTACACCAGGCCAGACCATGACACTGCGCCAGAGGGCTGCTCCAGGTTACACCAGACCACACCATGACACTGCCCCAGAGTGCTGCTCCAGGCTACACAAGACCACACCATGACACTGCCCCAGAGTGCTGCTGCAGGCTACACCAGACCACACCATGACACTGCCCCAGAGTGCAGCTGCAGGCTACACCAGACTACACCATGACAAAGTACCAGAGTGCTGGTCCGAGCTACACCAGACCACACCATGAAACTGCCCCAGAGTGTGCTCTGAGCTACACCAGACCACACCATGACACTGCCCCAGAGTGCTGCTGCAGGCTACACCAGACTACACCATGACAAAGTACCAGAGTGCTGGTCCGAGCGACACCAGACCACACCATGACACTGCCCCAGAGTGCTGCTGCAGGCTACACCAGACCATACCATGACACTGCCTCAGAGTGTTGCTCCGGGCTGCAGAAGACCACACAAAGACACTGCCCCAGAGTGCTGCTCGAAGCTTCACCAGACCTCGCCATAACACTGCCTCAGAGTGCTGCTCCGGGCTACACCAGACCTCGCCATAACACTGCCTCAGAGTGCTGCTCCGGGCTACACCAGATCACACCATGACACTGCCCCAGAGTGCTGCTCCAGGCTACACCAGACCACGCCATGACACTGCCCCAGAGTGCTGCTCCGAGCTACACCAGACCACACCATGACACTGCCCCAGAGTGCTGCTCCGAGCTACACCAGACCACACCATGACACTGCCCCAGAGTGCTGCTCCGAGCTACACCAGGCCAGACCATGACACAGCCCCAGAGTGCTGCTCCAGGTTACACCAGACCACACCATGACACTGCCCCAGAGTGCTGCTCCGAGCTACACCAGACCACACCATGACACTGCCCCAGAGTGCTGCTCCGAGCTACACCAGACCACACCATGACACAGCCCCAGAGTGCTGCTCCGAGCTACACCAGACCACACCATGACACAGCCCCAGAGTGCTGCTCCGAGCTACACCAGACCACACCATGACACTGCCCCAGAGTGCTGCTCCGAGCTACACCAGGCCAGACCATGACACTGCGCCAGAGTGCTGCTCCAGGTTACACCAGACCACACCATGACACTGCCCCAGAGTGCTGCTCCAGGCTACACAAGACCACGCCATGACACAGCCCCAGAGTGCTGCTCCGAGCTACACCAGACCACACCATGACACTGCCCCAGAGTGCTGCTCCGAGCTACACCAGACCACACCATGGCACAGTCCCAGAGTGCTGCTCCGGGCTACACAAGACCACACCATGACACTGCCCCAGAGTGCTGCTCCAGGCAACACCAGACCACACCATAACACTGCCCCAGAGTGCTGCTCTGAGCTACACCAGACCACACCATGACGTTACCCCAGAGTGCTGCTCCAGGCTACCCCAGGCCACACCATGACACAGCCCCAGAGTGCTGCTCGCGGCTACACCAGACCACACCATGACACTGTCCCAGAGTGCTGCTCCAGGCTACACCAAACCACACCATGACACTGCCCCAGAGTGCTGCTCCGAGCTACACCAAACCACACCATGACACTGCCCCAGAGTGCTGCTCCGAGCCACACCAAACCACACCATGTCACTGCCCCAGAGTGCTGCTCCAGGCTACACCAAACCACACCATGACACTGTCCCAGAGTGCTGCTCCGAGCTACACCAGACCGCACCATGACACTGCCCCAGAGTGCTGCTCCTGGCTATACCAGACCACACCATGACACTGGACAAGAGTGCAGCTCCGGGCTACACCAAACCACACCCAGACACAGCCCCAGAGTGCTGCTCCTGGCTATACAAGACCACACCATGACACTGCGCCAGAGTGCTGCTCCAGGCTACACCAGACCACACCATGACGCTGTCCTAGAGTGCTGCTGAAGGCTACACCAGACCACACCAGGACACTGCCCCAGGATGCTGCTCCAGGCTCCAGAAGACCACACCATGACACTGCCCCAGAGTGCTGCTCCGAGCTACATCAGACCACA
This sequence comes from Chiloscyllium plagiosum, assembly GCF_037043375.1. Lineage (NCBI taxonomy): Eukaryota > Metazoa > Chordata > Chondrichthyes > Orectolobiformes > Hemiscylliidae > Chiloscyllium > Chiloscyllium plagiosum. The sequence continues at coordinate 10,172,045 of NW_028270166.1, forward strand.
CCATGTCACTGCCCCAGAGTGCTGCACCAGGCGACACCAGACCACACCATGACACTGCCCCAGAGTGCTGCGCCAGGCTACACCAGACCACACCATGACACTGCCCCAGAGTGCTGCTCCGAGCTACACCAGACCACACCATGACACAGCCCCAGAGTGCTGCTCCGGGCTACACCAGACCACACCATGACACTGCCCCAGAGTGCTGCTCCAGGCAACACCAGACCACACCATAACACTGCCCCAGAGTGCTGCTCTGAGCTACACCAGACCACACCATGACGTTACCCCAGATTGCTGCTCCAGGCTACCCCAGACCACACCATGACACAGCCCCAGAGTGCTGCTCGCGGCTACACCAGACCACACCATGGCACAGCCCCAGATTGCTGGTCTGGGCAACACCAGACCACACCATAACACTGCCCCAGAGTGCTGCTCCAGGCTACCCCAGACCACACCATGACACTGCCCCAGAGTGCTGCTCTAGGCTACACCAGACCACACCATGACACTGCCCCAGAGTGCTGCTCCAGGCGACACCAGCCCACAACATGACACAGCACCAGAGTCCTGCCCCGAGCTACACCAGCGCACACCATGACACTGCCCCAGAGTGCTGCTCCGAGCTACATCAGACCACACCATGTCATTGCCCCAGAGTGCTGCACCAGGCGACACCAGACCACACCATGACACTGCCCCAGAGTGCTGCTCCGAGCTACACCAGCCCACACCATGACATAGCCCCAGAGTGCTGCCCCGAGCTACACCAGCCCACACCATGACACTGCCCCAGAGTGCTGCTCCGTGCTACACCAGCCCACACCATGACACTGACCTAGAGTGCTGCTCCAGGCTGCACCAGACCACACCATGATACTGCCCCCAGAGTGCTTATCCAGGCTACACCAGACCACACCATGAAACTGCCTCAGAGTGCTGCTCCAGGCTACACCAGACCACACCATGAAACTGCCCAGAGTGCTGCTCCGAACTACACCAGACTACACGATGACACTGTCCCAGAGTGCTGCTCCTGGCTATACCAGACCACACCATGACACTGGCCCAGATTGCTGCTCAAGGCTACACCAGACCACACCATGACACTGCCCCAGAGAGCTGCTCCAGGCTACAGAAGACCACGCAATGACACTGCCCCAGAGTGCTACTTCGAGCAACACCAGACCACACCATGACACTGCCCCAGAGTGCTGCTCTGAGCTGCACCAGACCACACCATGACACTGCCCCAGAGTGCTGCTCCAGGCTACACCAAACCTCACCATGACACTGCCCCCGTGTGCTGTTCCAGGCTCCACCAGACCATACCATGATATTGCCCCCAGATTGCTGGTCTGGGGTACACCAGACCACACCATGATACTGTCCCAGAGTGCTGCTCCAAGCTACACCAGACCACACCATGACACTGCCCCAGAGTGCTGCTCCGAGCTACACCAGACCACGCCATGACACTGCCACAGAGTGCTGCTCCGAGCTACACCAGACCAGACCATGACACTGCCCCAGAGTGCTGCTCCAGGCTACACCAAACCACACCATGACACTGCCCCAGAGTGCTGCTGCAGGCTACACCAGACTACACCATGACAAAGTACCAGAGTGCTGGTCCGAGCTACACCAGACCACACCATGACACTGCCCCAGAGTGTGCTCTGAGCTACACCAGACCACACCATGACACTGCCCCAGTGTGCTGCTGCAGGCTACACCAGACCATACCATGACACTGCCTCAGAGTGCTACTCCGGGCTTCAGAAGACCACACAAAGACACTGCCCCAGAGTGCTGCTCGAAGCTTCACCAGACCTCGCCATAACACTGCCTCAGAGTGCTGGTCCGGGCTACACCAGATCACACCATGACACTGCCCCAGAGTGCTGCTCCGGGCTACACCAGACCACACCATGACACTGCCCCAGAGTCCTGCTCCAAGCTAAACCAGACCACGCCATGACACTGCCACAGAGTGCTGCTCCGAGCTACACCAGACCAGACCATGACACTGCCCCAGAGTGCTGCTCTGGGCTACACCAGACCACACCATAACACTGCCCCAGAGTGCTGCTCCGAGCTACACCAGACCACACCATGACACTGCCCCAGAGTGCTGCTCCAGGCTACACCAAACCACACCATGACACAGCCCCAGAGTGCTGCTCCGAGCTACACCAGACCACACCATGACAATGCCCCAGAGTGCTGCTCCGAGCTACACCAGACCACACCATGGCACAGTCCCAGAGTGCTGCTCCGGGCTACACAAGACCACACCATGACACTGCCCCAGAGTGCTGCTCCAGGCAACACCAGACCACACCATAACACTGCCCCAGAGTGCTGCTCCGAGCTACATCAGACCAGACCATGACACTGCCCAAGAGTGCTGCTCTAGGCGACACCAGACCACACCATTACACTGCCCCAGAGTGCTGCTCCAGGCGACACCAGACCACACCATGACACTGCCCCAGAGTGCTGCTCCGAGCTACACCAGCCCACACCATGACACTGCCCCAGAGTGCTTATCCAGGCTACACCAGACCACACCATGATACTGCCCCCAGAATGCTGCTCCTGGCTATACCAGACCACACCATGACACTGGACAAGAGTGCAGCTCCGGGCTACACCAAACCACACCATGACACTGCCCCAGAGTGCTGCTCCTGGCTATACAAGACCACACCATGACACTGACCTAGAGTGCTGCTCCAGGCTGCACCAGACCACACCATGATACTGCCCCCAGAGTGCTTATCCAGGCTACACCAGACCACACCATGAAACTGCCCCAGAGTGCTGCTCCAGGCTACACCAGACCACACCATGAAACTGCCCAGAGTGCTGCTCCGAACTACACCAGACTACACGATGACACTGTCCCAGAGTACTGCTCCGAGCTACACCAGACCACACCATGACACTGCCCCAGAGTGCTGCTCCAGGCTACACCAGACCACACCATGACACTGCCCCAGAGTGCTGCTCCGAGCTACACCAGACCACACCATGACACTGCCCCAGAGTGCTGCTCAAGGCTACACCAGACCACACCATGACACTGCTCCAGATTGCTGCTCCAGGCTACACCAGACCACACCATGACACTGCCCCAGAGAGCTGCTCCAGGCTACAGAAGACCACGCAATGACACTGCCCCAGAGTGCTACTTCGAGCAACACCAGACCACACCATGACACTGCCCCAGAGTGCTGCTCTGAGCTGCACCAGACCACACCATGACACTGCCCCAGAGTGCTGCTCCAGGCTACACCAAACCTCACCATGACACTGCCCCCGTGTGCTGTTCCAGGCTCCACCAGACCATACCATGATATTGCCCCCAGATTGCTGGTCTGGGCTACACCAGACCACACCATGATACTGCCCCAGAGTGCTGCTCCAAGCTACACCAGGCCAGACCATGACACTGCCCCAGAGTGCTGCTCCAGGTTACACCAGACCACACCATGACACTGCCCCAGAGTGCTGCTCCAGGCTACACAAGACCACACCATGACACTGCCCCAGAGTGCTGCTGCAGGCTACACCAGACCACACCATGACACTGCCCCAGAGTGCTGCTGCAGGCTACACCAGACTACACCATGACAAAGTACCAGAGTGCTGGTCCGAGCTACACCAGACCACACCATGACACTGCCCCAGAGTGTGCTCTGAGCTACACCAGACCACACCATGACACTGCCCCAGTGTGCTGCTGCAGGCTACACCAGACCATACCATGACACTGCCTCAGAGTGCTGCTCCGGGCTTCAGAAGACCACACAAAGACACTGCCCCAGAGTGCTGCTCGAAGCTTCACCAGACCTCGCCATAACACTGCCTCAGAGTGCTGGTCCGGGCTACACCAGATCACACCATGAAACTGCCCCAGAGTGCTGCTCCGGGCTACACCAGACCACACCATGACACTGCCCCAGAGTCCTGCTCCAAGCTACACCAGACCACACCATGACACTGCCCCAGAGTGCTGCTCCAGGCTACACCAAACCACACCATGACACAGCCCCAGAGTGCTGCTCCGAGCTACACCAGACCACACCATGACACTGCCCCAGAGTGCTGCTCCGAGCTACACCAGACCACACCATGGCACAGTCCCAGAGTGCTGCTCCGGGCTACACAAGACCACACCATGACACTGCCCCAGAGTGCTGCTCCAAGCGACACCAGACCACACCATAACACTGCCCCAGAGTGCTGCTCCGAGCTACATCAGACCAGACCATGACACTGCCCAAGAGTGCTGCTCCAGGCGACACCAGACCACACCATTACACTGCCCCAGAGTGCTGCTCCAGGCGACACCAGACCACACCATGACACTGCCCCAGAGTGCTGCTCCGAGCTACACCAGCCCACACCATGACACTGCCCCAGAGTGCTTATCCAGGCTACACCAGACCACACCATGATACTGCCCCCAGAATGCTGCTCCTGGCTATACCAGACCACACCATGACACTGGACAAGAGTGCAGCTCCGGGCTACACCAAACCACACCATGTCACTGCCCCAGACTGCTGCTCCTGGCTATACCAGACCACACCATGACACTGGCCCAGAGCGCTGCTCCAGGCTACACCAGACCACACCATGACGCTGTCCTAGAGTGCTGCTGCAGGCTACACCAGACCACACCAGGACACTGCCCCAGGATGCTGCTCCAGGCTCCAGAAGACCACACCATGACACTGCCCCAGAGTGCTGCTCCAGGCTACACCATGATACTGCCCCAGAGTGCTGATCCAGGCTACACCAAACCAGTCCATGACACAGCCCCAGAGCGCTGCTCCAGGCAACACCAGACCACACCATGACACTGCCCCCAGAGTGCTGCTCCGAGCTACACCAGCCCAAACCATGACACTGCCCCACAGAGCTGCTCCGAGCTACACCAGACGACACAAAGACACTGCCCCAGAGTTCCTATCCAGGCTACACCAGACCACACTGTGACACTGTCCCAGAGTGCTGCTCCGAGCTACACCAGCGCACACCATGACACAGCCCGAGAGTGCTGCCCTGAGCTACATCAGACCACACCATGTCACTGCCCCAGAGTGCTGCACCAGGCGACACCAGACCACACCATGACACTGCCCCAGAGTGCTGCGCCAGGCTACACCAGACCACACCATGACACTGCCCCAGAGTGCTGCTCCGAGCTACACCAGACCACACCATGACACAGCCCCAGAGTGCTGCTCCGGGCTACACCAGACCACACCATGACACTGTCCCAGAGTGCTGCTCCAGGCAACACCAGACCACACCATGACACTGCACCAGAGTGCTGCTCGGAGCTTCACCAGACCACACCATGACACTGCCCCAGAGCGCTGCTCCAGGCTACACCAGACCACACCATAACACTGCCCCAGAGAAATGCTCCGGGCTACACCAGATCACACCATGACACTGCCCCAGAGTGCTGCTCCGGGCTACACCAGACCACACCATGACACTGCCCCAGAGTGCTGCTCCGAGCTACACCAAACCACACCTTGACACTGCCCCAGAGTGCTGCTCCAGGCTACACCAAACCACACCATGACACTGCCCCAGAGTGCTGCTCCGGGCTACACCAGACCACACCCAGACACTGCCCCAGAGTGCTGCTCCGAGCTACACCAAACCACACCATGACACAGCCCCAGAGTGCTGCTCCGGGCTACACCAGACCACACCATAACACTGCCCCAGAGTGCTGCTCCAGGCTACACCAAACCACACCATGACACAGCCCCAGAGTGCTGATCTGGGCTACACCAGACCACACCATGATACTGCCCCAGAGTGCTGCTCCGAGCTACACCAGACCACACCATGACACTGTCCCCGGAGAGCTGCTCCGGGCTACAACAGACCACACCATGACACTGCCCCAGAGTGCTGCTCCAGGCAACACCAGACCACACCATAACACAGCCCCAGAATGCTGCTCCGAGCTACACCAGGCCAGACCATGACACTGCTCCAGAGTGCTGCTCCATGTTACACCAGACCACACCATGACACTGCCCCAGAGTGCTGCTCCAGGCTACACAAGGCCACACCATGACACTGCGCCAGAGTGCTGCTGCAGGCTACACCAGACCACACCATGACACTGCCCCAGAGTGCTGCTGCAGGCTACACCAGACTACACCATGACAAAGTACCAGAGTGCTGGTCCGAGCTACACCAGACCACACCATGACACTGCCCCAGAGTGCTGCTGCAGGCTACACCAGACTACACCATGACAAAGTACCAGAGTGCTGGTCCAAGCTACACCAGACCACACCATGACACTGCCCCAGAGTGTGCTCTGAGCTACACCAGACCACACCATGACACTGCCCCAGTGTGCTGCCGCAGGCTACACCAGACCATACCATGACTCTGCCTCAGAGTGCTACTCCGGGCTTCAGAAGACCACACAAAGACACTGCCCCAGAGTGCTGCTCGAAGCTTCACCAGACCTCGCCATAATACTGCCTCGGGTGCTGGTCCGGGCTACACCAGACCACACCATGACACTGCCCCAGAGTGCTGCTCCTGGCTATACCAGACCACACCATGACACTGGCCCAGAGTGCTGCTCCGAGCTACACCAGACCACACCATGACACTGCCCCAGAGTGCTGCTCAAGGCTACACCAGACCACACCATGACACTGCTCCAGATTGCTGCTCCAGGCTACACCAGACCACGCAATGACACTGCCCCAGAGTGCTACTTCGAGCAACACCAGACCACACCATGACACTGCCCCAGAGTGCTGCTCTGAGCTGCACCAGACCACACCATGACACTGCCCCAGAGTGCTGCTCCAGGCTACACCAAACCTCACCATGACACTGCCCCCGTGTGCTGTTCCAGGCTCCACCAGACCATACCATGATATTGCCCCCAGATTGCTGGTCTGGGCTACACCAGACCACACCATGACACTGCCCCAGAGTGCTGCTCCAAGCTACACCAGACCACACCATGACACTGCCCCAGAGTGCTGCTCCGAGCTACACCAGGCCAGATCATGACACTGCGCCAGAGTGCTGCTCCAGGTTACACCAGACCACACCATGACACTGCCCCAGAGTGCTGCTCCGAGCTACACCAGACCATACCATGGCACAGTCCCAGAGTGCTGCTCCGGGCTACACAAGACCACACCATGACACTGCCCCAGAGTGCTGCTCCAGGCGACACCAGATCACACCATAACACTGCCCCAGAGTGCTGCTCCGAGCTACATCAGACCAGACCATGACACTGCCCAAGAGTGCTGCTCCAGGCGACACCAGACCACACCATTACACTGCCCCAGAGTGCTGCTCCAGGCGACACCAGACCACACCATGACACTGCCCCAGAGTGCAGCTCCGGGCTACACCAAACCACACCATGACACTGCCCCAGAGTGCTGCTCCGAGCTACACCAGCCCACACCATGACACTGCCCCAGAGTGCTTATCCAGGCTACACCAGACCACACCATGATACTGCCCCCAGAATGCTGCTCCTGGCTATACCAGACCACACCATGACACTGGACAAGAGTGCAGCTCCGGGCTACACCAAACCACACCATGTCACTGCCCCAGACTGCTGCTCCTGGCTATACCAGACCACACCATGACACTGGCCCAGAGTGCAACTCCGGGCTACACCTGACCACACCATGACACTGCGCCAGAATGCTGCTCCGGGCTACACCAGACCACACCATGACACTGCCCCGGAGTGCTGCTCCTGGCGATACCAGACCACACCATGACACTGCGCCAGAGTGCTGCTCCAGGCTACACCAGACCACACCATGACGCTGTCCTAGAGTGCTGCTGCAGGCTACACCAGACCACACCAGGACACTGCCCCAGGATGCTGCTCCAGGCTCCAGAAGACCACACCATGACACTGCCCCAGAGTGCTGCTCCAGGCTACACCATGATACTGCCCCAGAGTGCTGATCCAGGCTACACCAAACCAGTCCATGACACAGCCCCAGAGTGCTGCTCCAGGCAACACCAGACCACACCATGACACTGCCCCCAGAGTGCTGCACCGAGCTACACCAGACCACACCATGACACTGCCCCAGAGTGCTGCTCCGAGCTACACCAGACGACACAAAGACACTGCCCCAGAGTTCCTATCCAGGCTACACCAGACCACACTGTGACACAGCCCCAGAGTGCTGCTCCGAACTACAGCAGACCACGCCATGACACTGTCCCAGAGTGCTGCTCCGAGCTACACCAGCGCACACCATGACACAGCCCGAGAGTGCTGCCCCGAGCTACATCAGACCACACCATGACACTGCCCCAGAGTGCTGCACCAGGCGACACCAGACCACACCATGACACTGCCCCAGAGTGCTGCACCAGGCGACACCAGACCACACCATGACACTGCCCCAGAGTGCTGCGCCAAGCTACACCAGACCACACCATGACACTGCCCCAGAGTGCTGCTCCGAGCTACACCAGACCACACCATGACACAGCCCCAGAGTGCTGCTCCGGGCTACACCAGACCACACCATGACACTGTCCCAGAGTGCTGCTCCAGGCAACACCAGACCACACCATGACACTGCACCAGAGTGCTGCTCGGAGCTTCACCAGACCACACCATGACACTGCCCCAGAGCGCTGCTCCAGGCTACACCAGACCACACCATAACACTGCCCCAGAGAAATGCTCCGGGCTACACCAGATCACACCATGACACTGCCCCAGAGTGCTGCTCCGGGCTACAGCAGACCACACCATGACACTGCCCCAGAGTGCTGCTCCGAGCTACACCAAACCACACCTTGACACTGCCCCAGAGTGCTGCTCCAGGCTATACCAAACCACACCCAGACACTGCCCCAGAGTGCTGCTCCGAGCTACACCAAACCACACCATGACACAGCCCCAGAGTGCTGCTCCGGGCTACACCAGACCACACCATAACACTGCCCCAGAGTGCTGCTCCAGGCTACACCAAACCACACCCAGACACTGCCCCAGAGTGCTGCTCCGAGCTACACCAGACCACACCATGACACTGTCCCCGGAGAGCTGCTCCGGGCTACAACAGACCACACCATGACACTGCCCCAGAGTGCTGGTCCAGGCAACACCAGACCACACCATAACACAGCCCCAGAGTGCTGCTCTGGGCTACACCAGACCACACCATGATACTGCCCCAGAGTGCTGCTCCAATCTACACCAGACAACACCATGACACTGCCCCAGAGTGCTGCTCCGAGCTACACCAGGCCAGACCATGACACTGCTCCAGAGTGCTGCTCCATGTTACACCAGACCACACCATGACACTGCCCCAGAGTGCTGCTCCAGGCTACACAAGACCACACCATGACACTGCCCCAGAGTGCTGCTGCAGGCTACACCAGACTACACCATGACAAAGTACCAGAGTGCTGGTCCGAGCTACACCAGACCACACCATGACACTGCCCCAGAGTGTGCTCTGAGCTACACCAGACCACACCATGACACTGCCCCAGAGTGCTGCTGCAGGCTACACCAGACCATACCATGACACTGCCTCAGAGTGCTGCTCCGAGCTACACCAGACCAGACCATGACACTGCCCCAGAGTGCTGCTCTGGGCTACACCAGACCACACCCAGACACTGCCCCAGAGTGCTGCTCCAGGCTACACCAAACCACACCATGACACAGCCCCAGAGTGCTGCTCCGAGCTACACCAGACCACACCATGACACTGCCCCAGAGTGCTGCTCCGAGCTACACCAGACCACACCATGGCACAGTCCCAGAGTGCTGCTTCGGGCTACACAAGACCACACCATAACACTGCCCCAGAGTGCTGCTCTGAGCTACACCAGACCACACCATGACGTTACCCCAGAGTGCTGCTCCAGGCTACCCCAGACCAGACCATGACACAGCCCCAGAGTGCTGCTCTAGGCTACACCAGACCACACCATGACACTGTCCCAGAGTGCTGCTCCAGGCTACACCAGACCATTACCATGATATTGCCCCCAGAGTGCTGGTCTGGGCAACACCAGACCACACCATAACACTGCCCCAGAGTGCTGCTCCGAGCTACACCAAACCACACCATGACGTTACCCCAGAGTGCTGCTCCAGGCTACCCCAGACCACACCATGACACAGCCCCAGAGTGCTGCTCTAGGCTACACCAGACCACACCATGACACTGCCCCAGAGTGCTGCTTCAGGCGACACCAGACCACGCCATGACACAGCCCCAGAGTGCTTCACCGAGCTACACCAGCCCACACCATGACACAGCCCCAGAGTGCTGCCCCGAGCTACATCAGACCACACCATGTCACTGCCCCAGAGTGCTGCTCCAAGCTACACCAGCCCACACCATGACACAGCCCCAGAGTGCTGCTGCAGGCTACACCAGACCACACCATGACACTGCCCCAGGATGCTTCTCCAGGCTACACCAGACCACACCATGACACTGCCCCAGGATGCTGCTGCAGGCTACAGAAGACCACAACATGACGCTGCCCCAGATTGCTGCCCCGAGCTACATCAGACCACACCATGTCACTGCCCCAGAGTGCTGCTCCAAGCTACAACAGCCCACACCATGACACAGCCCCAGAGTGCTGCTCCGAGCTGCACCCGACCACACCATGACACTGTCCCAGAGTGCTGCTCCAGGCTACACCAGCCCACACCATGTTACCGCCCAAGAGTGCTGCTGCAGGCTACACCAGACCACATCATGACACTGCCCCAGAGTGCTGCTCCAGGCTACACCAAACCACACCATGTCACTGCCCCAGAGTGCTGCTCCGACCTACACCAAACCACACCATGTCACTGCCCCAGAGTGCTGCTCCGAGCTACACCAGACCACACCATGACACTGCCCCAGAGTGCTGCTCCGAGCTACACCAGCCCACACCATGACCCTGCCCCAGAGTGCTGCTCCTGGCTATACCAGACCACACCATGACACTGGACAAGAGTGCAGCTCCGGGCTACACCTGACCACACCATGACCCTGCCCCAGAGTGCTGCTCCTGGCTATACAAGACCACACCATGACACTGCGCCAGAGTGCTGCTCCAGGCTACACCAGACCACACCATGACGCTGTCCTAGAGTGCTGCTGCAGGCTACACCAGACCACACCATGACACTGCCCCAGGATGCTGCTCCAGGCTCCAGAAGACCACACCATGACACTGACCCAGAGTGCTGCTCCGAGCTACACCAGCCCACACCATGACACAGCCCGAGAGTGCTGCCCCGAGCTAAATCAGACCACACCATGACACTGCCCCAGAGTGCTGCGCCAGGCTACACCAGACCACACCATGACACTGCCCCAGAGTGCTGCTCCGAGCTACACCAGACCACACCATGACACAGCCCCAGAGTGCTGCTCCGGGCTACACCAGACCACACCATGACACTGCCCCAGAGTGCTGCTCCAGGCAACACCAGACCACACCATAACACTGCCCCAGAGTGCTGCTCTGAGCTACACCAGACCACACGATGACGTTACCCCAGAGTGCTGCTCCAGGCTACCCCAGACCACACCATGACACAGCCCCAGAGTGCTGCTCGCGGCTACACCAGACCACACCATGGCACAGCCCCAGATTGCTGGTCTGGGCAACACCAGACCACACCATAACACTGCCCCAGAGTGCTGCTCCAAGCTACACCAGACCACACCATGACACTGACCTAGAGTGCTGCTCCGAGCTACATCAGACCACACCATGACACTGCCCCAGAGTGCTGCTCCAGGCGACACCAGACCACACCATGACACTGCTCCAGAGTGCTGCTCCGAGCTACACCAGCCCACACCATGACACTGCCCCAGAGTGCTTCTCCAGGCTACACCAGACCACACCATGATACTGCCCCCAGAATGCTGCTCCTGGCTATACCAGACCACACCATGACACTGGACAAGAGTGCAGCTCCGGGCTACACCAAACCACACCATGCCACTGCCCCAGACTGCTGCTCCTGGCTATACCAGACCACACCATGACACTAGCCCAGAGTGCAGCTCCGGGCTACACCTGACCACACCATGACACTGCGCCAGAATGCTGCTCCGGGCTACACCAGACCACACCATGACACTGCCCCGGAGTGCTGCTCCTGGCGATACCAGACCACACCATGACACTGCGCCAGAGTGCTGCTCCAGGCTACACCAGACCACACCATGACGCTGTCCTAGAGTGCTGCTGCAGGCTACACCAGACCACACCAGGACACTGCCCCAGGATGCTGCTCCAGGCTCCAGAAGACCACACCATGACACTGCCCCAGAGTGCTGCTCCAGGCTACACCATGATACTGCCCCAGAGTGCTGATCCAGGCTACACCAAACCAGTCCATGACACAGCCCCAGAGTGCTGCTCCAGGCAACACCAGACCACACCATGACACTGCACCAGAGTGCTGCTCGCAGCTTCACCAGACCACACCATGACACTGCCCCAGAGCGCTGCTCCAGGCTACACCAGACCACACCATAACACTGCCCCAGAGAAATGCTCCGGGCTACACCAGATCACACCATGACACTGCCCCAGAGTGCTGCTCCGGGCTACATCAGACCACACCATGACACTGCCCCAGAGTGCTGCTCCGAGCTACACCAAACCACACCTTGACACTGCCCCAGAGTGCTGCTCCAGGCTACACCAAACCACACCATGACACTGCCCCAGAGTGCTGCTCCGGGCGACACCAGCCCACACCCAGACACTGCCCCAGAGTGCTGCTCCGAGCTACACCAAACCACACCATGACACAGCCCCAGAGTGCTGCTCCGGGCTACACCAGACCACACCATAACACTGCCCCAGAGTGCTGCTCCAGGCTACACCAAACCACACCATGACACAGCCCCAGAGTGCTGATCTGGGCTACACCAGACCACACCATGATACTGCCCCAGAGTGCTGCTCCAGGCAACACCAGACCACACCATAACACAGCCCCAGAGTGCTGCTCTGGGCTACACCAGACCACACCATGATACTGCCCCAGAGTGCTGCTCCAAGCTACACCAGACCACACCATGACACTGTCCCCGGAGAGCTGCTCCGGGCTACAACAGACCACACCATGACACTGCCCCAGAGTGCTGCGCCAGGCTACACCAGACCACACCATGACACTGCCCCAGAGTGCTGCTCCGAGCTACACCAGACCACACCATGACACAGCCCCAGAGTGCTGCTCCGGGCTACACCAGACCACACCATGACACAGCCCCAGAGTGCTGCTCCAGGCAACAGCAGACCACACCATGACACTGCACCAGAGTGCTGCTCGGAGCTTCACCAGACCACACCATGACACTGCCCCAGAGCGCTGCTCCAGGCTACACCAGACCACACCATAACACTGCCCCAGAGAAATGCTCCGGGCTACACCAGATCACACCATGACACTGCCCCAGAGTGCTGCTCCGGGCTACAGCAGACCACACCATGACACTGCCCCAGAGTGCTGCTCCGAGCTACACCAAACCACACCTTAACACTGCCCCAGAGTGCTGCTCCAGGCTACACCAAACCACACCTTGACACTGCCCCAGAGTGCTGCTCCGGGCTACACCAGACCACACCCAGACACTGCCCCAGAGTGCTGCTCCGAGCTACACCAAACCACACCATGACACAGCCCCAGAGTGCTGCTCCGGGCTACACCAGACCACACCATAACACTGCCCCAGAGTGCTGCTCCAGGCTACACCAAACCACACCATGACACTGCGCCAGAGTGCTGATCTGGGCTACACCAGACCACACCATGACACTGTCCCCGGAGAGCTGCTCCAGGCAACACCAGACCACACCATAACACAGCCCCAGAGTGCTGCTCCAGGCTACACCAGACCACACCATGACACTGCCCCAGAGTGTTGCTCCAGGCTACACCAGACCATACCATGATATTGCCCCAGAGTGCTGCTCCGGGCTACACCAGCCCAAACTATGACACTGCCCCAGAGTGTTGCTCCGGGCTACACGAGATCACACCATGACTCAAGCCCAGAGTGCTGCTCTGAGCTACACCCGACCACACCATGACGTTACCCCAGAGTGCTGCTACAGGCTACCCCAGACAACACCATAACACTGTCCCAGAGTACTGCTCCGAGCTACACCAGACCACACCCAGACACTGCCCCAGAGTGCTGCTCCGAGCTACACCAGACCACACTGTGACACTGCCCCAGAGTGCTGCTCCAGGCTACACCAAACCACACCATGACACTGCCCCAGAGTGCTGCTCCAGGCTACACCAAACCACACCATGACACTGCCCCAGAGTGCTGCTCCAGGCTACACCAGACCACACCATGACACTGCCCCAGAGTGCTGCTCCAGGCTACACCAAACCACACCATGACACTGCCCCAGAGTGCTGCTCCAGGCTACACCGGCCCACACCATGTCACCGCCCAAGAGTGCTGCTCCGAGCTACACCAGACCACACCATGACACTGCCACAGAGTGCTGCTCCGAGCTACATCAGACCACACCATGTCACTGCGCAAGAGTGCTGCTCCAGGCAACACCAGCCCACACCATGACACTCCCCGGAGTGCTGCCCCGAGCTACACCAGCCCACACCATGATACTGCCCCCAGAGTGCTTATCCAGGCTACACCAGACTGCACCATGACATGCCCCAAAGTGCTGCTCCGGGCTACACCAGACCACACCATGACACTGCCCCAGAGTGCTGCTCCGGGCTACGCCAGACCACACCATGACACTGCCCCAGAGTGCTGCTCCAAGCTACATCAGATCACGCCATGACACTGCCACAGAGTGCTGCTCCAGGCTACACCAGACCACACCATGACACTGCCCCAGAGTGCTGCTCCGAGCTACACCTGACCACACACCATGACACTGCGCCAGAGTGCTGCTCCGGGCTACACCAGACCACACCATGACACTGCCCCAGAGTGCTGCTCCGGGCTACACCAGACCATGCCATGACACTGCCACAGAGTGCTGCTCCAGGCTACACCAGACCACACCATGACACTGCCCCAGAGTGCTGCTCCGAGCTACACCTGACCACACACCATGACACAGCCCCAGAGTGCTGCTCCGGGCTACACCAGACCACACCATGACACTGTCCCAGAGTGCTGCTCCTGGCTATACCAGACCACACCATGACACTGGCCTAGAGTGCAGCTCCGGCCTACACCTGACCACACCATGACACTGCGCCAGAGTGCTGCTCCAGGCTACACCAGACCACACCATGACGCTGTCCTCGAGTGCTGATGCAGGCTACGCCAGAGCACACCAGGACACTGCCCCAGGATGCTGCTCCAGGCTCCAGAAGACCACACCATGACACTGCCCCAGAGTGCTGCTCCACGCTACACCATGACACTGCCCCAAAGTGCTGATCCAGGCTACACCAAACCAGTCCATGACACAGCCCCAGAGTGCTGCTCCAGGCAACACCAGACCACACCATGACACTGCCCCAGATAGCTGCTCCAGGCTGCCCCAGACCACACCTTGACACTGCCCCAGAGTGCTGCTCCAGGCTACACCAGACCATACCATGATATTGCCCCCAGAGTGCTGCTCCGAACTACACCAGCCCACAACATGACACAGCCCCAGCGATCCTATCTGGGCAACACCAGCCCACACCATGACACTGCACCAGAGTGCTGCTCCGAGCTACACCAGCCCACACCATGACACTGACCTAGAGTGCTGCTCCAGGCTACACCAGACCAGACCATGACACTGCCCCAGAGTGCTGCTCCGAGCTATACCAGACCACACCATGACACTGCCCCAGAGTGCTGCTCCAGGCTACACCAAACCACACCATGACACAGCCCCAGAGTGCTGCTCCGAGTTACACCAGACACGCCATGACACTGCCCCAGAGTGCTGCTCCGGACTACACCAGACCACACCATGACACTGCCCCAGTGTGCTGCTCTGGGCTACACCAGACCACACCATGACACTGCCCCAGAGTGCTGCCCCGAGCTACACCAGCCTACACCGTGCACTGCCCCAGAGTGCTGCTCCAGGCTACACCAGACCACACCATGAAACTGCCCCAGAGTGCTGCTCCTGGCTACACCAGACCACACCATGACACAGCCCCAGAGTGCTGCTCCAGGCTACACCAAACCACACCATGACACTGCCCAAGAATGCTGCTCCAGGCTGCACCAGACCACACCATGACACTGCCCCAGAGTGCTGCTCCAGGCTACACCTGACCACACCATGACACTGCCCCAGAGTGCTGCTCCGAGATACACCAGACCACACCATGACACTGCCCCAGAGTGCTGCTCCGAGCTACTCCAGACCACACCATGACACTTCCCCCAGAGTGCTGCTCCAAGCGACACCAGACGACAGCATGACACTGCCCCAGAGTTCCTATCCAGGCTACACCAGACCACACCATGACACTGCCCCAGTGTGCTGCTCCAGACTACACCAGACCACACCATGACACTGCCCCAGAGTGCTGCTCCGAGCTACACCAGCCCACACCATGACACTTCCCCCAGAGTGCTGCTCCAAGCGACACCAGACGACAGCATGACACTGCCCCAGAGTTCCTATCCAGACTACACCAGACCACACCATGACACTGCCCCAGAGTGCTGCTCCAGACTACACCAACCCACACCGTGACACTGCCCCAGAGTGCTGCTCCGAGCTGCAGCAACACACCATGACACTGCCCCAGAGTGCTGCTCCAGGCTACACCTGACCACACCATGACACTGCCCCAGAGTGCTGCTCCGAGATACACCAGACCACACCATGACACTGCCCCAGAGTGCTGCTCCAGGCTACACC
The DNA here is from genome assembly GCF_037043375.1 of Chiloscyllium plagiosum. Taxonomy (NCBI): domain Eukaryota; kingdom Metazoa; phylum Chordata; class Chondrichthyes; order Orectolobiformes; family Hemiscylliidae; genus Chiloscyllium; species Chiloscyllium plagiosum. The sequence continues at coordinate 10,188,983 of NW_028270166.1, forward strand.
AGACCACCACATGACACAGCCCCAGAGTGCTGCTCCGAGCTACACCAGACCACCACATGACACTGCCCCAGAGTGCTGCTCCAGACTACACCAGCCCACACCGTGACAAAGTACCAGAGTGCTGCTCCGAGCTACACCAGCCCACACCATGACACTTCCCCCAGAGTGCTGCTCCAAGCGACACCAGACGACAGCATGACACTGCCCCAGTGTTCCTATCCAGGCTACACCAGACCACACCATGAAACTGCCCCAGAGTGCTGCTCCTGGCTACACCAGACCACACCATGACACAAGCCCAGAGTGCTGCTCCGAGCTACACCAGACCACACCATGACACTGGACCGCACCATGACACTGCCCCCAGAGTGCTGCTCCAGGGTACACCAGACCACACCATCTGGGCTAAAGCAGATCACACCGTGCCACCACCCTTCCACTCCAGCCTTCACAGACCGCTGACTCTGCAGTTGTGCTGCATCTGAAAACATCACTGCTCTGGACACATCAAAGCTGCCTTTCTACTGAATAATTCTCTTTACAAGATATGTTTAAACGAAAACTAAAAACGAAACTGAGAGAAGGAGATGGATAAGAAAAGGAAAAGAAAAGAATTACTGAATGAAGAGGACAAGCCCGGGCACAGGAGCCTCGTTGCTTCCTGCTCTGCCACTGCCATCTTGAATCTTTACTCGCCCTGTCTGCCCATCTTTATACAGCTGCTTTAGGAGGGCAATACATTTTGGTGGGCTGTGTACAATGGGGAGTAATAACCTTACTGAAAGCAACCATGGAACAATAGTGTACAGGATTATCTGGATGGGGTGGTTAAAAGGCATCAAAGTATTTGACCAGCCATGATTATATTAAATGATGGCACACGCTCGACAGGCTGAATGGCCTACTCCTCTTCTTATGTTCCCATCTTTGGATTAATCAAACACTTTCATCTTCCACCCTTCATAAACCTAAGTCCATCCAGAACTCTAGTGTCTGTATCCCAACTCCTGCCAAGTACAGTTCACCTATCATCCTTTGTGCTTTCTAATCCACAACGTAATATTATCTGGCAACACATCAATGCTCACTGTGGCTTTGTGGGTCGCACTTTAACCTTAGAGTAAGAAGACCTTGAACGAAAAAAATCCAAACTCACACTCTCAATGGTTTGCTGAAAGTGTTACTTTTAGTTGCAATGCTAAGCAGACGTTCCATCTGCTCTCTCAGAGGAATGTGAAGTTATTTTGTAGAGAAGTAAGAAGTTCTCTCCAGTATTCTGGCCACTAATTTTCCTTCAACCAACATCAGTTAAAAAGATTATAGTAACTGGTCATTTTTACAGTGCTGTTTGTTAGATCTTATTGGGTGCCGCGATGCATTTCCTGCATTACAACAGTGACCACAGTTCAAAACTATTTTGTTGGCTGTTATGTGCTTTAAGAATTTTTTTATATCACTTATGGGATGTGGGTGTCTCTGGCTAGGCAGGCACTTATTGCTCAAACCTAATTGGCCTTGAGATGGTTGTGGTGAGCTGCTTTTTTGAACTACTGCTGTCCATTTGGTACACCCATAATACCATTAGGGAGGGAATGCCACAATGTGACCTAGCGACATCAAAGGACCTGTGATATATTTCCAAATCAGATGGTGAGTGGCTTTGAGGCCAACCGAGAGATAGTGGTGTTTCCTTACATCTGCTGTGCTTGTTCTTCTAGATGGTAATGGTCATGGGTGAGTAAGGTCAAGAGTGTAGTGCTGAAAAAGCACCGCTGATCAGGCAGTATCCAAGAAGCAGGAGAATCGACGTTTCGGGCATAAGCCCTTCATCAGGAATGATGCTTTTCCTGCACCGTACTCTCAACTCTGATCTCCAGCATCTGCAGTCCTCACTTTCTCCATGGGTGAGTACGGTGTTGACTAAGGAGCTTTGATGAATTTCTGCAGTGCATCTTATCGATGGTATACATTGCTGACATATACTCAGTGATGGAGGGAGCAAATGTTTGTGGATGTGGTACAACCAAGCGGGCTGCTTCGTCCTGGATGGTGTCAAGCTTCTTGAATGCTGGAACTGCACTCATCAAGGCAAGTGAGGAGTGTTCCATCACACTCCCCACTCCAGCATTGTAGATGGTGGACAGGCTTCAGGGAGTGAGGAGGCGAGTTACTCACTGCAAGATTCTGAATCTCTGGTCTATTCTTGTACCTATACGGTAAGTATAGTTCAGTTTCTGATTAATGGTGATCTCAAGGATGTTGATAAATGGGGGATTTATTGATGTTAATGCCGTTGAATATCAAGGGATGATGGTTAGATTCTGTCTTGTGGAGATAGTCATTACCTGCCACTTAGGTGGCATGAATATTATGGGTCACTTGTCAGCCGAGATCTGGATATTGCCCATGTCTTGCTGCATTTGGGTATGGACCTCTTCCAGTTTCTGAAGAGTTGAGCATGGTGCTGAACATTATGTTCACTAATGATTGCATAGTCACTTCTGACCTTATGATGAAGGTAAAGTCATTGATGAAACAGCTGAAGATGCTTAGGCCTAGGACACTACACTGAGGAACTCCTGCAGAAATATCCTGGAGCTAAGGTAATTGACCTCCAAAAACCACAACCATCTACCTAAGTGCCAGGTATGACTCCAACCAATGGAGAGTTTCCCCTTGATTTCCATTGATTCCAGTTTTGCCAGGACTCCTTGAAGCTAAACTTGCTCATATACAACCTTGATGTCAGGGACAGATATTGTTACCTTACCTCTGGAATTCAGCTCTTTTGTCCATGTTTGAACCAAGGCTATAATGAGGTCAGAAGCTAAATGGCCCTAGTGGAATGCAAACTGGGCATCACTAAGCAGGTTATTGCTGAGCAGGTGCTGCTTGATAGCACTGTTGATGACACCTTTCATCACTTTGGTAATGATTGAGAGTAGACCCATGGGGTAATGATTGGCCGGATTTGATTCGTCTTGCTCTGTGAGAGCTTATGGGAGTAATTCAGCAGACACAGCAGAGATTTATCCTGAGGGAAAAGAAACATGGTAAAGTGTGGATAAGGCAATCATGGCTGACTAGGGTAATCAGGGATAGCATAAAACAAAGAGAAAGCATATAATGTGGTGAAGGTCAGCGTGAAATCAGAGAATTGGGATGCTTACAGAGAAGCTTACAAGACGGCAACAAAAAAAGAAATAGGGCAGAGAAGGATAAATATGAGGGTAAGCTTGCCAGTAATATAAAGAAAGACTGTAAGAGTTTCTTTAGATATATAAAGGGCAAAAGACAGGCAAAAGTGAATATTGGGCTGTTGGAAAATGCCGCTGGAGAGATAATAGTGGAGAACAAGGAAATGGCTGAGGAACTGAATAATTACTTTGCGTCAGTCTTCATGGTGGATGACACAAGTAATATCCCAAAAATTCAAGAGAGTGAGGGGGCAGAGCTGAGTATGGTGACCATCACCAAGGAGAAGGTGCTAGAAAAACTGAATGGTCTGAAGGTGGATAAATCACCTGGACCAGATGGACTGCACCCAAATGTTCTGAAGGCAATAGATGAAGAGATAATGGAGGCATTAATGGTGATCCTTCAGGAATCATCAGAGTCAGGGAGGGTCCCAGAGAACTGGACAATTGTTAACATGACACCCCTGATTAAAAAGGGAGTAAAGCAAAAGATGGAAAATTATAGACCAACTAGCCTAACCTTGGTCATGGGTAAGATCCTGGAATTTGTTGTCTCAGCTGAGATGTCAAATGTCACCTTTTTTTTAAATAAAACCTTAAGTTATCTCTGGAATGTGACTTGAAAGAAGTTCTTAAATTTACATTTAATGAACTGAAACCTGCAACCCATTCTAAAAGATAAAATACTTACCAGCAATCTAGGTTTGTTCAATATATCTAATCAGTTGTATGACACTATGATCTTTTGCTATAAATTCTGTGTTCTATGATCCTATTCCACAGCTACCTGATGAAGGAGCAGCACTTTGAAAGCTAGTGCTTCCAAATAAACCTGTTGGACTATAATCTGGTGTTGTGTGATTTTTAACTTCATCAAGGGAAGGTCATGCCTGACAAGTCTGCTAGAATTCTTCAAGGAAATAATGAGCAGGTTAGATCAAGGAGAGCCAATGGATGTTATCTACCTGGACTTCAAGAAGGCCTTTGAAAAGGTGATGAACAGGAGGCTACTGAGAAGATAATGGCCCATGGTGTTAGAGGCAAGCATGGATAGAAGCTTGGTTGTCTGGCAGAAAGCAGTGAGTGGCAATCAAAGGGTTCTTCTCAGGATGACAGCCAGTGACAAGTGGTGTTCTGCAAGGCTCAGTGTTGGAACAACTCTTCACATTAACGATCTAGATGAAGGATCTGAGGGGATTCTGGTTAAGTTTGCAGATGATACGACGATAGGTAGTGGGACAGGTAGCATTGAGGAGGTGAAGAGGCTGCAAAAGGATTTGGTTAGGTTCAGAGAGTGGGCAAAGAAGTGGCAGATGGAGTCCAAGTGGGAAACTATGAGGTCATGCACTTTGTTAGGAAGAATAGAGGCATGGACTATTTTCAAAGTGGGGAGAAAGTTCAAAAGGCTGAATGCGAAGAGACCTGGGAGTTCTCATCCAAGTTTCTCTCAAGGTAAACTTAAGGTTGAGTCAGTAGTTAGAAAAGCAAATGCCTTTGACAGGACCTGAATATAAAAGCAGGGATGTATTTCTGAGGCTCTATAAGGCTCTGGTCAGACTATGTTTGGAGCATTGTGTGCAGTTTTGGGCCCCATATCTCAGGAAGGATGTACTGGCACTGGAGCGCGTTCAGAGGAGATTCACAAGAATGGTCTGAGGAATGAAAAGCTTAACATATGAGGAACATTTGAGGACTCTGGGTCTATACTCAATGGAATTTAGAAGGATGTGGCGGGATCTAATTGAAACCTACAGAATACTGAATGGCCTGGACAGAGTAAATGTTGGGAAGATGTTTCCATTGGTAGGGCCCAAGGGCACAGCCTTAGAGTAAAGGGAAGACCTTTTAGAATGGAGATAAGGAGAAACTTCTTCAGTCAGAGAATGGTGAATCTTTGGAATTCACATCCACAGAATGTTGTGGAGACTAGGTCATTGAGTATATTTCAGAAAGAGATAGATAGGTTCTTGAGTATCAAGGGGATTAAGAGTTGCGTGGAGAAAGCGAGACAATGGGGTTGAGAAACTTATCAATCATGATTGAATGGCAGAGCAGACTCAATGAGCTGAATGGCCTAATTTCTGCTCCTACATCTTATGGTCTTAGGACACAACTGGGCAATTTTCCACATAGTTGGGTGGATACCAGTTTCATAGCTGTACTGGAACAGCTTGTCTAGGGGTAGCAAGTTTTAAAGACAAACTTTCATGACTATTACTGGAATATTGTCAGAACCCATAGCATTTGCAGCATCCAGTGCCTTCAACCATTTATTCATATCATGTGAAGTGAATTGAATTGGCTGAAGACTAGCATCTGTGATGCTGGGAACCACTGGAGGACGCTGCAATGGATCATCCACTTGATTCTTCGAGCTGAAAACCGGTGCAAATGGTTAAGCCTTATCTTTTGTACTGATGTGCTCGGCTCACCCTCATTGAGGATGGGCATACGTTTTGCTGGGGAGAACGGAAGGTGGTGTCACCGTGTACACTACTCTCTAGCTCTCAACTCCACCACATCATCAATCTAAATACCACTTTTCCCCCCTAACATTTTCAGTTCTGACAAAAGGTCATTGGCCTTGAAATATGAACTCTGTTACTCTCTGTAAAGCTATTGGACTAAAACCTGGTGTGATTTTTAACTTTGTGCACTCCAGTCCAACACTGGTTCCTCCACATCATGTACAGATGCTGTCAGACCTGCTGAGTTTGACCAGCACTTTCTGCTTATGTGGCTCTGTCTATCACTTGCTGATTATGGTTGTAAGTTTGCTCGCTGAGCTGGAAGGTTCGTTTTCAGATGTTTCATCACCATACTAGGTAACATCATCAAAGAGCCTCTGGTGAAGCGCTGGTGTTATGTCCCACTTTCTATTTGTGTGTTTTGGTCTCGAAAGTTGTGTGATATCATTTCCAGTTTTCCTTTCTCAGAGGATGGTAGATAGGGTTTGAATTGATGCTTTTATTGATGGAGTTCCAGTTTGAATGCCAGGCCTCTATGAATTCCCATGCTTGTCTCTGTTTGGCTTGTCCTAAGATGGATGTGTTGTTCCAGTCAAAATGATGTCCTTCTTTGTCTGTATATAAGGATACTAGTGATAGTGGGTCATGTTGTTTTGTGGCTAGTTGGTGTGCATGTATCCTCTTGGCTAGTTTTCTGCCTATCTGTGTGATGTAGTGTTTGTTATAGTCCTTGCATAGTATTTTGTAAATTACATTCGTTTTGCAGGTTGTTTGTATGGGGTCCTTTAAATTCATTAGCTGCTGTTTAAGTGTGTTGGTAGGTTTGTGGACTACTATGATGCCAAGGGGTCTGAGTAGTCCGGAAGTCATTTCAGTCTTCGATGTATGGTAATGTGGCTAGAATTTCTGGGCACATTGTGTCTGCTTGTTGGGTTTGTTGTTGAGAAAATCGGCGGACTGTATTTATTGGGTACCCGTTCTTCTTGAATATGCTGTATAGATTACATTCCCCACAGTGTGGAAACAGGCCCTTGGGCCCAACAAGTCCATATTGACCCTCCGAAGAGTAACCTACCCAGACTCATTTCCCTACATTTACCCCTGACTACTGCACCTAACTTTATGGCAATTTAACTTGGCCAATTCACTTAACCTGCACATCTTTGGACTGTGGGAGGAAACCAGAGCACCTGGGGGAAACCCATGCAGACACGGGGAGAATGTGCAACCTTCACATAGGTATTTTTCTTCTGCTGTTCATAGTTCCTGGGTGCTGTAGTTGTGTTGTGGCCAATTGAAATAATGTCCTGATGCAGCTTCATTTGCGGGTTTTGGGATGATTGCTTCTGTAGTTAAATATTTGGTGTGTGTGTGTGTGTTGCTTTCCTGTAGACGCTATTTTGAAGTTCTCCATTAATTGTTCGTTCTGCTGTGACATCTAGGAATGGGGGTCTGTTGTCGTTCCCCTTCCTCTTTTGTGAGTTTTATACCAGTAAGGATATTGCTGATGATGTTGTAGGTTTCCTCTACTTTGTTCCGTTTGTGATGACAAAGGTGTCATCCAAAGGCGTCCCCCTCAGACCCATTGTTTCATTACCTGGAACACCGACATACAGAATAGCCAAGGAACTGCACCGAAAACTTAAATAACTAGTAGAAGACTCATACCACTCCATTCACTCCACCCAAGAATTCCTGAACACCATCAAAGACACCAAGATAGACATCATGAATGGACACCGCACAACAATCAACAGACAGGAGTGTTCTCTCCCAGTCGGAGAACACTTCAGCAATCCAGTACATTCAACCTCGCACCTTCGGGTGACTATCCTCAAGGCGGACTTTGGGACAGGCAACAACAAAAAGTGGCCAAACAGAGGCTGATAGCCAAGTTCAGTACCTAGGGTGATGGCCTTGGGACCTTGGGTTCATGTCACACTAGGGGTGATCCCACTGCACTATACACACATACACACGCAGACACACACGGAGACATATACTCATAGACACATACAGACACGCAGACACCCCTACAGAGACAAACACACTCCTACAGACCCATACATTCACGCAGACCCTCTCTCATTCACAAGCTGTGTCTCATACGCTCACACATACACTCCCACACTTACACACACAACCTTTCACAGACTTATTCCCCTTTACACTCACACTCTCACACATGCACATACACACACTCTCTCACAGACATTCATAACCCCCCCCACTCCTCCCCCCCCCCCCCCCCCCCCACACACACATGTAAGTTTATGGGGTGAATTTGTACTTTCAGAATTACATTTTATTTTGCTCAAAAACTGCATGAACCCATGTAAGATTCTGTAAATCCCTTCTTTAGGAAGAAACAGTCTGAACATTGGGGCATAGGCAGCCTCACATGGGGCGCCTCACAGAGGGCACCTTGCACCTTCAATGCATTATCTGTGCCAACATGGCACCTATTGTTAAAGTTCACTTGAGAAAGTAACTTTAAGGAAGTTCTGGAATTTACATCTGAAAGTACTGAAACCAACATGGTCATTCTAAAAGACGAGAGACTTAACAAATATTCCAGGTCTTTTTCAATATATAATTTCAATTACATCACACTGTAAACATTTGCTATAAATTACTACGATCTTATAATCCTCAACCACCTGAGGAAGGAGCAGCGCTCCGAAAGCTTGTACTTCCAAATAAACCTGTTGGACTATAACCTGGTGTTGTGTGATTTTTAGCTTTTACCAAGATAGAAGAGGATGAAATAATGATCTTCTTTGACATAACAGCCCTATTCACATCAATTAACATCAACCTGGCCAAAGAAACACTGATCGCACTACTTCAGGAACCAGACAACATCAACTTCATCAGCAAAGACAACATCCTCAAGCTAGTAGTCCTGTGCCTCACCACCCATTTCACATTTAATAACAAAACCTACAAACAAAATCAATGGAACACCCAAAAGATCATCAATATCAGGATTCATACCAGAAGCAGTAATGCAGAGACTTGAACAAATAGCCTGCCCATCTATCCAAACGAAACTTTGGGTCTGCTATGTGGACACACCTTTGTCATCACAAAACAAAATAAATTAGTTGAAACCTACCTCATCAACAATATTCTTACTGGCATAAAATTCACAAAAGAGGAGGACAATGACAACAGACTCCCATTCCTAGAGGTAACTAATTCAGGAATTGTCTGCCAATTGATCCTCTCATACCCCTGGGAGTCTACAGGCCCACTCAATACTCTCCAGAAATACCTTCCCTCGCCTTTCTTATGTATGACCTACCGAATCTACATTGCAACAGTGCCTGCATTTCAAAAATACCTCACTGGATATACAAGGTGATTTGTGACATGTTGGATCATATACTTTATTTAGACTGTCTTGATGGCTGATTCAAAGTATTACAAGCGTATAACTATGATAACTGTTGCTTGTACAAAACATTCATGGAGCAACAGGCTGACAGTATGATAGATGGTGACTGGGAATAGAGACCTTCCTGGCTTTCAATTTTAAGTGCTTCATGGTAAGATCTGAGAGTCTCAAGAAAATTATGATGCATACTTTCAGTCAGTGATAAACCCGGTCAGGTTAGTAGAAATTAGGGTTGGAAATCTCAAACTGCAGTTTATCTTGCGTCTATTTCAGAGTAACTCCAATCTTAATTCTTTCAACCTATCTTTCTAAGGCTGGGAGTTGTTGTTTTGTGTAAATTCACTTAGTCCCTGACATCGTGGAATCAAGGAGGCATTTGGCACATTATGCTTTTGCTAGCTTTTTGAAAGGATGATTGCATTTAATCTCAAACCTCCCATGTTTTGTCTGCAATCCTGCAAGTTACTCTTCTTTGAGCATCTGTTCAACTCCTATCATTGAACAGCTTCCACAACCTTTTCAGGTCACACATTCCACATCACAGCAACTATCTGCTTGAAAACCTTGCTTCTCATCTCCCCTCTAGATCTTTTGTCAATGATTTTAAATCTTTGATCTCTGGTTAATAAGCCACTTGCCAATGGATATAGATTTTCTCTAGCTGCACTCCCAAAATTTCTCATCAGCTTGAAAAATAGGTCATTACTTAACCCTCTCTGTTCCAAGGAGAAAGTAACTTCCCAAAACCTCTCCTTCTTCCTTAAGACCTCTCCATTCTAACCTCCAGGTTTGAAATTGATTTATTTTTCACTGCAAGGTTGAAGAACTGCCGAGTAAATTGGCCAAGTTCATCTCTAGCCTTTGTTTAGATGTAGTCACTAATTTGTCTTCCTTCTTTTAATTTTTAATTGTGTTTTGCCTCATGATATGTCAATGTGCCTTTAAGAGACATGCACATGATATTGTCACTGCATTATATCATGTGACCTGAAGGTACATAGATCTCAGACACCAACTTACCTCAGATCCCTTGAAGCACGACATGCTATTGGAAGCACTCACTAAATTACTAGCTTAATAGTGGCCCAGACACACTGTTTCTGAAGGAAGTAATGTTTGTATATAATTTGTTAACTCTGATAAATGTCTATTAGATTCTTTCAGACTACGATGTTTATGCCAGTTTCTTATGGAAGCTATCATAAGCATCGGCACATCAGCTATACTGCCCGGCTGGAGATAAAAATCACACCATGGTAGCAGCAGTGTTCATCTTTTAAAAAAACTCCAATATCTTGGCAGCTGACATTTGGGAAGCTAATTGAAGACGGAGCATTCAACAACTTTGGAGATGAGAATGTTCAGACAATTAAAGTGTCAGTCTCTTGAATACAGACAGCTTTGGATCTGTAGATAGGGCAGTGACCACCAACAAGACAGAGTTAATGCTTGGAATGTATGCTTTTTCAAGATAAAATAAATTTCTAAGATTGCCTCAATTGAATGAAAAGTATTTGCAGTTAAATATGTTAAGGCCCGATCAAAATTCTCATCACTCTTTACAGTAGGGATTGGTTTCACTACTCAAACTATAACTTCTCTATTTACTAAGCCACTCTCTAATCCAACTCTGTATAAGGGACTTGTTTATTACCTCCATGTATACCCCAACTGATATCTTCTCCTTCATTAAACCCTCTGCAGGGCAAATGGCACTGTCAACCAGCATCAGTGACTGACCTGCTGATGTCTCAATATCATTTTTGTTTTAATTCATGATATTCACAGAATCTCACCCAGACACCACCACATGGGGATTTTAAACCAGGGCCAATCCACCTAACCTGCACATCTTTGGACTGTGGGTGGAAACCCACACAGACATGGGGAGAACATGTAAACTCCACACAGACAGTCACTCAAAGGTGGAATTGAACCCAGGTCCCCAGCATTGTGAAACAACAGTGTTAACTATTGAGCTATCATGCCACCCTTGGCTGGAAGTGTAAGGAAATATCTCTCCTTTTAAGATTTTTCAGAATATCCATCAGTCTGATTCTCATGGATGACAGGTTTATTGTATGAGCAGAGAATGGGTTGAATGGGCCTACATTCACTGGGGTTTAGGAGAATGAGGAGGCAACAGATTAAAGGATACACCATTCTAACAGGGCTGAACAAACTGGGTGTAGGCATGATGTTTCCCCCACCTGACAGTGTCCAGAACAAAGGGTACAATCTCAGTCTATATGGTCAATTTGGACCAAGATATAAGAAATTTCTTCACTCATGGCATGGTGAATCTGTGGTATTCTCTACCAACGAAAACTGTGGAGGCCAAGTCATGGAATACATTAAATAAAGAAAGGGAAAGATTTCTGGAGGCTGAAGATATCAAGGGGTACGGGGAAGGACTAAGAATATTGTGTTGCAATAGAGGATCAGCCGTGATCATGTTGGATGTTGAAGCGGGCTCCATGGGCCAAATGGCCTATTTCTATCCTATTTTCTATGTTTCTTTATTTAATTTTTAAATATTTGCAATTGTACAATAAATTTGATAGTGCTTATTTAACAAAACTCCTCTAGTTGGACCAGAAAGATGGATATCCTAACATGCGATCACTTTGTGCTTGAAGGAACAACAACCTAACAGTCAAACTGCACCCCTAATAATTTGCAGATTTATCCAAGATTGAGTTGGTAATGCCTAAGATGGCCTTTCCAATGTTCCAGACAAACACCAAGCAATTAAAAAAATGCCATTTCTACACAATTAGGACCAAGTTGCCGGAGAACTTAATAGACAGGACCTCCATCCCTTTGAGGTAGCCCTTTGGTTCCAGTAGCTGTAGCTTGATTAGGGCACAAGCTCAACTATCCACATTAGAGGTGGTCCATTGCTGGCTGCTGAAATACCATAGATAGGCCACTTAATAATGGAGTCATACAGTCACTGACAGTTTTAAAGCTCTTATCACCCAGGCAATGCTCACAGGCAAAGGGAATTTGCTGATCCTCCGCTGGCAGTGCCATGAATAGTCACACAGGATTGAGGCGAAAGTGAGGACTGCAGATGCTGGAGATCAGAGTCAAGATTAGAGTGGTGCTGGAAAAGCACAGCAGGTCAGGCAGCATCCGAGGAGCAGGAAAATCGACGGTTCGGGCAAAAGCCCTTCATCAGATTCATTCCCAATGAAGAGCTTCTGCCCGAAACGTCGATTTTCCTGCCCCTCAGATGCTGCCTAACCTGCTGTGTTTTTCCAGCACCACTTTAATCTTGACACAGGATTGAGGGCCTAATGAAACAACAGCCACATTTCAGTGCACTCCAGCTCCCTACAGATTCCAAAGAATGATGATCCTTTCTCCAAGTTCTCATTAAAAGCTGGAATGTTTTTTGTTCAGCTGAAGTCCTACTTAGCACAGATCAGCAGATACAAATATTTATCAATGGACTGCTCCCTCTCCTGGTTGCACTGCCACAAATCTGCATTTTAATTCTTGCTCTTTCAACCTATTCCACACACACTATGTTTGCCTCCATCTCATTCAGAAATGCTGATGTTGCAGGAATAAAGGTTCTCTCTACTCCCTCGACTCACAAGCCTCATTCTTGAAGGGCTCTTGCCCGAAATGTCGGTTCTCCTGCTCCTCTGGTGCTACCTGACCTGCAGTGCTTTTACAGCACCACACTCTTGACTATGTTCCCATAGTCTACCAAACCATAGGACTGCTTCTCATTAGATGGAAATATCTGATGGTGGTTTAACCTTAGGGTGACAACATCTCAAGTGAGGGGACAGGGTGACAAGGCAGGTCCTTTATGGTACCTTAAGCGAATCCACAATACTAGCATCACTCAGCAGCCGATGGAGCTGTCCAGCTGACTAAGCGAACAGATGCCCTATGCAGGAGTACAGTTCCTGCACAACAGGCTATTTTTTCATGCTTAAGCCCAGGACATGCTGATAGGATACTGGTCTGCAAAGAGTCATCAAAGTTAAGCTTGATGCGCCACATGTACATACTTTGCTGATGGTGGCGGGGGGGGGGGGGGGGGGGTGCATTTCTTAGGAACATTAGGGGGTTGGATCACTGATGGCAATTTGGAGCAGAGATACTCTTGACCAGCTAAGTATTCTGAACATTACACGAAATTGAAACAATCCAATTACTGCTATGACCGTGGCTAGCAAGAAACAAAAATTTAAATTGGTCAGCTTCATACCAGTACAGGTACTCCCACTCACCACCCTGCTCCCTTGCTCACAGAGATTGGCAAACATCAATGGAGCAAGGCAGGGGACAGGAGGTAGGCTTTAGCATGGCAGAATGGTGACTCAGTGGGCAGCACTGCTGCCTCACAGCACCAGCGATCCAGATTCAATTCAATTTTCAGACAGCAGTCTGGGTGGAGTCTACATATTCTCCCTGTGTCTGTGAGAGTTTCCTTTGGGTGCTCTGGTTTCCTCCCACAGTCCAAAGATGTGCAGGCTAGATGGACTGGGAAATGCAAGGTTAAAGGGATTGGGTGGGGGGATGGGAATGGGTCTGGATGAAATGCTATTTGGAAGGTTGGTGTGGACTTGATGGGCTGAATGGCCTCCTTCCACACAAGGGATTCTTTGAGGAGTGGGGTTGTGTGAATATTGGGGTTCCAGGATCTGAATGGATTTAAAACATTTGAAGATAAATGCTTTCATTGGTCCCATTCTTCGAAGGTGCTGTTGGTAATGATGCCACAGGCACTGCAGTTGCATAAGCAGGGAGTGTGTTCCCTGCAGTTGCAGTAATACAGACTTCCCAGTGCCCTACAGGCAGATAAGCACAGGAACACACAATATAGATGGCCCAACTGGGGTTTAAAGACAATTTGAAAGCCAACCTCAGAGCTTGCAAGCTGGATCCCAAAATACGAGAGAAAGCAACTTGGACAGACTCAAATGGAAAAGTCTCAGACGTGAACTAATTTTGGCATCCAAGGAGTTGGGCCACTTTTACAGGGTTTCAAGACAAGTGAGCATGGTACAACATTGCAAATATTGTACGAGAATCCATTAAGTCAAGACTCGGTCTAAAGTCACACAGATCACATTAACGAAGATTGCAAACCAATCCTTTTTTCCCCTTTTTGTTGAAATGCCAAAGTGACAGGAGAGTTCCATTCTATCAGCACATAGTGCACGCGTTCTAATCAGTGGCACACTTGGAAGTAACATCATCACACTTTGTTGACAATAGCTCCAACTATAGTCACTGCTGCACAAATGCCACTCGGAGTTCTTCATGTTCTTAGTTGATCAGAATTTCTTTTAGCATGTTGAGCATTAATTTATGATTATTTGAGATCCATTTTAGAACCTGGTGTGAGAAAACAGTGCAAACATGCCACTCAACAATTCACATTGAAGAATCTGAACCGAGACATGCAGTCTAAAAATCATCTGAACGCCTGAATCATCATCACTTTCTCTCCACAGATTCTACCTTATTTGAGGACTTCCATCACTTTTTTATTTCAGAATTTCACTTTCGTTCAAAGGGTCTAAAATAATACAAGGCACTAGTCAGACCACAGTCAAAAAGTGTGGTGTTGGAAAAACACAGTGACATGCAGAACCTGAGGAGCAGGAAAGTCGATGTTTCGGGTGTAATGCAAAATTAGTACAAGTGAAAACAATTGATATTTTACAGGTCAGTTTGGCAGCTTCCTAAATGAGCCAGCACATGTTGAAATACCTGACAGTTCAGCCTTCTGCTGCCAGCTAAACTAAAACATGGTTCTACTGTGGTAACCCCCACAAAATACAAGGAGAACGTATATTAAACCCTTGACATGCAGTGTGAAGTGTATAGGTTACCTGCTAGGGCTGCTGTGATACAGGGTAGTGTCGTTACTGCTGTGCTGGAAGGCCCAGGTTCAAGTGCCATCTACTCCAGACGTATGCAATACTATCTGAGCAGGTGGATTAGAAAATATCCAGAGGTGTTGCTTTGTAATAGACACATCCTAACACATGACTTAGGAGATGTTTCCCCTAAAGGATTGATTGAACTGGACCTATATTTTCTAGAATTTAGAAGAATGAGGCCAAATTCCATACAAATGCCATCTACAAGTTTGCTGACAACACCACTGTGGTAGGATGGATATCAATGAGGACTCAGAATTCAGAAATAGATGGTTTGCTGTCATGTGCAATGATAACAATCTCTCTTGCAATGATGGCAAAACAAAGTAATTGATCATTGACTTCAGAAAGAAAGGAGAACATACCCCCATCTACACCAACGGAGTGGAGGTTGTGAGGGTTGCTCACAACGTCAAGTTCCTAGAAGTGACAATAAGCAATGATTTGTCCTGGACTTCCCAAGCAGATGTGGTCAAGAAGGCACGACAACGCCTCTTCCTCAGGTGGCTTTGGAAATTCAGCATATCCATTAGGACACTCACCAACTTTTACAGATGCACCACAGAAAGCATACTCTCCGGATGCATAATGGCCTGGTATGGTAACTGCTCTGCCCAGGAACATAAGAAACTAAAGAAGGTTGTGTTCATAGCACAGACCATCACAGAAGCCAACTCTTTATCCATGGACTCTATTTACACTTTTCGTTTACGAGAAAGGCTGTCAAAGACACCTCCAACCCCAGTTATGATCTACAACCTCTTCCATCAAACAGGCAATACAGAAGCTTAAACACACGTAACAACAGGTTCAAGAATAGCTTCTTCCCCGCTGTTATTAGATTGCTGAATGGACTCTCTAACTTCGAATAATGTTGATTTTAAGGTTGATCTTGCTTTGTGCAGCTCCTGTAGTGTAATGTTATGCCTCTTTCTGCCTAAGCATCCGATGTTCAGCATGTCATTGCTTACTATGATCTGCCTGTATTGCTCACAAACAAAGCTTTTCGCTGTACTTAGGTACACGTGACAATAAATCAAAAAGGGTGATCTCAGAGATTTCACAATTCGCATAAGATGTGACTGAGTGGCTGTACATAAGATGAATCCTGTGGCTGATGAGTCTAGAACAAAGGAGCAGAGTCTGAGAATAAGGGGGAGGCCATTGAAGATAGAGGAGAAAGAATTCCTTTAGTCAGTGGGTGGTGAATCTTTGGAATTCTGTAGCCCCAGAGGGCTGTGAAAGCTTAATCATTGAGCAGGCTCAAGATAAAAATCAATTAGATTTCTGGAGATGAGTGACAGCAAGAGAGGTGGAGATCGTATGGGAATGTGATATGGAGGTAGACAACCAACCATGATCCAATTAATTGATAGAGCAATTTTTACAGGCTGAAGGACCTACTCCTGTTCATGATTTCTTTGGCAATAATGGCTTTCAAAGAGCTGATAGGGAAACTGCAGCTTCACATTCTAGATAGTAACTGTCCATGATTCCTGAACAGTTTACTATGATGTATTTAAGTCAATTTTTCAAACACTGTTCCAATTATTTTAAGAATTTTGGCTCCAAAGAACAACGGTTAAACTGCCTTTTTCATTATTTTGAAGAGATGACCACTCAATACCCACACACACATCTCAGGTGAACTTAGTGTTACGTCTGGAGTGAGATTACCAGATTCACCAAGACTGATCAGGGGAGAATATTATTCCATCAGTCAATTCACATAAAAGGGGTATTTACCCAAGGTTCAAACTTACACACATGAAACACATACATGTACCTGAGTTCTCTCAAGTGATGGCTCTTCTAGCACAATAATAGTGTCCTGGAGCCACAAGACTTGGATTCAAATCCCACCTGCTCTAGTGTTTAGTAACACCTCTGAACAGACGGATTAGAAAATACCAGTCCTGAGTGATAATAAGTTGTGGAATATGTTACCAGTACCCATGGAAGTTGACAGTTTGAGGCAATTAAACAGTTCTCTAAAAAGGAAAAAATTATGCTTGTCAAGATCTAAAAGTGGATCAGCCTCATGAGTTTTACTTGAGCATTTTCTCATAAGTTAATAAACATGCCTGTCTTTTAGCTCTTTTCTCTTGAAAGCAGCAGTGGATTAGCACAAGACAGTGGGAAATTCCTGACTGCATCTGGGGTTTCTGCCTGACTAACAATATATGGCTGTTTAAAGGCAGAATTAAATCTTAGCTACAACACCCTCCAGTTCATCAGACTGTGGAAACACACCATAAATGAATGGTGGCTGTACTTGAACTGGTGAACCTGTGTTTTCAAGAGAGTTTGAAAGAAATAAGTGGTGGTTGCAGAAGGATAATAACAACTTGAATTCATATAGCACCTTTAATGCAATGAGATATCCCAAGGGGCATTTCACAGGTCTGTACCAAACAAAACTTGGCTTGAAACTACTAGGTAAAGTAACTGAGAGCATGACTGAAAGGAGGGAGAATAATGGATGGCAGGGGGAAAAGAGAGGAGAAAAGACAAAAGGAGAATGGAGGGACACACAGGCAGGGGAGACTGAAACAAGACAATAAGGGGGAAGTGAAGCAAAGAGATTTTGGGATGGAATTCCAGAGTGTATGACCTCGGCAGCAGAAGACATAATCACAGGTGAAATGATTAAAATTAGAGATATGCAAGAGGCCAAAAAAAGAAGAACATTATATGTCTGGAGGAATTTGTAGAAGTAGGAAGGGGTGGGGCTACAGAGGGGTTTGAATTGGAGGATTGAGATCTTCAAAGCAACGTTCAAAAGACAGAAGTACATGCCAACTGCTCAGTCTTTTCCTGCAATTTTATTTGTTTTCCTTCCTGCAGAACAGAACAGTCACGAAGGAGGTCATTGTTCGATACAGCTCCATTGTTATCCCATAATCCATTTCAATACATACCAGGGAAAAAAAAACACCCATTAACATCAATGATTTTCAACAAATATCCAGTTCAGACATAAATAAAAATTCAGGCCAAGAGGCAGCAATTAAAAATGGAATAAAAAATTTTCAATGAGTTTCAAAAGAAAATATTTAAGGTTCTGTATATGCCACAGTACATGACGAGGAATGACAGTGTACATTGCAATGCTTGGTAGAAGCTGCCATTTCCTTTGGGTTGAAAGGCAAGAAAATATGTTTGTGGTTTTGATTTTTAGGTTGAAAGTTAGGTTTAAAGCCTCACTGATTCGGATGACAGTGAGGGTAGTGCCTTCTTGATGGTCAAGCAAATAGACACATGTAACTGAGGTTCCAGCTTTACTACCTGAGTAATGCAGAATGAACAACTAAGGGTCGAACTGAAGTTTAAAATCAATTCAGTTCCTTTCTCCATAGACAAGCTAAGTGCTTCCATTTATATTTCAGATTTCTAGCATCTGCAATATTTTATTTGCTTCCCGAAACGTCGATTCTCCTCCTCCTTTGATGCTGCCTGACCTGCTGCGCTTTTCCAGCAACACATTTTTAAGTCCTGGTGTAACAGTTGGTCTTGGTACTCTGAGTGGGATCAGTGTTCGAGATAGTGGCCTGGATGTCCACTCCTGAAACTGGCATTTAAAAATGGGAATGGATTCAGCCATTCAGTTGAATTATCCTCTCACACACAAGTAGCAATGTGCAGTTATTTTTTGCATAGCTGATTTACACTCACTGCAAAATGAAAAAACAGCAAAGCACTGCAACAGGATACAATTTATTGATATAGGGTTTTTTAAAAAGTGAGTCTTCAAAAGCCAAAATACAAAAAAGGGCTGAAGAAACTCAATAGGTCAGGTAGCATCTGTGGAGAGAGAGCAGAGTTAATATTTCGAATCCAGTGACCCTCCTTCAAAACCCGAGATCTGAAGAAAAGTCACACGGGACTCGAAACATTAACTTTACTTTCTCTCCACAGATGCATGCCATACTTACTGAATTTCTCCAGCTTTTGTTTCAGATTTCTGGCATATGCAGTTCTTTATTTTATTTATTACAGAAAGGGACTAGCTTATAACACTCGAAGGACAAAACCCTGTTACTGTTACCTGCTGAAAGTCAGTGACCTGCATGTCAGGAAATGGAGCAACTTCTATTTTGGCTAGTCAGTGGGAAATTTAGATTAGGTACACCATAAAGGGACACAGAATAAAGCTTCCTTAATTGTATCCAAGATCAGCATCTAATTTTGATTTCAGAAGAGTAACCGATTTCTTCATTCCTGTATCCACCTCCCCAGTCCACACCAGGACTGCAGGGAAGCCCAAATGCAGGCCATGGAGCCGATTAAAGTCACTATAGTCCCACTGGGACTAGAGAGAGAGACAACTGGTGGTAGTTTAATACAAGGTTAACAAACCTCAGGCCAGGCAACAGGTTGAGAAGGAGACTCCTTCACAGTAACATCAGCTGGTGTAGGAATTGAACCTATGATGTTGATGTCACTCTGCATTGCAAACTGGCTGTCCAGCCAACTAAGCACCCCAAACCCACGGACGGTCACCGAGGACTGCCAAACCTAAGCCACTGAGGTCTTCTTCATTGATTTATCATGTTTCAGTGTTCAGGGTTTAAGCATTTTGAAAAGGCTGCTTTTCATCCTAAATTAAAACACTGAGATCTGTTCAATCACCAACTAAGGCTATGGTGAAATTAAATGGTACGTGATTTGACCATTATACAGTCAGTTCTGCTATAACGCGGTAGTTCCGTTCTCGTGTAATCTTGTGTTAAGAAAATTGCATAATAGCAGCAGCATTTAAACTAATGGGGCTGGAATCGCATCATAAACAATACATGCTTTAAAACTTCACACTTTAGAAATAATGTCCTCAATTCATCAATTATGTTATTGAGAATTTGTGTTAATGAAACGTACATTATAGCAGAATAACCTGCATATACTTTCACACATACGGCCCCATGATGCAAAAGGCTCATGATCACAGCTGGAGACATTACTCAGACAATTGTCTACGTGGTTACTTCGAAAGTAATTGGTGCTGAATCATAGGCTATCCTGTGTTCATCACTCATTTATTTATCAGGACCCTTACAGCTAACAGAATTAAACAAATTACAACCAGCAAACATATATTCATGCATTCAAACCTGGATTGACATTATGTTGGGGATTCTTAATATACAAATTCTCCAATGGAGGACAGGTGACCAGGTTTTGGGTAGTGCTTCACGTGGATTGTATTTAGGTTAAAATAAAATAGTTTTTTGTGTGGTTGTAGCAGTGAAATAGCAATAGTGCCATTATTTACAGAACATCTTCCAACCCTTAGGAAGTTGCTGATGCTGCATAATCACAAAGATTTGGCTCAGTGCTGTAGATCAGATCCAGCCATACCACGAGATAAGGCGGTTGTATTGGAAGAATCCTTTTATGATTTGAAAGTACCAAGAGCAGAGGACTTTGAACATTAATGCTGCTTTGGCTTCAGTGTTATCCTCCGTACTGTGTTATAAATGAAACCGAAATTCTGCAAAAGAAGTGAAATTCATGAAAGTATATTAAGAATTATTTTTCCATTCTTTCTTCTGAATATGATGACTTTCTGCTGGAGTATAGATCAGCAGCCTGTGGACAACATCTTAACCAAGCACCCTACTCTCAAAGGATATCGACTACAACAACAACTCATATGTATACTGCATCTTTAATGTAATGCAATGTCCCCAGGTGCTTCACAGGAGTATTTAGAGCCACATTAGATCTTGATCTGATGACTGAGTATGTTTATGATGTGTATCAAAGGAAGAAAGTGTGTAAGGCAAAGAGGTGTCAGGAGGAAATTCCAGAATTTGAGACCTAAGCAGTGGAAGACACCAGTGGAACAATTATAAATGGAAATGTACAGAGGCCAAAATTTGAGGAGCGTAGAAATCTTGGAGTCTCACAGGGCTAGAGGCAAATAGAGAGTTGGGAGGACCAAATCAGGATCAAATGTCACACCAGGAACGTGGACAGACTGGCTGAAGCATAGATTGTTGTCAGGGAGTGGGATGGAGTCAGCAGCTAGAGAATGGGATTCAGAGCACAGACCAAAGACAATGGTTTCCATCCTCCACTTATCTAATTGACGAGGCACATTGATTGTTTCCCATACTATTTATAATTCTTTAGAAAGGTCTTTTATTCCGTTCCACACAGGTAAAGCCAAACAACAGTGCCTTCTTTCAGGTCATTTATTTACTCACCTGAGCAATAAAATAAGTAACTCCTA
Organism: Chiloscyllium plagiosum; assembly: GCF_037043375.1. NCBI lineage: Eukaryota > Metazoa > Chordata > Chondrichthyes > Orectolobiformes > Hemiscylliidae > Chiloscyllium > Chiloscyllium plagiosum. The sequence goes on from NW_028270166.1 coordinate 10,210,198, forward strand.
GATATGCTGCTATACACAACGCCAACAACAGATCGAAGATGGCAGGTTTCACTCTGCAAACAGAACATATTGAAGAGATATCACTTCAATGGCTAAAGGGGAGGAAATGCTGAAAGCAGCAGGCAAACCAAAGCCTCTCATCTAGACCAGCATTAGATTTGGAAACGGTCATAACACTTTTGAAGTCCAAAGACAGGGAAATTAACCTTATTTGTGGTGTAGCAGTATTGATTGCCTGATAAATACATAGATAATAAATATATTAATGCAGATAAATGTGAAGTATACTGTGGATAAGTGTGAAGTTGTTCACTTCCACAGAAACAGAGCCACTTTAATGGCGATAGATTAGAAAGGTTGATGTACAAAGGGATCTGGGTGCCCTTGTACACCAGCTTTGAAAGCAACCACTTGCTGCATCTACATGGTTAGGATGGTAAATGTTATATTAGCCATCATTGCAATAGGTTTGAGTAAAGGAAAAAGGAAGATTTATTGCAACTGTATTGGGTTTTGGCGAGAACACATCTGGAATAGTGTGTGCAGTTTTTGGTCTCCTTACCCAAGGAATTCTATACACTTGCCATAAATGGAAAACTCACCAGGCTGATCTTGGGATGGCAGTCCTGTCATACAAGGAGAGATTGGGTCAATTTAAGACCCCATGCCATTGGTGCAGTAGATCAAATTAGTCCATTGAGTCAATTGCCATTCAATGAGATTACGAATTGATCTAATAATCCTCAATTCCATTTTCCTACCTTAAACCCTGCAATTCCTCAGATTTTAAAAAATCTTCATCCTGAATACAGTATATTTAATGAATCAACCTCAACAGTTTTATGCAGTGAAGAATTCCACAGATTTGTTAACCTCCAAAGAAATTCTTATGACATAATTGTCTTAAACACCTTACTCTGAGATTATGCACACTGGTTCTTAATTCCTACCACACGAGAATCAACCTCTTCCACATCTACCCTGCCAAACACTCCAAGAATCTAAAACTCTAAGTCCAAGTCCAAAGTCCTAAGCCACTACGAAAATCTCTCCAAACCTGAAATCAAGTCGGTAAACTTCCTTTAGACTACCTCCAATGCTAATATATCTTTCCTTCGATAAGGAGACTGAAACTGTACAGTTTTAGTGAGACCTCCCTATTTTCATACTCCATTCCCTTCAAATTAAGGCCATCAGTCCTTTGCCTTCCCAATTATGTGAATTTGGATATTAGCTTTTTGTGATTTATACAAAGAACCTTCTGTGATGCAGCTTTCAGTGATCTTTCCCCATTTAAATATTATTAAGCTCTTCCACCTTTCCTGCCAAAGTGCATAACCTCATTTTTGCACATTGCATTCCTTATACCAAGGTTTTGCCCAGTCACTTAAAATATCGATATCTCTCTGCAGACTTGTGTCATCCTCTCACCACTGGTCTTCCCAAATATTTGTGTCATCCATAAACTTGGCTAGAGTATATTCACTTCCTTCATCAGAGTTATGAATATATACTGTAAATAATTATAGCTCCAGCACTGATTCCTGTGGCACTCCACTATTTACTGGCTGCTGTCCTGAAATTTGCCCCTTTATTCCAACTTTGTTTTCTATTAGCTAGCCAATCCTCTGTCCAGGCAAATAAAGACCATGGGTTCTTATCTTAAGTGGTCTTATATGCAGTACCTCTTGGCCTTTAATTCATTGGGAGTTTAGAAGCATGAGAAGATATCTCATGAACAGGGCAGGGCAGACTTGGTGCAGGGATAATGTCTTGCCTTGCTAAGGGTGTGCAAGGGATCACTGTCTCAGGATACAGGGTAGACAATTTCAGATTGACTGGAGGCAATATTTCTTCACTGAGGGTAATGAGCCTGTGGAATTCTCCACAACAGAAGGCTGTGGAGGCTACGCCACTGTGTTTACTTAAGATTTATATATCAGATTTCTAAAAGTTGAATGTGACAAGGGGTATGGGGTGACAGGAGTATGGCATTGATATAAAGGATCAAATATGGTGGTGTTGAATGGGGGAGTGATCTGGATGAGTCAAATGCCCTATTTCTGTCACTATTTTCTATGTCTATATTCCATCTTTCATGTAATCCTAGCATATCTCATGGGATGGGAGCAGGATGGAAGGGAAAAAAAAGGGGGTTTCAGCAAAAACACTTAAAAAGCAAGGGCATATGATTAAAATCAGATTAGAGATTTTGAGTAATCTAATGCTTTAGACATTTTGTGGTTTCTGAACATCAGAGACTCGTAAGCGAACTCACGTTAAGACCTGAATATCTGCTATTTCTGTGCTTGACAATTTATACTAGCTCTCAACTCAAAGCTACCTCTATTTTAAAAATCACTTGTACTCGCACTCAAATTCCTCCAAAGTCATGCTCTTATCTGCACATCCATGCAGCCGTACAACCAACTGGGATTTCCGTATTCCCCTATTTCTGCTCTCTTGCATAGTGCAGATATTTCCTTGCTCCACAAAAGGCAGCTGTGCTTTCTGCTTAATCTCTGGAATTCCTTCTGTGTCTCCACTTCACTTTTCTTCTCTCTTTCTTTAAGTTGTTCCTTGTAAACCAATACTGACCAAGCTTTCTTAACACTGCCTTGTTAAAATCTATCTTGTAACGCTACTGTGAATTGCCTTGGGATATCAGCCTATGTTAAAAGGTACTATATAAATCTAGGTTGTTGTATAACCAGGAGCAGAGGAGGGTCTTAAGGAAAGAATTTTGTTATAGACATTCTGCCACGTACAGAAGAAGAGGGGGAAGAATGCACAATAATCCAAAATTACAACGACAGCAGGCAGCAAAAAGGGTTTCTTGGCGTAAAGAGGTGGTTTGAGAAGATAAGATTTTGCTAATCCAGTTTCTTCTTATTGAAAACATGCCATCTGTGGAGGAGTATCTTTCCCTCTTCAGAAAGTATCCCACTGTAACTAAATACATTTATTAAAGTATTTAAAAACAATCTTAAACCACGCAGCCTATTCTTTACACCATGAATCACAAATTGGATGAGAAGACCATTCATGTTATCCTACATCATCTAACACAACACCCAACCATTTCTTGAAATGATTCCAGAGATCCTTGCCTTTCCTACTTAGGTCCGAAGGTAGCTTTCATATTTCAGTCATACGGTGAAAAAAACTACACAAGACAAAAGGATTAGTTAGATTCTTTCCCCTATCTATACAGGAGGGAAGGTCAGATTTGAAGAATATGAAAAAGATTTATAGTAACTGCAATCAATTGGCAAATAATCAAATCTGATACAGAAGGCAGATATTGTACCTTAATAAATCATGTTAAAATTAATCAAGTCTCTTTCTTCTTTGAGCTACTAGTAAACAATCTATTTGGTCTGTGAATAAATCATAATGTCTTAAATCGATCACAAGTCTCTCTAATGGGAGAGTTGATGGTACAACAATAGTTTCAGAGTTTATTACTGTTCAATCCACCATCTTGTTTTCTTTTTTACAAATACTGGTGAACTGGGATAATGAGCTTTACATGCACTAGCGATCCTTATCTTCCGAATGCAGAGACTCTTAGGGCACTAAAACAGAAATTGCTGGCAAAGTTCAGCAGGTCTGGCAGCATCTGTAGGGAAAAAGCAAAGTTAACTGTTTTCTCTCTACAGATGCTGCCAGACCTGCTGAATTTTGCCAGCCATTTGTTTTTGTTTAAGATTCCCAAAAACCATAGCGCTTTATTTTATTTTAGATTCTTATGGCATATCACTCAGTACGGAGAGGCTAGGCACCAATTCCTGATGAAGGGCTTAAGTCCGAAACGTCAATTTTCCTGCTTTTTGGATGCTGCCTGACCTGCTGTGGTTTTCCAGCACCACTCTAATCTATTCACCAATACATGGCCTTGCAATTGAGCATGATCTGGAATTTGTTTTGTGTCCACACATGCACACTTCTTTTGTGGGAATAATTATTTAACAAACAGGAATAGGAATTCAGGTCAATTTACCTAAATCCCCAACAAATACTGGCAAAAAGCCAATTACAACTTTCTCTTTCAGCCAACCTATGATCATTCTAGTCTCTAAGAATCAGTATTACATTATTACCCCCAAGCAGTAAGGAGAGAAAACCTGCGTAGACAGCCTTTCATACCTGTACGCATTCATGGTCTGTTTCAGCTGATCATAGAAGAGAAATTCTGGATCCCTGGAATCAGAAAAAAGATTTGTCGTCCATGTCATCAGAACTTGAAGAAAACTTGTCTTTTCTAACAATTGCAACTGTAGTTTCAGAACCTATAGGTTTGAGATCTCTAGTGACTGACTCCAGTTAGGTGGCTATGTTCCTAATGGTACCTGTATTAAACACAGTAGCAACAAAAACAGCAGATAAGTACAAGTCAACTATGCACAGTCAGGAAGAAGAGATCACATGTGAAGTGAGATACAGCCTGAATGAGAATACAGTTCAGCGAATTTGGAGGCAGCGTAGATATTTGTTGCAGAAGGCAAGAGTTGCTTTGTGTTTGCACTTTTCGGCTCAAAGCTTTTTTTAAAACCATATCAATTGAAACTCAGGTATCCAATACAAAAGGAAAAAAAAAGTGATATCACAGGAAGACTGCAAGTTTATTAACTGGTAATAGCTACTGATTTGGCTCTCTCTCATAGGTTATCAGATTAAGCCAGAGTTCCTCAAGCAAGTAACACTCGCCACAGATGTGGTCACTGCGAACCACAATGGGGTCCGTGAGCTCCCAAATCATGCATCCCACATTTTCTAAAAATCAAATTAAGAATTAAGCTAGATGTATTAAATCTTGCATTATGGGTTTGTAGTGACTGTGTCTGTAGCAAGTGTTGATTACTTGAGGAACTCTGACTCAGAGTTGATGAGGTGGAGTTGATGAGTTGATGCTGTGATGCATCAGAGGGTGTTTTACCTGGATGCTGTGTTTCAGGAGGCAGTCACGCCCCTTAGATTAACTACCTCAAATTTTGTCAGTGGTCAGGGACAGGAGGGAGTGACTAGCAGCAAGGCAGGCAGAGAGATCCAGGATGAAGTACTGAAGGAGCTTCAGGCCTTGAGTTCGTCTAACAGGCTTGAGATTCTCGCTTCTTTTGTGGATGAGTGTAGGAGCTATAGGGAGGACGAGCAAACTGACCATAACATTGTGGTACATGGAGCCGTTCAAGAAGGGGAGATAAAAGAAATGGAATTGTAATTGGGGATAGCATAATTAGGGGAATGGACGCCATTCTCTGTGCCCAGAATCAAGAGCCCTGAAACCTGTGAGGTCTGCGTAGTGCCTAGGTTCAGGTCATTTTACTTGGGCTAGAGAAGAATTTGGAGTGGGAGGGAAAAGTCAAAGTTGTCATGGTCCACACAGGTACCAATACAGGTAGAAAGAGGTTTTGATAAGGGAACATGAGCAGCTAAAGGTCAAAATTAAAAAGCAGAACTAAAGGAGGTAATAATCTCTGGATTATTACCTGAGCCACAAGCTAAATGGCACAAAATTAAAGAGATAAACCCGTGGCTCAAAGATTGCTGCAGGAGAAATCGATTTGAATTCATGGGACATTGGCACTGGTACTGGGAAAAGTAGAGCTGTTCTGATGAGACCGGCTCCACTTCAATCATGCCGGGACCAGAGTCCTGGCAAATCCTAACTGGGACTGTGGATCAGGTGTTATATTAAATAGTAGCGGGGTGGGCATGGTGGGGGTTGTGGATTCAGTTCCATGGAAAATGTTAGGGGGAAGAGGGCTCAGCATAGGTTATTAAAATTTCCAGAACAAGTAATAGGGTAGAGAGTATGGAAAGGGTCAGGAATTTAATTTCTGGCACAGCAAATAAGGGGAAAACTTATAAGAAGGGGACAGTCAGTCAACACAGGACTGAGGGAATTGCACTCAAGTGCATGCAGTATACTGAAGGAGGTAAGTGAGCCTGTACTGCTGATTGAAATTGGCATGTATAATGTTATGGGCATCACAGATGTGCCTGCAAGGTGATCAGGGCTGGGAATATGATCCAAGGATATGCACCCTATTAAGAAGGGTAAGCAGATGGGCAGAGGGGACAGGCAGGGTAGCCTTGTTAGTAAGGAAAGCAGTTAAATCAATAGCAAGAAGTCATATCAAACTGGACGGTGTAGAACCAGAGAGTAGTCTTGAGGAGCCTCAAAGGAAATAAAAGACCTGATGTGAGTTAAGTGTACGTCTCCTAGCTGTAGTCAGGATGTGGGGAAGAAAATAAATCAGGAGATAGAAAAAGCATTCGAGAAGGGCACAAATACAATAATCATGGGGGACTTCAATATGCAGGTATACTGGGGAAAAAAAAAAATCAGATTGATACTAGATCTCCCCAAAAAAACAAAGGAATTTGTGAAATGCCTCTGGGACTTTCTTTTAAAAAAAAGCAAGTTGAGGTACAGCCCACTAGGGAACTGGCAATTCTAGATTTTTTGATGTATAATGAGGCATACTTGTCAGGGGAGCTTAAAGTGAAGGAACTCCTAGGGGTTCCTCTTGATCACACAAGAATTCATCCTGCAGTTTGAGGGGGGGGTGGAAGACTGAATCAGATGTAATGGTATTACAACTAACTGAAAGTAACTACAAAGACAAGAGGGAGGAGCTGGACAGACTTGATTAGAAGGGAAGCCAAACAGGGGAGGACAGTGGCACAGCAATGACAGGAGTTTCTGGGGGTAATTTGGGATGCAGAGCAGAAATTCATCCCAAGCAGCACATTAAGGGGAGAATGAGGCAACCATGATCGATAAAGTGAACTCAGACAGCAGAAAAGCAAAAGAAAAAGCGCATGATTAGTGATAGGCCAGAGAACCTGGGAAATCCTTAAGAACCAGCAGATAACTTAAATAAAGCAATTGGGGGGGTAATGAAATATGACAGTAAGCTAGCCAGTAATATAATATAAAAGATAAATGCAAGAGCTTTGTTTTAGATATATAAAAAAGGTAAAAGAGAGAGGCAAGAGTGGACCACTGGAAAATGATGGTGGAGAAATAGTAATGGGGAGTAAAGAAATGGTGGAGGAACTGAGTAGGTACTTTTCATCAGTCTTCACACTGAAAGACACCAGAACTTCAAGAGACTCAGGGTGCAGAGCTAAGTGTACTGGCCATCACAAAGGAGATACTGGGATAGTTGGAAGATCTGAAGATGGGATAAATCACCAACACCAAATGGACTACACCCTAGAGTTCTGAAGAGATAGTAGAAGTGTTGTTAGTGATCTTTTAAGAATTGCTGGAGTCATGGAACGTCCCAGAGGACGAGAAAATGGCTAATGTAACGCCCTTATTTAAGAAGGGAAGGAGGCAGAAGACAGGAAACTATAGGTTAGTTAGCCTGACCCTGTTGTCAGTAAGATTTTATAGTCCATTATTAAGGTTGAGGCTGCAGAGTACTTGGAAGTGTATGGTAAAATAGGGCTTAGACAGCACATCTTCATCAAGGGGAGCTCATGCTTGACTAATCTGTTTGAATTCTTTGAGAAGGTAATGAGCAAGGCAGAGAAAGGAGACCCAATGGACATGATCTATTTGGATTTCCAGAAGGACTTTGACAATATGCTTTACAGGAACCTGTTAATTAAGAGTCAATGGTGTTAGGGGCAAGATACTAGCATGGATAGAGGATTAGCTGACTGATAGAAGGCATAGTGTAAGGATAAAAGGGTCATTAATGAATGACAAAGGAACAGAGGGCATTGTTGCTAAGCTTACAAATGACTGAAAAGGTAGGTGGAAAGACAGGTAATTTTGAGGAAGTGGGAGGCTGTAGAAGGACTTCGACAGATTAGGAGAGTGGGCAAAGAACTCGCAGATGGAATACAATGTGAAAAGTTGTTGGAAATCTGAAGAACAAAAGGACTTGGGAATTCTAGTTTAATATTCTCTTGAGGTTAACATGCAGATTCAGTTTGCTGTTAGGAAGGCAAATGCAATGTTAACATTCATTTCAAAACGGCTAGAATAGCAGAGGTGTGCTGCTAAAACTGTATATGGCTCTGGTCAGACTGCCTTTGGAATACTGTGAGCAATTTTGAGCTCTGTATCCAAGCAAGCATGTGCTGGTGTTAGAGGAGGGCCTGAGGAGGTTTCCTAGGGATGAAGGGATTGTCATGTGAGTGGTTGAGGACTCTGTGTCTATATAACTATAGATTTTAGAAGGATGAGGGGATCTGATTGAAACTTACAGAATATTGAGAAGCCTGTATAGAGTGACTGCAGAGAAGAGGTTTCTATTAGGATAGACTGGGATCTGAGGCACAGCCTCAGAGGGAAGGAATGACCCTTTCGAACTGAATAAGGAAGCATTTCTTCAGCTAGAGTGTTGTGAACCTGTGGAACTCATTGCCAAGAAGCCTTTGGAGTCCAAGTCATTGAGTGTATTCAAGACAGAGATAGGTAATTTCTTGATTAGTGAGGGGACTAAAGCTTACAGGGAGAAGGCAGGAAAAGTGGGTTGGGAAATGTATTTCCTATCAAGTATGGTCCATTTTTGTGGTGTGTCCTTCATGGTTATACATGCAGTACTCCTTTCCTTATTAAAAGCATAAGGTACCTTTTATCTGCCTTCACATGATGGCGTTTGACATCTTTCAAGTATCGACTCATGTAATACTCCATTGTGGAGATCAGGGTGCTGTCCTTATCAACGAGCTGCGCTGCCCTTGGCTGAGCTGTTAGCCAGTCAAGTACGGACGATAGCTGGTCCTCCTGTAATTGCTACATCGGGAGAGGTAGGGGAGGAAAAATCAGACAGCAGCGTAAAGGGGACACCAAAAAGAAAAAATACAGACCATTCCAGAACATTTTGCTCCTTGGATTCTGACATTAAGTTATTGTGCATGAGATGCGAATTCAAATTTGCTAAGAGCACTGTGAAGGGCAGACGAACTATCAGGATGGTTGAATATAGAAAAGCAGCTGATGCAAACTGAAGATCTATGATAAAGTGGTGTTCAGACTGGATTTTAAAAGCTCCCATGAAACTAAAGACCACTATACAAAAACACTGAAGTCTTACTTTACTGATTGGGTCAGCCTTTTATTAATTATATTGGTAGGACAGGAGGGAAAAATTAACCAAACAATTTTACTGAAAGTACAGTCAGTTGTTCATTATTATTCAGCTAAACCTTCAGAGAAACAGTTGTGACCCTTTCCCAAGCAGGCTGACTCCCTCCAACAAAATATATTCAATACTATACAACCAGAATTGTTGCTTAAAATTCTCTCTTTGGCATTCCAAAGTCCCTCCTGATGTTAGTGTCAAGTTGATGACAAATTCCACATAACCTGACACCATAATACCTTTGTGATCTACGTATCACCACCTATCCCCCATCCCCCGCATCACTGTATTGCTCTTTATCTCTTGCTTCTTCTTTTCTACCATCACTTGCAATTCCCTTTATCGATTACAACTGTGCTCCGTAACCACATGTTCAACTCTGACCTGCTTTGAATAACCTTCACAGCCCAGTAATAAACATACCCTCATATTGTCTACTGTTTAGAGTTCACTATTTCTCCACTTTAAAGTAAAAGGCAAACTTACATTTATATAGTTGTTCTCAGCATCTTGAAAGGAAATGGTAGCCAACGAAACGCATTTGAAAACATGGTCATTGTGGTAAGAAATACAGCAGCCAAGGTGCATATAGTGAAGACCAATCTGACTTTTAGGTAATTCTTTTGGTATTGATTGGAGTCAAACATTATCAAGGATATTGGATAAAGAAAGGTGAGGGAAGAAATGCTTATTTGAAATAACACCATAGGATCATTCACATTTATCCAAGAGGTTTAACATGTTACTCCTCAGTGCTAAGTGAAATGTCATCCAAAAGTCTGTTCTTCAAATCTCTCGATTATGACTCAAACTCTCAACCTCCTGTCTCAGGTGTGAACTGACTCCAAAGTCAGAGTCACAAAGCATGAAAACAGACTTTTTGGTCAAACCAGTCCATGCCGAACATGATCCCAAACTAAACTAGTCTCACCTGCCTGCTCCAGGCCCATACTTCTCTAAACCTTTCCTATTCATGTACTTATCCAAAGTCTTTTAAATGTTGTAATTGTGCCCACATTCAACACTTCCTCAGGAAATTCATTCCACACGAACCATTCTCTGTGTAAAAGGTTTGCCTCTCATGTTTTTTTGAAAATCTCTCTCTGACCTTAAAAATGTGCCCACTAATCTTGAAATCCCCCACCCAAGGGAAAAGATAACTACCATTAACTCTATCTATACCTCTTATTATTTTATAAACTCGTAGGTCGCCTCTCAACCTCCTATGTTTGAACGAAAAAAGTGCCAGCCTTTCTTTATAACTCAAACCTTCCATATCAGGAAACATTCTGATAAATCTCTTTTGAACGTTCTCCAGCTTAATGATATCCTTTCTATAACTGGACAACCAGAAGAGGTTTCACCAATGTACTGTACAACATCAACATGACTTCCCAACTCCTACATTCAAAGGTCTGAGCAACGAAGGCAAGCATACCAAATGACATTTTAACCACCCTGTGTGATGCAAACTTCAAAGTACCATATACCTGCAACAGGTCCCTCTGTTCCACAATACTACCCAAGGCCCTATCATTAATTGTATAAGTTCTACCTGGTTTGTTGTACCAAAATGCAATAACTTGCATTTATCCAGATTGAACTCCAAATGCCATTTTTTGCCCCACTGACCCAATTAATCAAAGACCCCTTTGTAATCTTAGAAAACCTTCTTCACTGTCTGATATGCCACCAATTTTGGTGTCGTCTGTAAACTTACTAACCATGCCTTGTGTATTTTCATCTACATCATTTACATGTAGATGAAAATACACGAGATGAAATAACAAACAAAACAGGACCCAGAGCTGATCACTGTGGAACACTGGTGACAAGGCCTCCAGTCTGAAAAGCAACCCTCCACCCTCTGTCTTCTGCCATTAAGCCAATTATGTGTCCAATTGGCAAGCTCACACCGAATTCCAAGTGACTTAACTTTACTAATTAGACTGCCATGCAGAACCTTGTCAAGGCTTTACCAAAATCCAAACAAACGTCTACTGCTCTGCCATCAGTCTCTTTGGTAACTTCTTCAAAAAACTCAAGTTTGAGAGACAAGATTTTCCTTATACAAAACCATGCTGACTACCCCAAAGCAATTTTTGCTTTTCTAAATGTCCATAAATCCTATCTTTTATAATCACCTCCAACAATTTACTCACAACTGAAATCAGACTCACAGGTCTGTAGTTCCTGGATTTCTCCTCATAATATTTCTTAAACAAAGGTACAACATTAGCCACCCTTCAGTCTTCAGGCACCTCACTCAGTTATAGGTGATGCAAATAGTTCTGCAAAGGGTCTTGCAATTTCCTCCTTTACTTGCCTCAATGTTCTGGGATACATTAGATCAGGTCCTGAAGATTTAGCCAGCTTTATATTCTCTAAGACCTCCCGAACTTCGTATTCTGCAATGTTTTTAAAACATCAAAGTTTATTTCTTTGCATTCTCTAGACTTCATTTCTTTCTCCATTGTAAAAACTGATGTGAAATATTCATTTAGTATCGCTCCCATCTCCTGGGGTTCAACACAAAGATCCTTGATCTTTAAGAGGCCTTACCCTCTCTCTAGTTATCCTCTTGCTTTTAATGTATTTGTAGACTCTCTTTGGATTATCTTCAACTTTATCTGCTTATGTTATCTCACATCCCCACAATGCCTTCCTGATTTCCTTTTTAAGAATGCCCCTACACTCTCTACATTGATCAAGAAATTCAATTGAACCAAGTTGTCCAAACCCAAAATAAGATTCTCTTTTATTCATGACTAGAACCTCAATATCTTTATTTATCCATTGTTCCTTACCCAATGAGCTAGTATAATGTCAGGCAGCAAGTTTAGCAATTAAGATGATTCAATTGGAAACTCAGGAGAATCCTAAGCTGTAGTAACAGTAGATGCAAAGTGGTGTAAAAGTTACAACAGAACTCTGGAGATTATTCCGCCCAACACCTTAGGGAGGACATTTCATAAAATTAAGAAGTTCATTATGAAAGAAGCAGGACTCCAATGAAGTACCAAGTAGGGTCTGAAAAGTTCCTAAGATGTTGGTATATCCACTACAAGGCACTTTTTGTTTTAATTTCAGCATATAGAAAAACATCCTGCAGGTGAGGATCCTTGCAAGCAGATGTGGTGTGCTTCCCTAGCTAAGTAGTCTGCGATTGCAGTGGTTAGCGAATACCTCGTTATGAGTTGCAAATTGGTTTTATTTCTGTAGTGCAGCTATAACACAGCTTAGCTTAATTATATCTGACGCTGTGCAGGTCATGCAATATCCATGGTTGTTACTGTACACAATATTTTAATGGATTCTGAAGGGTTGGAAAACAATCCCTGATATCAGATTTTAAAAAAACCACTGCACCAACAGCATCATCTTGTTGTATTTCAAAATGTAGGACACCACTGCAGTTATAAACTCACTATTGTGCACTCCAGTTGCTGTGATGTCACTTGCTTTTTCAAAAGCCAAGTGAAGTTTAAAGAAATTAAGAGGCATTCAAGCTTACCATTTGCTCGGTGAAGATTTGAAGGTCCTCTGGGGCACCCTAAAAAAATACAAAAACATTTAAAGACACAGTCCAATAAAGGCATTTATGAATGAGGTGCACAATGTGAAGCAACATGTATCCACAAAACACTAACAATATGGTTCAAAATTGCAGTCCATATCTCTAACTGACTGGTAACCAGTGGTCGACAAGTTGCTCAGCGAGTAACCTGCTTGACTTTGAAGGGGCACCTTGGCTGAAAATCAAGTGGGAGTTTCCTATCTTCATTTGTACTTCAGTGAACAAAACTTCAAGAGGCCTTAAGAGGCAGAGGTCATTTCTACATTTGCAACAAAAGACAACTCCCTGTTCTAGCATGATCAAAATCAGGAACTCAAGAGTCACTGTGACACCCAAATCCCATCGTTCCAGTAGCGTGGAATGTCAGAATCCTCTTTGAACAATCTGCAAGCAAAGTCAGTGCTTAACATGGTAACATTTTGCTAAAATGCTTAATCAATACATCAAATGCTATGGTTGCATTTAGTATATGGACACAGGAAGCAGGAGTAGACGATTCAGCTCTTTGAGTCTGTTCTGCCATTTAATATGATCATGGGTATCTGGTTGTGGTCTCAACTTCATTTCTTGCCTGCATCCATTATCCTGACATCACCATAATGCTAAATCCCTTGACGATCAAAGATACATCCACTCAGCCTTGAAAAAATTCAATGACCTAATCTCCACTGTTTTTTGGCGAGAGAATTTCACAACTCTTCAGACAGAAAAGAAAATCTCAATTCCACTTTAAAAGGGAGACCTCTTACTTTTAAATTGATTCCTCTATGATCTTGTATGTTTCAACAGGGTGACCTGTCATTCTCCTAACACTCTATGGGAATACACCGAACCTTTTCAACTTTGCTTCATTTTGACAATGAGTCATGCCAGAACCATCTCTGATCTGCTTCTAGTGCAATTATTCCTTTTGCAGATGGAGATCAAAACAGCACAATTGTAATAAAATATTTCCTGCTTTAATATTCCATTGCCCTTGCAATAAACATCAACACTCCATTATGTAGTATTTTTGAAAAAAAGATTTTGAAGTGAGAACAGAAAATAGAGGAATCACATCCGGTCCATCAGAATTAACGTGCAGAGTTGGGCTTTTCATGTTTATTTTATATTAGCATTATTGAGGGCTCTCAAAAGATCCTTTAATTTACACAGTGAGTACTGATCCAAATTTGCATTAATTTCTTTATCAAATAAGCAGCTGCTCTTCTCATTTTGAGAGTCGGGGGAGTGTGAGTATATACGAGTGAGAATGAAAGGAGGAGGGAGGTTATTTCTACTTTCTTATGCACTAATCCAGAGCCAGACACTAGATGGAGACAATAGCCACTGCAACACTTAAGACAGCTTCATCAGATTCTCCCTCACCACCTTGTGGGGGTAAGCACGGCACAGGTGAAGGAATTCTGGAACAAGAGACTGGAGGGCAAATATAGGCGGAGTGCATTTCTGGGAACCCTTACTAGACAAGAAAATGGATCTCACAGTCGTATGGTTGAGATAAGACAGTGAGGTAGAGACCTCACAGTACTAAACATGGACTGTCAAACCACACGCACTATCAACCCAAAAACTCCCCTACATTTCAAAGACATTTTGGAAAATGGGTTCTATTGCCAAAAGTGTTATGGTTCTGTTCGCCGAGCTGGGAATTTGTGTTGCAGACATTTCATCCCCTGTCGAGGTGACATCCTCAGTGCTTGGGAGCCTCCTGTGAAGAACTTCTGTGATGTTTCCTCCGGCATTTATAGTGATTTGTATCTGCCAAAAGTAAACACAGACAGAGGGTGGTGGTGGCGGGTTGCTTTTCAGACTGGAGGCCTGTGGTTTGCCACAAGGATCGGTGCCGGTTTCCACTGCTTGTCAGCATTTATACAAATGATTTGGATGCGAACATAGGAGGTAGAATTAATAAGTTTGAGGATGATCCCAAAATTGGAGGAGCAGTGGACAGCAAAAGGTGGATACCTCAGACTGCAATGGGATCTTGATCAGATGGGCCAATGGGCTGAGGAATGGGAGATGGAGTTTAATTTAGATAAATGTGAGGTGCTATATTTTGGGAAAGCAAATCTTAGCAGGACTTATACACTTAATGGTAAGGTCCTAGGGAGTGTTGCTGAATAAAGAGACCTTGGAGTGCAGGTTCATAGCTCCTTGAAAGTGGAGTCGCAGGTAGATAGGATAGTGAAGGCGGCGTTTGGTACACTTTCCAGAGAATTGAGTACAGGAGTTGGGTGGTCATGTTGTGGCTGTACAGGATGTTGGTTAGGCCAATTTTGGAATTGTGTGCACAATTCTAGTTTCCCACCTATAAGAAGAATGTTTTGAAACTTGCAAGTTTTCAGACAAGGTTTACAAGGATATTGCCAGGGTTGGATGGTTTGAATTATACAGAGAAGCTGAATAGCTAGGACTGTTTTCCGTGGAGCACTGGAGACTGAAGGGTGACCTTATAGAAGTTTATAAAATCATGACGGGTTTGGATAGAGTAAATAGACAAGGTCTTTTCCCCTGAGGTGGAGGGAGTCCAGAACTAGAGGGCAGAGGTTTAGGGCGAGGGGGTAGAAATTTAAAAAGGGTCCTAAGGGACAACGTTTTCATGCAAAGTGTGGTGCGTGTATGGAATGAGCTTTAGAGGAAGTGGTGGAGACTGGTACAAATACAACATTTAAAAGGCATCTGAATAGGTTTAGTGAATAGGAAGAGTTTAAGAGAGATATGAGCCAAGTCTGGCAAATGGGAGCTGATTAGTTTAGGATATCTGGTTGGAATGGATGAGTTGGAACAAAAGGTCTGTTTCTGTGCTGTACATCTCAATAATTTTATAAATGTTACCCTTTCCTTCACTGACCAGATCAACATGGAAAAATGAGCTTGCTCATTCAAGGGAGGACAATTTTCTGCAGATTCAGGGAATACAAATGAAAAAGAAAGAAGATCCTTACCTTCTCTGTTAAGTTGTAAATTACTCTTGCCAGTGCCTCAGCAATTATTTTGGTATTGCGACATAATTTCTGAGTACTAATCTGGGACCTAATTTTAGAAAGAAAGAATATGAAGAAAAGTTTTCTTGACACAAGGTAAGCAGATAGCTAACAACACATTTAGGAATAACCTTGATCTTTGATAAAATCAACCCTGTATGTTCTTATCATACCCCTTAATCCTTTTTCATTGAACTGCCCATTCAGTTGTAAAATACGGATTTTTTCAGTAGCCTGCCGAGAATTTTTTCTTCTATAACTTCTTTTTATGAGGAGAAAGCTCTACATCCTTTCTGCTGTTGCTGTTTCCATGCCCTACAGTTCGAACCCTTCATTTTTAAGCAAAATATGCTGGACAAAATTATTAAAGCAGCAACAAGGAGGGTCCTCTTACCTCATGTCCATAACACTGGTCCGAAGGCTGTTTTTATGGCTTTCTAGGCGGGATACTGTGAATGCTGGTAACCGACGAATTCCGAATCGTTCATGCTCCCAGGCCAACATGTCTTCGGCCAAGTTGATTTTTTTATGGATCATGGAGAATTTCACTTCTGGAAACCTGGAGGTCACCTACATTTTAAAGTCAACGATTTTTCAATCAACTAACAGGTTACTTACTTTAGACATGCAACGCACCATAAACATCCTACAATCTCAAAGCAAACATCAGCACCAAAGAAGCAATTTTAACTCATAAGTTATCGTACAAGTCTGGAAACTCACCGTTGAAGAGTACCAGTAAAAGCTGACTATATCGGCCACAGAATTCCCAGTTGCATAATGGATTGAGAATAGCAGGAATTTGGGTTGGCAAATTCTGCAGTACAGACTAAACTGCAGTTGCTTCCAAGTGGAAGTAACCAAATCAGCATGGACTGCAGAGCAAAGGTAAAACCTTTCTATTCATGTTCAGAAACTGAGCTAACAGATTTTCTACTTTTATTATGGGCATCATTGTTTAAAAATGTCAACACTGGATAATATCAACTATTTGAGCATAAAAATCAAATCTGGGATCTCTTCACCTAGGTCCATAGTAAGATGGAGATGGGGAAAAAGGAGCTGACTAAGTATGGGAGAAGTGCACGCACCAATGAAACAGAGAATTTCTAACTTAGTGTGAATTCATTAGCCATTTTCCACAATGAGTTTCCAATCTCAGTCTGCTGTCTGTAGAATGCAGTGGGCAATAGGGACCAGTTTATATCTCTGTCTCATGAATAAGTAGAGAGAAATGAGTAAGTCTTATTTAGGCACTGGTTCAAAGCACCACTGGTAGAAAATTGTAGATGGAATTCTTGCTACTACTTACCTGAAGGTCACAAAAAGTGGGAAGTAGGCATTGTTATTTAGGTCAATGTGACAGCCAATTTATGGTAGTAACATCCTATTACCCAGGACATATTCCATTTATTGTGTGAAACTCTTCGAGAATTATTGGAGTTACAATAAAGCATAGTTTAAGGGTATAAAAGCAAAAATAACTGCATGAGATTGAAATATTGGGTGTGAACCCAGGGGTTTGCCCTTGAAACAGATCCTCAAGTTCTACTCTTAAAAAGTGAGTTTGATTTGGCAACACACTTACTGTTTCCAGCTCTTTCAGGAAGGTGTGCTGTGGAGTGGCTTCCTTCGGTGGCTTTGAGACATGAAGGTAAAGACTATCACCATTGCCTAACGTATCGAGGCACAAAACGAATGCAACGTTATCCTGAAGGAGGCTGGAATCTAGAAAACATGAACATCCACAAGATTACAGCCTCGTACAGACTTCCTGGGAAAACGTGGCTCCCCTCACAGGATGAATTGAAACATTTCAACTACTTGTCAGA
The DNA here is from genome assembly GCF_037043375.1 of Chiloscyllium plagiosum. Classification (NCBI taxonomy): domain Eukaryota; kingdom Metazoa; phylum Chordata; class Chondrichthyes; order Orectolobiformes; family Hemiscylliidae; genus Chiloscyllium; species Chiloscyllium plagiosum. The sequence goes on from NW_028270166.1 coordinate 10,227,704, forward strand.
AGCTAATTCCATAGAATTTATTATCACAGGAAAGAGTTGTTTGGCCAAAAGAGGCCAGAATTGTGCTTTCACATTGATGCTATTCACAAAGATCAGCCAATTCCACCTAAACTCAGCCCAAATGGAATAACTAAGAATAAGTACCTCGACCATAATGAAGCAACGCTACTGAATATCTATTTCTATTTATAATAGTAGATGTGCTGAGGACATTCTAAGTGCTAACTTGATAGTGGCAAATAGCTTGTGCTATTTACCAGATTTAAATGTTCAAGTGGTGAATAGTTATAGCCATAGAGATGTAGAGCACAGAAACAGATCCTTCAGTCCAACTTGTCCATGTATCCTAGATATCCTAACCTAATCCAATCCAATCCAATCTGCCAGCACTTAGCCCATATCCCTCTAAACCTTTCCTATTCATATACCCATCCAGATGCCTTTTTAAATGGTGTGATTGTACCAGCCTCCACCACTTCCTCTGGCACCCTCTGCATAAAAAAGTTGTCCCTTAGGTCCCTTTTATATCTTTCCCCTCTCACCCTAAACTATGCCCTTTAGTTCTGGACTCCCCAACACAGGGAAAAGACTTTGACTATTTATCCTATCCACAATGAGCAACATCCTTTGCAAATTTTTGCAAATGCAGAAAATTTGTAATATTTTTCCTGTAGCCACCACTGCACTATCTTAAAGACAACAGTATATGAGCAACCAACACTGGACACTATGTGGATGTGTAGATAATGTTTACAAACAATTTTGGTAGTAGAGGAATATAGGTAATTGCACTCTTAGCACTTTCAGGTAGGTGGCTTCTTGCTCCCAATGTAGAGATACAATCCTTCATCTTACCTGTATGATCCAGGTTATCCTCCAGCCACCGTTTTGTGCCCTGGTAATTGAATTTGCCTCCCCCGGATACAAAGAACAGGATATTGTATCTGAAAGGTTATTGAAGAACCAAATAGTATTTAACCAAAAGATACTATCAAGAAATTGTTCACAGTCAAGTACTTAAGGGACCTACAAATTAACTGGAGACTGTTAACATTTCTCAACCTATTTTAGAGAAAGAATCTCAACCTTAGCACAATCGTTTCATAGTTTCTGCAGCATTCTCTACTTGGTTTTGTTGATTGGCTGAGGTCCAACACTCTCCACAGCAGCAAGAATCCCAGCTGATGACTTTTCAACCAGAGGCCACAGGAACTGAGGCCAACTATATTGACGTATTATTGCTCTGAAAGAAGTCAGCACAGAATAGAAATCAAGCTTACAGATGTTTGGTACGGTACTGCTCAGTCCCATAACACGCTGCGCATTTGTGAATTTGATCCTGATTGGGAAAAAGCATTACGTTAGGGATTATTCCAGGTCCCTGGTCACAATGTGTCCCTGGGTCCATATGTACATATATGATACTTTGGGCCTGCACCTGAGCACATCATACACAGGATCAATTCAGGCAAATGAGAAAAGCAGTAGCAAGCCTACTCAGTACATGCTTATTATTTGTAATTGAATCTGTATGTTAAGCACAGAAAATTATAATTATCAGTACAGCTTCTGTTCAGTGTCTGAAAAAACTCTCAATTATATCCTTTTTAAAAAGCATATTTATATGAACTAACAGCAGGAATAAAAGTCAAAATTAATTTGAGCAATATCTCATATTCAAGTGTTGCACGCACTCACCCAGCATGTGTCCTCTTGTAAGTATAGAGTTTGGAAAATAGTCGAGCCAGTTCTAGTAAAGCTGCTACACCACTACCATTTGAATCAGCACCGTAAGCCAGCCACTGCAGGGTGGGGAAAATAGGATGGGGACAGAAAAAAACATTTACACTCATCTATCATAAAGATTATAAAAAAGTCAAGGTCAGAAGGATGGCACAGGTTATTGCTCTAATGTCTCTCATTGGGACCTTGACATGTGTTGCCTCCCTTGAACTGAGTGGCAACTAACCATTGGGTGAGTATGGCATATTTCCTTCCCAAAAGAACATTAGTGATGGGTCTTTACAACAATTGGTGATAGTTCCATGGTTACTATTATTGAGACTAGCTTTCAATTCCAGATTTCAATAATAAAAATCAATAGAGCTTATTTAAATTGAAATTCGACCAACATCTGTGGTAAGTTAAGGAACCATGTACTTAGAGCAGTAGCCTGTGCCTTTCGAATACTAATTCAGAACTCCTGTTGCTGTGCCCCACCATATCTCCTAAATTCAGCAATCTTCCAACTATGTTTTAAACTTTCCAATGCTTTCCACTTCTGGTTATACCATATAGTCTATCATGAATTTCCACTACTCTTTTAGACAGTTATAGAGTCAGAGATGTACAGCACAGAAACAGACCCTTCGGTCCAACTTGCCCACGCTGACAGATATCCTAAATACATCTATTCCCATTTGCCAGCATTTGGCCCATAACTCTCTAAATCCTTCCTATTCATACACACATCCAGACACCTTTTACATGTTCTAATTGTGCCAGCCTCCAACAGTTCTTCTGGCAGCTCATTCCATACACGCATCACCCTCTGCATGAAAAAGTTGCCCTTGGGTCCCTTTTAAAATCTTTTCTCTCTCACCTTAAACCTATGCCCCCTAATCTTGGGCTCCTTCACCCCAGGAAAAAGACCATGTCTATTTACCCTATCCATGCCCCTCATGATTTTATAAACATCTATAAGGTCACCCCTCAGCCTCAGACGCTCCAGGGAAAATAGCCCCCGCCCTTTTTAGCCTCTCCTTATGCCTCAAACCCTCCAGCCCTGGCAACATCCTTGTAAATCTTTTCTGAACCTTCAAGTTTCACAACATCCTTCCTCCAGCAGGAAGAATAAAATATAAAAAAGTGCATAAAGAACTTTAATTCTTTTTTCTCATTCTTTGAAGGGATGTGGGTATTGTTGACAAGGCCAGCATTTATTGCTGATTCTTAATTGCCCCTGACAGTGGCTTGTTAAGAATCAAACACATTGCTGTGGGTGTGGAGTCATGTATAGCCAAGTGCTGAGCCCAAGTAAGGATGGCACACTTTCTTCCCTGGAGGTCATTAATGAATCAGATGGAGATTTGATGACAATCAATTCTATGTGAATAGCCACCATTACTGCTTTTAATTCCAGATTTTATTGATTTGGTTTAAATATTTCACCAGCTGTTGTGGTGGGATTTGAACCTGCCCCCCAAAACATGAGTATACACATGAGCATACTCTGAATTACAAGTCCAGTGCCGTTACCAGTGTACTGTTTGCCCAAATGTAATGTATTACAGTTTACCTATATAGAATCAGTCGGTAGTGTTGAAACATCCAAGTCTGCTGAAAGTCAACATCTTATTTCAACATATGCTTGCTTAGCACAGTTAATTTTATAACAAACCAAAACTAAATTTAATTTTTTTCTCCCTGTTTCAGTGGATTTATTACTATTGTATTAGCATCAACCAGTTATCCTACATATTGCAGATGTAATAATCTCCTATCCATCAAAACTATGCTACCACTGCCTTACAGTTAGTAAGTGTAGGAAAATATGCTCTCAACTGTCGATTGCTGCAGCATTCGAGGTGCACTAGATAATTCATCTTACTTCTACCTGATTCACACTTGGACATGGCTGAATGTATATAATGCAGCTTAAACCAAGAGTCCACTCTTCTCATTAGCAATCAATTAAAAGACAAAGTGCTAATACAGAAACTCACCAAGAACTGGGTTTAAAATAAGAACTGAGGAAAGAGATAGGACTTGTTCGTTTATATAGATTTATGGGTAGATTAAAAGGTATCACGTAAACCTATAACTTGATCACATGCTTCATGTAAAACATTCATTCCTGCTCAGATGTGACAGCTGCCCCCTAGCAAATTGCTCGAACAATAATTTTCCATGTACAGGACAGAGTAAATGCAAAGAAATTATTTGAAAACAGAAGAATGTCATATCCAATGGTAAGCCTTTTATCTAATTTCCACACGAACACTTCTCAGCAGTAAGTCACCCTTTTTTCGCTCTTTTGCAGGATTAGTAATTTCAGATTTAGTCCTCTTATCAAGGCCTACCTTAGGTCATTTCTCAGCACATTTTGTTTAACTCATTGCTGAAGCAAGCAATTCCTTTATCCACCAGACTGTTGTGTGATGCTCTAATAGTCATAGAACTGCACAGCTTGCAAACAACCCTTCATCCATCTCATCCATGTTGACCAGATATCCTAAATTAATATAGTCCCATTTGCCAGCATTTGGCCCACATCCCTTTAAACCCTTCTTACTCATCCAGATGTCTTTTAAATGTTGCAATTGTACCAGCCTCCTCCACCTTCTCTGGCAGCTCATTCCATACACACACCACCCTCTGAATGAAAATGTTGCTCCTTAGGTCCCTTTTATATCTTTCCCCTCTCACCCTAAACCTATGCCCTCTAATTCTGGACTCCTCCACCCTAAGACCTTTACCCTATTTACCCTATCCATGCCACTCATGATTTGAAAAGCCTTTATAAGGTCACCCTTCAGTCTCTGACACGCTAGGGAAATTAACCCCAGCATATTTAGCCTCTCCCTATAACTCAAACCCTCCAACCTGAAAACATCCTTGTAAATCTTTTCTGAACCCTTTCAAGTTTTACAACAACGTTCCTAAAGCAGGGAGACCAGAATTGAATGAGTACTGCAAAACACCAAAGTATGGTTGATCTAAGGCAACCTTTCTCACTGTCCACTATACCTCCAATTTTGGTGTCATCTGCAAACTTACTAACTAAACCTCCTATGTTCACACCAAGCCATTTACATAAATGACGAAAAGCAGTGGACCCAGCACTGATCCTTATGGCACACCACTGGTCACAGGCCTCTAGTCTGAAAAGCAACCCTCCACCTCCAGTCTCCTACCTTTGAGCCAGTTCTGTACCCAAATGGCTAGTTTGCCCTGTATTCCATGTGATGTAATGTGGCTAACCAGTTTACAATGCAGAATCTTGTCGAAAGACTTACTGAAGTCCATATAGATCATGTCCACCAATGTACCTACATCAATCCTCTTTGTTACTTCTTCAAAGCCTCAAATGAAGTTAGTGAGACAATTTCTCATGCACAAAGCCATAGTGACTATCCCTAAACAGTCCTTGCCTTTCCAAATACATGTAAATCCTGGCCCTGAGGATCTCCTCTAACAACCCAGCCACCACTGATGTCAGGCTCACTGGTCTATTGTCCCCTGACTTTTCTTTACCACCTTTCTTAAATAGTGGCACCACATTAGCCAACCTCCAATCTTGCAGCATCTCACCCGTGGCTATCGTTGATACAAATACCACAGCAAGGGGCCCAGCAATCACTTTTCAAGCTTCCAGAGTTCTAGGGTATACCTGATCAGGTCCTGGGGATTTATCCACCATTATGCGTTTTAAGACACCCTCTGTAATATGGACATTTTTCAAGATGTCACTACTTATTTCCCCAAGTTCTTGAGCTTTCATATCCTTTGCCACAGTAAACACTGATGCAAAATACTGATGTCTCAATGTGTTGGATATTGTTTGACAGGATGTAGTATAAAACTTTGGTACAACCATTATACTTCAACAAAATGCTTGTGTATAATAAAAAGCCTGACGAAATAGTTCAAGAAAGCCACTAACAATAAAGATCTCATGATTAGCCAGGTTTGTACTCACAGGAGCCACTCCAAAGGAGTCATAGTGCGCTACAATTACAATGGTGGGAAGATCCTCTCCACCCAGGCCAGTCAATCTGCCCTAAAAGAATATTAAAAGAACATGTGAAAACACGCAATACCATACTTTCAAGAGCCAAATGTCTTTTATTAGCTGAACAGAAAAGCATAAACATTTTTAAAACATGTACGTTTTATAAATGCATACTTTTAAATTGTTAACTGAACAAATTCTTTCTATTCAAGACATGACTAAGGTGAAAACCAACAGAAATAATGGTTCAATGTTAATCAAATGAGAGAACAACACATGTCTCTTTTAAAACCTTCAAGTTCCTCTACTGTAGTTTTTTTTTTGTCTTCCAATTTTTATAATACAAACCTCAATTTGCTTCATCACTTACTTTTTCTCCCAAGACCTTTCCATCCCAGTCCTTTAAGGACCTGCCCCATGTCTATCTTTTCAAGTATGTTTTCAGTCATCTCTCCAATTATTTTGCTAATTATTTATTAATTCTACTCCTCCACTGCATCACCTCTAGATTTGCCATATGTTGAAGTCACTATGACTATCGCGGAGTGTCGCTGCAGGAGAAAGAAAAGCCTGTAGGAATTCACTGAATGCTGGATCCCACTTTCAAAGGTTTGAGTTAGATTTTCCATGAAACAACTCAACTCATGGGCAGTTATAACCCTTCATTGTAGAGTGGATCATTTCCTTGTCATGACAGTCCCATTTCTGGAGAGAGAAAATTGATATTTTCTAGACAAATGATAGATTTTTGTTCAGCAAGGGCATCAAGAAATATGAAGAAAGGAGGAGTAAAATAAAGTTGTGGTACCAGTCAGATCAACTAATCAGGTATGAAATGACTGAAATGGCAGAACAGTTTGATTGGCGTTAATGGCCTGCACCAGCTCGTATTGTTTGGAAGGGAAACACTGCCTGAACAGGTGAATTGACCAGATGCTGAATAAGGGTGACCAGCTTAGATTACCAATTGAAGCCTGAAGCACACAACACGAAGTATTTTTCTTCAGAAAATACTAAGTCCAAATTTGAAACAGTGCACTAAATTACACAACTTTTTTTTTGCTCTGCTGTTTTATCAGGTCTGCAAAGTGCCAAGGATCACACAATTGAGTCTGTGCAGTCTTCATTGTTGCACCACTTCTAGCTCCTTAACCATCATTACAATGATAGGAATGATGTCAACCTACCTCAAGGCTGGTTATTGACCAATCACTAATGGCTTTGCTTTGGGTCCCACTTGTAACCATCTGGAAGCCATTGGCTGTGGCTGTGTGCAAAAGGACTAGGAAGAGGAGATCAGAATATATTTTATTCAAAATAGAGTTGAAAGATACTATGTCCAGTCTTGCTAATAAGGCCTTTTAATTTCAATGCTCTAGGGGAAAAACAATAAAAAATTGAGTATTTCAAACTGCTCCCACCATCACCAGACCTATAAGTTTGGCTGAGATGCTCAAACATCTAGAACAAGGTGTTTTTCCACAGTTTTAAGTGGAAATTTCATGCAGATGTTACATATTTTACTGACACACTAGTAGCAACATGAAGAACCGACAACATAACTATTACAAAACCAAGCTAAGTATTCAAGAGACTAATCTAATTTAAAAGAGACAGAATATATTAGTCCTTCAAGTATAAATTTATCAAGAATGGCAATTGCTGGTTGTTCTGAGGTGCACAGGTTGCATTTTTATTTTAGCGTTTTTAAAAAATCCTTATCGGGTATGAAATGAATAACCTAATGTAAAAAGCAAAAACAGAACATCATTGTGTTGTATTTAAGTCATGTAGACAAGAAATGCCCATTCTCAGTTACTGCTCTCTTGACCTTGGAGATTTAGGTTGCTTTGAAGTTAGAGGTATAAGAATTCATCTTGGAACAACCAATCAGTTTGGATAGGGAGAAAATAAGATTGTACTTCCAAACACCATTCAATGATTCCTGTTGCATCTTTGTAGACATTAGGTAAAGATAGTTTGGTTATGAAGTTCCCCAAGTCAAATGATAAGAGACGACAATCTCAAGAAGGATTCAAAACTTTTAGGAGACAAGACAATAAGGATAGCCTTGTTTCAAAGTTGGATCAAAGCAGTGAGAATTTAAATCGCCTTTCATCTCACATTTCATTTCATCCTATAATGCACAGAGGATTTTAGTACTGACAATGAAACTCTTTTTGCAATTTCATGAAACCAGCTTTAGGACCAAGCACTCCCAAGTAAAATGCAACAAATTCAGAAACAATATGAAGTGTTCTACTGTAACAACACACTTCTGTCTTAGCCTCAAAAGCACGTGCATTACTTAGTGAGCATGACAGTTTGTAGTTTAATAGAGTAACCATCCTGAACCAGATTGTTAGCCTGCCACTGTTTTTTATTCTGCTGTCAAGCCATGCCCATCACATAATGGACTGACTTACTCAATTCATTTCAGATAAAAGCCTATAACACTAGCAGACAGAAGGTATTTTTGTCACACCAGCATGGACTGGATTGGAATCCAAGTTCTAGAGGCTATCAGTCAATGCCTACCCTACTTAATTGTCTAACTCAACATTTTGTGTCTACCATGACTAATGGTCACTTGGGCAAAGAACCAGAAACTGCTAAACAGCATTGTGTCAGGAGATGAAGGAAGCAAACTAGACATAGAATGTTAGCTACAATTTTGTAACAGCATTGTAACGCAGTATGGTAATTTATTGAGAAATTAAAGAATCAAAAACAATGGCAGTCTGTGGCAGACACTTCCTCAAAGCACTTCATATTGTTGTCAAATGGTTCATATTGATTTTGACTATAACTATTGACAAATTGACATATCTTAACCCCAACCTGACAATTAATATCTGCATCATAATATTTTGCACACTACCTATACCAACATCAGGTAAAAACAATGACTGCAGATTCTGGAAACCAGAGTCTAGATTAGAACGGTGCTGGAAGAGCACAGCAGTTCAGGCAGCATCAGAGGAGCAGTAAAATCGACGTTTCGGGGAAAAGCCCTGCATCAGAATACCCGTATTCCTGATGAAGAGCTTTTGCCCGAAACGTCGATTTTACTGCTCCTCGGATGCTGCCTGAACTGCTGTGCTTTGCCAGCACCGTTCTAATCTATACCAACATCAACTGGCCGTCAGCACCATTAGGATTTCTTCAAGAGTTAATAATTGGAAGTTCTATGCTGCATATGCATCTTTTCATTCAGATGCCTTAGAGTACCACTTTGGAATCATGCTTTATTACCATTGGACCAATATCCTGGAATTTATCACCTAATACCGTTCTGGGATCTGCATCACCAGTATAAAGACTGAGGGCCACCCATAGTCCATTATATCATATTTCATTCATTCTGCATTTTTCTTTCAAGTAGCCTTAGTTATTTCAGCGGTGGTTCACATTTCCTGCCATGAAAATGTGATTTCATTCTTCACTTTCCTTCATTGCTCAGACCTTTTGAGTATAGGAGCTGGAATATCATATTGAGGTTGTACAGGACGTTGGTAAGGCCTCTTCTGGTGTACTGTGTACAGTTCAGGTCACCCTGCTATGTGAACGCTATTATTAAATTAGCGAAGGTTCAGAAACGATTTACCAGGATGTTGCAAAGAATGCAGGGCTTGACGTATAAAAACACACTGGGACTTTTTCCACTGGAGCATAGGACGTAGAGAGGTGACCATTTGGAGTTTATTAAATCATGAGGGGCATGGATAGAGTAAATAGCCAAGGTCTTGGGGGGGGGGGGGGGGTGGAGTTCAAAACTACAGGGCATATTGTTAAGGTGAAAGCAAAAAGTTTTATAATGGACATGAGGGGCAACATTTGTTTTAAAAAACAGAGTGGTTTGTGCGTGGAATGAACTGCCAGAAGAAGTGGCGGAGTGGTGGATGCAGGTACAGTTCCAACATTTACAAGATATTTGGATAAGTCCATGAATAGGAAAGGTTTGGAGCGATATAGGCAAATGCAGGCAAGTGGGTTGAGCTTATTTTGGGAACAGCATGGACTAGATGCACCGAAGGGTCTGATCCAATCCTGTATAACTCTATGACTCGACATCAATATTACTATTAGGTGAGACTTCACAAAAGGAAAGAGCCCACAGGAACATGCTGAGGTTTTTAGGAGCTCTTGGAAATTTGATAGTATGGGGTTCCTACAAACAGATTTTACATTTACTGTCATAAATATAGACTGCTGAAAAATATGTCTTGGAATGAGGTTTAGGTGGAAACTTAACATTAAAATAGGGCTCTCAGCTAATGACAGTGAACCTCTGAAGATTCTCTCCTGTGATTGAAGATATCAAAATCCAGCAGAAGCCAACTTGCAGTTGTCTGTTCGCCGCATTCAATGTTAAATGTCAACTGAATGCAGTCTTGAAAGTGTGTCCATGAAAATTGACTATTTGAATTGTAAGACAAGCTGAGGGTGAGATAGAGCACTCAAGTCAAAAAAAATAAATCATCAAGACTATTTTGATGCACTTAGCAGGATGAACATTTTGTCTGAATTATCAAAGCAATTCAATGGCTGCAAATTAAGGAAGACAATACAGAGACAAAGCTCACTGCCAACAATTACGTAGTCGTAGCGGATTTATAGCACTCAGGTGGACCCCTTTCTCCTCCCAATGTGGTATAAAACTTGGAAGAGGCCCTTTTGTGGCTCAGTGGTCACATCCCCACCACTGAACTAAGAGATCTAGCTTCAAGTCCGACTTGCCCCAGAGATGTGTAATAAAATCCCTGAACAGGTTGATTAGAAAAATAGATTAAATAAAAAAAATTGGGGCCTCTTATGCAGCATTGGTAGTGTCCTTACCCTTGGACCAAAAGGCCTGGGTTAAAAACCCACCTGCTCCAGAGATGTGGGTAATAACATTTCTGAAGACAGATTAGAAAAGTTAGGAGAAAGTGAGAACTGCAGCTGCTGGAGATCAGACAAGTGTGGGGTGCTGGAAAAGTACAGCAGGTCAGGCAGCATCTGCTTTTTCAAAGGAATGAGTCTCAGTCCTGATGAAGAGCTCTTACCTAAACATAGATTCTCCTGCTCCTCGGATGCTGCCTGCCCTGCTGTGCTTTTCCAGCACCACACTCTCGACTCTGATTAGAAAAATTGGTTATATATAAAACTTGAACAATTAAGGAAAGTTTATTGAGAGCAGGAAACATTTGCATTCAAAAACCTTAGATCAGCTGACTGAGGCAAAACATAATTCTGCACAAATAGCTGAATCTCTGGTTACCATTTTATTCAAAACCAATTCATAACGGTTCAACCCACCTTCTGCAGCTGAAGCGGTGCCTTGAGAGACAGAAGCTGAATTTGTTTGTTCATGTATTGACAAGAGTTCATCATCCTCCAAAGCAAAGTACACTGGCACAATTGTCTCAGTTGCCAACAGCTCTGGCTCAATCTCCATGAATTGCTGCAAGTTTGAAAAAGCAAAGTCAATTAGATACCCACAACATCGCCCCCCCACCATCTCTCAACGATAGTCACTGATACTGGAATGTATAGAGGTTACTTAACAGAAACTTGGAGCAGGAATCACTGTTTTCTATCATTCCACAGTGCGGGGTCAAATGCACTATTAGGATGCTGTCCTTAGAGATCAGCTTACACAACACACATCAGGGACCTTCCTCATTCATGTGACTAGTTACCAGATCATACTCTCGCCTTACTGACTGAACCAGAGTGGGATCTCAAAAAGGTCAAAATATTTCAAACAAATGATACAGGATTAGACAGAATAGGAGTTGATAATTAAAGCTCTCAATGTGCAAATTTTCCCACTAACTTGAAAATATTTCTGTGGGTAAACTGTGGAATGCATGGCACGTAATTTGGTTTCATTTTGCACCTTTAGAAACATGAACAAATCAATGGGTTTCATTTTAATAGTGAGGAATGTTAGCATTTTGGGAATTGTATATGTTCTACTACAAGCACCCAGTGTTAGGACCTACACAGCCAGATACAACCGATAGTGAGTACTATTTGATGTCAATTAAAATTTATTTCTCTTTGTCACAGCAATCTGCCACAGCTGCAACTTTAGAAGGATCTGGCCGAAATGGCAAATATGTGCCAAATTGGGGACTTTTTCGTTGTGGGCTCATACACACTATGGATAGAACTGAACCAATCCAAACTCCTTTCAAGTAGGACAATAACAGCCAACAGATAGAAAACACCCATCCAATTGCTTTGATCATTTTTGGATTATTTCATAAGTAATACTGATTGGAGATGGTCTATGGATGCATGTTGCTCCAAATTTAATTTGGCAATGAATATATTGCAGTATTGGTCATCTAATCAGGCCCTAAATTATGTTCTTACATCTGCTTGTGCTTCACATATTTGTCATAATGCCATCCTAACTCATCAACAAAAACACACAAATTATCATTCGCAGTTACCAGTTATTCTTTGAATAATTGTGCCAGCATGAAAGCTTTCTTCAGTGTTTGTACAATTGCGTGAAATACAAGAATGCCTCTTTACCTGAATGACATCCTGAGGCATTGTCGACATGTTTTGGGGCAGAATTATCACAATTGCCCCTGCACTCTGTCGTATGGCTTCCTGAAACTTTTCAAAGGAAAACTCTGCTAGCCTCATTATTATACACCGGCGGCTCAGTACATCTGCTTCAATTGTTCGAGCCTCTGTGTTCAGCATGGCATTCCTTGTACCTGTTCAGAAGAGATAGACATTGTTTTGTTAGCTGCCAAACAGCAGGTCAGCTGGTCAGACTGCACTACCATTGTTACAGCGACCACAAAGAAATTGTGACAGAAGTTGGAACCAATCCGGCTGTGAGATCAATTGACTATAATTCTTTGAAATGAGAAAGTTTCTTTTATCAAAGATCAATTAACCATGGAACAATGAGGTTCATCTTGAATGATTTTATCTTGTCTCTAAATTTGGAGATGTTTCTCCCCCCCCAAACACACACACTATTTTGTATTAACCATATTAATCTTCATCAACAGAGTGAATTGAGAATAGATCACAGAAATTTCCATTCTTCACATGATACAGTTGAACTTACCTAATCTTTAAAATTTTGGTAAAACATTTTAACAATTCATTCTGGCAATAATGCTATAAAGATGATTATTTGTTCAAAGTAAAGGACTGTAGATTTCTGTACAGCTGCTGAGTTAAAAATTAATGGGTTGGAATTTCTGAGGAGTGGCAATCAGAGGTAGATCACCACTCCTACATTTTTTTTGTTAAGATAGAGGTCTGCATTCTGATCACAATTCCTGCAGAAATGCAAAGCATATCTTAAGATCAACAGAGACCCTTGAATGCAGCTGGTTGTTGCAAAACAAACCGTGCCCCCTTTGATGGTACCAGTATTCTGTGATGTAAATGTTCAGCCGCTCTGCCATTTCGATAGCTCCCATGAAAGGGTGAGTTTATAAGGAAAGATTGGGGAGTAGGGTGCAGTACGATGCTCGGCAACCTAAATAGTCTTTAGGTTGGGACAGACAGGGATTTGGGTCCCGGGGATGTTGGCGTTGGGTCCAGTGGTACTGGATGTGGTGGTTGGGTGCTTGGGAGTGAAGGTGAAGGTAATAGAGAGGTCACAGGAAGATGTCGTTTGGGGTAGCAGGATAAACTGGCAGGCTAGTTTAATAATTAGCTAGGAGTTAGACTAGGTTTGCAATCTAGTGGTAACTACCTACAGCCGAACATTCTAATTTCTCGGCGTTAAACAGAGCCTTTAGAAGGGCTGCAGGTGCAGTCAGAATCTTCAATTTCCTGGGCAGTTCCCTCAGAATTTGCTTTGTTGGAGATTCCAGTGTACCAACGTATAACTTCCAGTTGCATTGCAGAACTGACTATTATTGGCACAAAAAGAGAGGCGATATCGGAGAGAAAAGAGTGATGGTGTTTGCTAATGTCTCAACTCCAGAGGACACTCCTCTAGGGAAAGAATGTGTGGACCAATTGGACATGTAAAATCGCCACAGTACCAGAGCAATTTTCTCATTAGAGAGCAGACTGGTGCTGAGTTTAACCCAAAGGTCACCACACATCAGTTGAGAAGGCAGGATCTTCATGGTAACCTCAGCTAAACTCCCTGAACACTGTTTTAAATGCTCTTTTCCAAGCTTCCATCTGCTGTCCTTTTCCTGAGCAGTCATCTTTTGTTTGCTATGAGCAGGCTTGGACGAAGGACGGTGGACAATGCAAGCTCAACAACTCAACAAACTAGAGTTTGTCAGCAATTTGTTTTTGCAAGGACAACAATAATAGCAGCTGGAGGAACCACAAATGGTGGCAGGTGATGCAACTGCTGAATGGACACATGCAACTAGTGCTATTTAGGTATTAGAGTCATACTGGAATGGCAATGACATCGCCAGTGCACCTGCTGAGCTTAAACAATGAAAATTGTAAAATAAGTAGTCCTCACTGTTGAGATGTATCACAATGCAGTCACATATGGATTTCTGAGGACATTATTTGCTGCTATAAGATCAATAGTCCATCAGTTAACAAAGCAATTAGCCAATCAAGAACGGTCTTGGCATCAGCACTGACCATGTGTAACTGATTCCAATGACAATATACAGCATTGTCAATTCCAAGTGTCACATCAAAACACAAATATAAAAGTACAGTATTGTTTAGCATTATTTTCTAGTAACCAGTTATATACCAATTGCTGTGACAAACCTGAAATCACTCCTCTACCCTGTTGGCCTTTGGATATTTCTTCCACACACAGCACCCTCCTTTCTGGTCTGAGGAGAGATTCTGGAACATTCCCAGCTATTTATCCCTGGTTATTTGCCTTCCTAAGGATATTATTACATTTGAGAGGGTTCAGAAGAGATTTGCCAGGATGTTGCCAGGACTGGGGGGTTTCAATTGTAAGGAAAGACTGGATAGAAATCAAAGAATCCCTACAGTGTGAAAGCAGGCCATTTGACCCATCAGGTCCATAACCACCCTCCAAAGAGGCTAACCCACCTCGCCTGCATATCCTGGGAAATTTAGCATGATCAATTCACCTAACCTGTACATGTTTGGACCGGGGGAGGTAACCGGAGCACCTGGAGAAAACCCACACAGATATAAGGAGACTATGCAACTCCACACAGACCCAAGGATGGAACCGAACCTTGGTCCCCAATACTGTGAAGAAGCAATGCTAACTGCTGAGTCACTGTGCTGCCCATAGGTTGGGACCTGTTTCACTGGAGTTTAGGAAGTGGAGGGTTAACTGTATAGAGGTTTATACAATTATGAAGGGCATAGATAAGGTGAACAGCAAAGCACTTTTTCTCCCAACGTGGGGGAGTTCAAGAACTAGGGGGCACAGTTTTAAGGTGAAAGGCAATATATTTATAAAGGGACCTGAGGGGTAACTTTTTCATAGAGAGGGTAGTTCATGTGTGAAACGAACTGCCAGAGGAAGTGGTAGTTTTAACATTTAAAAGACATTTGGACAGGAACATGAATAGGAAAGGTTTAGAGGGTTATGTGCCAAGTGCAGGTAGGCAATGCGGCTAGCTTAGTTTGGAAAGTTGGTTGGCATGGACAAGTTGGACTGCTGTATGACTCTCTGACAACAAAATCCATTTATTGGCCATTGTCATCACTCAATAAGCTGTAGTACGTATTTATGGTTTCCAGATGACAAGATAAGAAAAGAGAACAAGTAAGACAAATGTGATCAGGAAGTTGAAATAAAACAGAAACAGATGGTCAATATTAAGACAACCTGTACAAGTGGAAGGCTATCAATTTTGGAACACAGAAAGGAAGAATCACACCGTTTACTAAATGGTGAGAAATTGGAAACCGCAGAAGAACAAAAGGATTTGGGAACCAACTACGAAGATTATTAAAAACAAGTGCATAGGTAGAATAATGTAAAAGGCTAATAGAATGTTGTCCTTTTTCCATAAGACAAATGAAAGGAAGCTACACTTCAATTGTACAAAGTCCTATTCTGACTTGACCTGCATTCAGATCAGCAAAGGATATTTTACCATTAAAAGGGGCACAATGCAAATTCACTTGAACAATACCAGAGTTTAGAGGGCTCAGGTATGATAGTAGGCAACACAAACTTGCCAAGTATTCTCTAGAGTTCACTCTAACCTCTTTTAAGACCCTCTCAAAATATACTGCATCTCTGACGAAGCTCTCACGCAACTATCTTCGTATCTCATGGAATCTGGTGTCAAACTATGTCTGATGCACTGTGAAGCATCTTGGGATAGTTTAGTATACCAAAGGCATTACATATATCCAACTTCTTGTTCGAGGATTGAGCAATGTTCAACACGTTGAAAAGTATTTGATAATTGTATGTATGGGGAAACTACTTCCTCTGATGTAGGAATATCAATCTTCAAATTTGTCAGGCCACTCAGAAATCAAATTTGAAAGTAGATTTTACACCCAAAGAAATCGTGGAAATCTAGTACTTTCCTCCAAATGGCTGTAGAATACTGAAACAAGGATTGAGAGTTTGTAAAATAAGGTTTTCAAGATTTACAGAGTAAAGGCAGGCAAATGGAATTGAGATACGTTATTGAGGATTATGGGGAAATGGCAGGAAGATGGAGTTAAAGATGGTCAGATCAGCTATGATCTCATTGAATGGCAGAGCAGACTTGATGGGCTGAATGCATACTTCTGCTCTACATTGAGCCTACTCTGTAATTCAATTGTGGCAAAGGACCTATTCATGTTCCTGAGATTCCTTAATCGTTTAATAGTTATTTTAGTTCTGTCACAGAAGCTTGCTTCGTTACCGTTCAATTTTCCCGGCTGGGTACAATCCCAAAGGCATCGAGCAGCCTTTTGTTTCCCTGTCAGAATGGGTATTCTCCACACAAATGTAAACAGAGCATGTAGACTAACTATTGAAGGCTGACATCAACTGACACAGTAAAGACAGGGCTGAACCAAACACGTTAGTGTCGTACTTGGTACTTTTATCCAATAAGCAACAGAGTTGAAACTTGCCTTCTTAGAAAAGCAATTAAGTTTGCAAACAATGAAAGTGGAGAGAGGAACAGAATAGAATACACAGGGTCTGTTGTGCAAAAAGGGCATTGTAAAGGGGGAAGCTTAACAAAGATAATTATTACTAGTTAAAAACAAGAAGTATTGCTTTAATTATATTGTATATTGCTAACACTTTGAGAACTAAAGATGCAAAATATGACTTAAGTCATTCAACCACTGACATCACCTCTCTCCACCCTATGACAAGATTAGGTTTTAAAAACTGGCAACAGGGAAAAACGTACATGTTGCTTCCTCAGCAGAAAAGTGTTCTTAAGATACTACATTGATGTAGTATTTAAACAGATCACCTCTTGACAAACACCATCTTGGAGCCAAAGCCAAGAACTGAGTCATATGCCAGGGCAGAATTCCTGCAACACTGCACTGAAGTCAATTTAGATTCTGCTTAAATTTACAACCTTTTGAATCTGAGACAAAAGCACCCTTTTAAAGAAAAAAGCTGACATCTTGAAAAATGTTAATTCCTTGATTCTAACACATAATATGTTAACAAGAAGACACGGAGCACCTCAGGGAGGTGTCTACTCTTGGGCGAAACATGCTACAGTCTTGTGGTAATGTTTGGCAGAGCTTTCCACTTTAAATGGAAATCGAATTCCTGGAAGACTAAATCTTTTAAGTAAACTCATCATTTCTTGCACAAGTAAAATAACAGCAACGAAACAAGTTACAAATTTTGAATGTATAATATTCACTGGTTATCCACAACGGGTTTTTTCTCCATTATTTAATAATTTAAATTAAAAAAGGTGCATTTCCCAACCTTTACTGTTTACTCTAAATTGACCTTTGCTTCCTTGCACATTCTCGTACATAAACATAAAACACAGTTTTGAACTTTCATCCTTTGTACTGTGCTTCCATCAAGGCTCTTAGACAATCTCTTACTCCAACTTTGTTGTTATTTTGAGGATTCAAAACAATGAAACTCCATATCTCTTCTCAATCTAAAGTCTACAGCCTTTTCATCCTCATTCATTCAATCTGAGCAATGTCCTGCAAATTAAGCTTGGCCTTTTGACTGTTTCCTGATAATAAAAACAATAGGCCAGAACAGGGTATGCTATGTTATTCTTTGCAATAATTTCAGAATTTGTATTATTTCACAACCATAAAAATATATAGCTCACAATGGGAAGGAAAGCAACCATACTGAATTTGCCACACGTTGAGCTTTTCTCTCCTACAGTGATACTCATAATGACAGTAACTGATAGATTAATGGAAAATGGGTTAAGTAGCTCACTTGAAATCTTCTCACTCAGACACTAGGGATTACACTTCCAGAATTAATAACGTTCTATAACATCTCTGTTCACAACTGAATAAATTTATTGACAATAGAGACACAAGAAAGCGTAACAAAATCCATAAGACAGTGTAATACTGTCACTGGCCTACTTAAAACATCACCAGTAGTGGAAAGTAACATATTTGAGCTCATGATTTGGAGGAGCCGGTATGAACAAAGTTAAAAATCACTTAACACGAGGTTATATTCCAACAGGTTTAATTTGGAGGCACTTGAGCTCATGAACCTTAACACAATGTAATGTGCTAATTGTGCAATGTCTTTCAAACTGCTTCCAGTAATGTTACCAATAGTGACAGATCTGTTGCAATTCTATTGGTTTACAGTTAGATTCGCTGTCTCAAGACTCCATTAAAGTTCTCAAGATTTGTTCTTGTAGCTTAAATTAAGTGTATCAGTAATATTTGAAAAGCACTTTCAGGAATTCAGCAACAACTCTAAAGGATGTTGATTTGGCTAGAGGTTCTTATTACTGTGATCCATTAGACATGCTGCAGCTGCACAGGACTTCAGTAAGGCCACTTTTAGAATACTGTGTTCAAATCTGGCCCTTCTGCTATAGGAAAGATGTTGCAAAACTTGAAAGGGTACAGAAAAGATTTACAAGGATGCTGCCGAGATTAAAGGGTCTGAGCTATCAGGAGATGCTGAATTGGCTGGGGCTTTTTGCCATGTAATTTTGGAGGCTGAGGGATGACCTATGGAGGTTTACAAAATCTTGAGGGGCATGAATAAGGTGAATAGCCAAAGGCCTTGTCCCAGGGTAGGGGCATTCAAAAGCACAGGGCGTAGGTTAAAGTGAGAGGAGTAAGAGTTAAAAAGGAGCCTAAGGGGCAACGTTTTCCACTCATAGGGTGGTGCATGTATGGAATGAGCTTTAGAGGACGTGGTGGAGGCTGGTATAAATACAACATTTAAAAGGCATCTGGGTAAGTACATGAATAGGAAGGGTTTAGAGGGAAATGAGCCAAATGCTGGCAATTGGGACTAGATCAGATTAGGATATCTAGTTGGCATGGACGAATTGTACTGAAGGGTCTGGTTCTGTGTTGTATAACGCTATGACATTAGCTTGCAAGAATGATAGCAATGTGGCCTGGGTGTTAAAAAGCTTGACTCCAGGGTTTGAACATATAATGTAGACAGACACATCATGCAATACAGCATAGCATACTTTTGAGAGTGCTGTCTTTTGAATGAAATGAAGCACCATGAACTCCCAGCTTGCCATTCCCATGTTTGGAAAAGTTCCAATGGCACTGAAGTGCAACAAGGGCATACTTAGCACATTTCGGCCAGTATCTATCCCAAACCAATATTACAGGAAACAGAATAGCTTATACTACCTCAGTTAGGTTTACTGGATCCCACAGCGTCAAATTTGGCTGCTTTATTTATCCACATGATCACATTTAAAAGCAATTAATTGCACATAAACTAAGTGTGGGATAGGAAAAGCGTTATAGAAATTGAACCTCTTGATTTCAGTTCGATTTTTCTAGGAGTTCGTCAAATGGTGCCAGACATTTTCAACAGGCAGAGAGAAAAAAAAAACTGTTGCGCCAATAATTACAATTAAAAGGAAAACATAATTATGGATCATTTTACTGGGTGTGCAGAAAGTTGGACCAACAAATTAAAGAGAATTTTGCTAACATCTCTGCAACACAGAATTTCAGTTCTTTGCTACTGAAGCTAGAACATACAGACTTTGCAACAGACAACCATGGAAAAGGTTGATTGTCAATCTTCTGCACTATCAACTGATGTTTGAGAAGACCCAGATGCTTTTTGGCCCCAAATTCCATTTTCAGGGGATGAACGAGGCACAATACACAGTATTTCCTGGGATAATGTAACAGAGCTATGTTCAGATGCTGAAGCGTGTCAGGACAGCTGTATGTGTTTGTGCTTGCAGCTGCCCATCCCCCTTGATCCCTGTGAAGTTGACAGACACTTTGAACTTCTATGCAACTGGCTCCTTCTAGGCGATCTCTCAATTGTGCATGGACCATTGCCTCAGGACAGTGGCTGATGCCTTCTATGTTAGATCACACTGGTTCATATTGCCTCCCAATGAAAAAGGTCATATTGCAGCCCAGGCAGTAAGATTTAGAAACATAGTTGGGCACCCACAGGTGCAGGGTGCTACTGAGAGGGGCATAACATACGGCCATAGAATTCATCAACAGAAGGCAGATTCTTTCAATCAATGTGGAGGTGATCTGGGATCACCACCACCACTTCCAGGTAGTGGGCACACACTGCCAGGAAGCAGCCATAATTCCTCTATCCTGGATCTCTCTTATATACCTGTTGCAACTGAGGGCCCTACGGCTTTACAAGGCTGGTTACGGGGAACAAGGACTACTTAGTGCAACCATGGCTTAGGACAGTTTTGCACCACCCTCTGATTAATGCAGAATGCTGATACACTCCTGCCCATGTCTCAACTACGATGTTGTGGAGCAGGCTAAAGGGCTGCCGAAATGCAGTTCCATTGCTTGGGACCTGTCCTCTGGTATAGTCTGGATACAGTGTGCAGTATTATCCTGTGCACAACTGGAGCAGGCAACTGTGTGATGGATTCTGACAAATTGGAGGAATGGGAGCAGTCTTCTGTTGAGGACAATGGGTAGGAGGAAGCTCTCATTGTCCATGACAGAGTCGAGCTGCACTGAATGCCGCAAGCCAGACAGGACCTGAATAACACCTGTTTTCAGTAGATGACAGCTTAGTGTAGCAGACCATCCTGGACTGTAAAAGAGCTATCCGTCATAACAAAAAACAAATGCTGACATTGAGGGAAACTGAAACCTCTGTTGGTTTTGTTAGTGTTACTCTGAGGTGGTTGCAAATAAACGTTCATGCTTTATTTGTCCAATGCTTGCCAGTACTTCCCCCCCCCCCCCCCACCCCAGCCACCCACTAGACAATGACAAGCTGTGGGTGCCCAGTGAGCACTGGAGACAGAGTGGCCTTGACTTAGAGAGGATGCTTTAATGGGATGTAGCTATTAATAGGTAAAGTGTGTAAAGTTGTGGTTAAACAATGACTAGGGTGAAACAATGTACTGTAGTTCTATGTACAAGGGAGTGTCATTTATGCCCATTATTTGCCATGAGCAGTGTGGGTTCACGGGTGCTCCATCACAACGTTGTGCAAGAGCGGTAAGTGGATACTCCAGATTGCTAACACCTATCCGAGAATTTAGCAGTCATTCAAAGATGGCGTAGGCATAAGGGATTCTGGTGCTTTGGCAGATATCCATTGAGTTGTTGAGAATGGTGTGTGGTAAGTTGGGGCTCGAATTGGATGCAAGGGATGCTGTAGGGGCAGAATAATGGTAATGAGGCATGTTTAGCAAGATATAGACAGAAATCTTGCTAGGCTTTGAAACAATTTAAATTTAGTCCAAAAAAAAAAATTCAGTACTTAAAATTAATTTAGCTTAACATCCTGAACTATGAATTGAACAAATGAACCTCGTTAATTAATAAGTAATTACAGATTTTTTTTTGGTAATTCCACTGTTTTAATTTAAGTCGAATTGAGTAAAACCAACTTTTAAAAATCAACCAGGCAATCTTATAGTTAACAATTTACCCACATCAGTCCAATGCCCTTATTAGGTGAGATGAGAATGTTTCCCCACAATACACGCATAAATGCCAAACAAAATGTCATGCGTTTGAGTCGTTTCTGCTTTCTCTCTCCTTCTTGTACGCACATCATATGGAAACAGACAAAACTGTTTGAGTCAGGGATTTAAACATGCATGGTCAGAAGTTCAAAATTCTAACTTGCCATTTGTTGCCACTGAAACAATTTCTAACAAACTCAATAGCTTTTCTTGTGTGGAGGCTGTTTATTTAAGATGCTCTCTGTAGGAAGGTCTCACGACTATATGACTTATATTCACAAAACATATGCTGCCTCGGAACAGCAACAGATAATCTCTTTCACACTCTCACTCCAGGCACCATGCTCCAAGAGTGCTTTGATCATCAAGGACTTCCATGGACTTATGCTGGCCCACAATTATGCTTGGCAACGTACTGCAGAGGTTTGCTCATGCAGAGGCTGGGTGGGTATGGTGGTGGCGGTGGAAGAGGTGGTAGCAGGTAGAAGATGGAGGATTAGTACTAGAGGATTGGCTAACTAATACAAGACAGGGTTGGGAGAAAGGAGACATTTTCAGGATGGCAACTTGTACTAGTGGAATGCCACAGGGATCAATGCTGGAGCCACAAGTATTAATCATATATTAATGACTTGAATGATGGAAGTGAATGTACAATTTTGCAAATGACTCAAAAAATAGGTGGAAAAGCAAGTAACGAGAATGACACAAAGAACTCAAGGAGGAATACAGTCAGGTGAAGGGACCGGACCAAAAAAAACACTTAGCAGGCAGAATATAACGTGGGCAAATATGAGGTTATGTACTTTGGCAGGAAAAATAAATGCTGAATATTATTTAAATGGAGAAAGATTGCAGAAAGCTGCATCACAAAGGGATTCGGGGCGCTTGTGCATGAATCACAAAAAGCTAGAATACAAGGTAAACAGTAACAGTCATACCACATAAATGATAGGCAATAACCATCTTGAATAATAGACAATGTAACCATAACCCTTGACATTCAGTGGTGTTACCATCAACATCCTGGAGGGTCATTATTAAGCACTGGCTAGAAGAGCAGGTCAGATGCTAGGAATACTGTGGGGTGTTATTCACCTCCTGACTCTTCAAATAATGTCCACCACCTACAAGGCACAAGTCAAGAGTGCGATGGAATACTCCCCACTTTCTTGGACTGTTGCAGCTCACTTGATTGCCACCACTTTCACAAGCATCCACTCCCTCCAGCATGATGCTCAGTAGCAGCAGTGTGTACAGTGTATCTACAAGATTGCCTGCAGAAATTCATCAAAGATCCTTAGACAGCATCTTTCAAACCCATGACCACTCCATCGAGAAGGACAAGGGGAGCAGATACATGGAAACACCATCACCTGCATGTTCCCCTCCAAGCAACCCATCTACCTGACTTGGAAATATATCGTCATTCCTTCACTGTCGCTGTCAAAATCCTAGAATTCTCTCCCTCAGAGCACTGTGGGTCAACTTAGACTGTGGACTACAGCAGATCAAGACAGCAGTTCACAATCATCTTCTCTCAGGCAACTCGGGACAGTTAATAAGTGCTGACCAGCCATCAATGCCTACGTCCCACGAGTGAATGAACAAAAAGGGAAGGCAAATGGACAGCTGGCCCTTAGTTCAAAGGAAACACAATATAAAATAGGAGTTGTCTTGCTAAAGCTACAAAAGGGACCTGCTCCTCGGATACTGCCTGACCGGCTGTGCCTTTCCAACACCACACTTTTTGACTCTGATCTCCAGCATCTGCAGTCCTCACTTTCTACCAGTTAAACCACACATGAAACACTGAACAGTTTTGGTCACCTTATCTAATGAAAGAAATACTGGCATTGGAGGCAGTACTGAGGAGTATCACCAGGTTGATTACAAAAAGGAGGGATTTTCTTATGAGAGGTTGAGTAAGTTTGGTTTGTACTCATTTAAGATTAGAAGAATAAGAGCAGATCTTATTGAAATATATGCAGTTCTTAGAAGGCATAAAACATAGGTGCAGAAATTAGACCGTTCAGCTCATTGAATAGCAGAGCAGACACAATCATGGCCGATACGTTTCTCAACCTTTTCCCCATAACCCTTGATACTCAAGAACCTAGCTATCTCTGTCTTAAATATACTCAATGATCTGGCCTCCATAGCAATGAATTCCATAGTTTACCACCCTCTGGCTGAAGAAGTTTCTCCTTATCTCCTTTCTAAAAAGGTCTCTCCTTTACTCTAAGGCTATGCACTCAGGTCCTAGTCTCTCCTACCAATGGAAACATCTTCCTGACATCTATGCTGTCCAGGCCACTCAATATTCTGTATATTTCAATTAGATCACCCCTCATCCTTTTGAACTCCACAGAGCATAAAACCAGAGTCCTCAAATGTTCTTTGTATGTTAAGCTTTTCATTCTTGGCACCATTCTCTGAACCTCCTCTGAACATGCTCCAGGGCCAGTACTTCCTTCCTGATGTGGTCTGACCAGAGCCTTGGAAAGGCATCCCTGTTTTTATAGTCCTCTCAAAATAAATGCTATCATTGCATTTGCCTTTCTAATTACTGACTCAATCTGCAAGTTTACCTTCAGAGAATCCTAGACTAGAACTTCCAATTCTCTTTGCACTTCAGATTTTTGAATTTTCTCCCCATTAAGAAAATCGTTCATGCCTCTATTCTTCCAAAGTGCATGACCTCACACTTTCCCATGTTGTACTCCATCTACCACTTCTTTGCCCACTCTCCTAACCTATCCAAATCCTTCTGCAGCATCCCCACCTCCTCAATGCTACCTGTCCCAAAACCTACCTTCATAGTATTTGCAAACTTAGCCAGAATGCCTTCATCTAGGGTCACTGCTGAGAGGTTGTTTTGTTGAGACCGTCTAGGACCAGAGGGCATAATCACAGAGTTAGGGCTCATCCATTTAAGGTGGACAAGGAGGATTTTTTTTCCTCTCAGCATTCAGATTGCATAATACTTTACAGCAGAGGATGGCTGAGACTGGGTTAAGCATACTCGAGGCTGAGATAAAAGCAAGGACTGCAGATGCTGGAAACCAGATTCTAGATTAGAGTGGTGCTGGAAAAGCACAGCAGTTCAGGCCGCATCCGAGGAGCAGAAGAATCGACGTTTCCAGCAAAAGCCCTTCATCAGGAATACGAAGGGCTTTTGTCTGAAACGTCGATTCTCTTGTTCCTCGGACGTTGCCTGACCTGCTGTGCTTTTCCAATACCAAACTCTCAATACAACTAATACTTCCAATTCCAAGTTACACAAGTAAAAATACTCTCTTCCCATCAGTGTATCATATCTGAAAAAAAAAAGTTTAATTACAAGGATTACTGCTGAACTGCAGTGACTGTTACATAAGTAAATGCAGCAACTTGCGCTGTTGTTGTACCAAAAACAAATGAGATGATTTTCTCTCAAGTGGCATTATCTAAGACATTGAGAAGTGGCTTTGGACTTGATTAAGTCTTTTATCACTAAATCAGCAAAAAACAAAGTTCAAGACGAGGTTTGCATCTCAACTTGGAATTTCCTCTTGGACTCAACCCAGTAGAAAAGACCCAAAAATGCAGGCATTCTGTCAAAAACAAATAAGATTTTACAGGAAATTTATGTATTATTAGGGAAAGGAGGACAAAGCAAAGAAATGTGTGGCTGGAAAGATAATGCAGGAGAGTAGGCTTTAGATTCTTGATATGTCAGGTCTTGTTCTGGGGTAAACAGGACCTGTAGAGACTGGGTGCATTGCACCTAAACAGACTCACACCTGAACTCCTTGTGAGGTGACTTGCTAGTGTTATTGAGAAGGTTTTAAACTAAGAGATAAAATCAGAGATGATTAGCAAAATGACCAGGATATCAGGAAACAGATGGCACTAGAATACAGAATCTATGAATCTAGAATCTGGCTACAACTAAGGAACAAAAAGGTTCAATTATATAGGCTAGCTATATTGCAGTTATATTAAAGTTCATCTTATTTACAAGGACAAAATGTATATTGAGAGTTTCGCACTTTGCTTGGTTCACAATTGCTTTCACTAATTTTTATGTTCAGATGTATTCACAAATCACAGAATTGTTGCAATACAAAAGGAGGCCATTTGGTCTATCGCGTCATTCCTTGTTCTCTGAATGAGTATTTCACTTTGTGCCATTCTCTCATCATCAATTTGTGACCCTGCACATTGAGAAAGAATTAAATTTATTTGAAAAGGCACAATGTCTTGACTGAAACTGCTACTGATAAATATGCAGGAGTGCATTCTGGACCCATAGTGAGCCAAAACCCTCTAATACAAGTAATCACTGTCCCACAAATGTTCTCCGATCAACATTTGATCTATGTGGCCTGCCATCAACTAGTGGGAAGTATTTATATGGACAAATTTGTAAGGAATTTACATGAGGATGGTAGAGTAGATATAATGAGGAACATTATGACTATCCAGGTGCTATTTGATAGTTAAAGGTCAGAGAGGTGCAAACATTCTCAGGGTGCATTCAGGAAAATTTTCAAGTGTCCTTCCACTTCATCCAAAAAAGAAACACTGTTAGAAAACCAATATCTACAGAATGAGGCAGGCCAAATAAATCAATTATTTGGAAGAATTGTACTGTTAGCATTAGTGGACTAGCCAATATTTATCTGTCAATTAACATCACATAATAAGACTGTTATAGTACAGTTTGAGGAGCATGCTGTCAGTATTTTGGCTACCATTTTCACACATTACCATATTGACTTGCTTCATTAGCTGTAACGTGGTTTGAGAAGGCTAGCAGTTGTGAAAGGCACTGTATAAATGGAGAATTTTCTGTCTTGTTAACACTTTAACCTTAAATTACACTTTTGTAACTTCAGACTTATCAATGATAATACTATCTACATTATCTTCCACCTTTTGTAAACTTTAGCTCATTCTAAAATTAGTCACCTCTATTGTTACTTGCACAGAAGTACATTCACCGGTCATCCTTGTGCTTCCTCATTTACAATTGGCTCACAGTGCAGCATCAGACTGAATTTAAAATTCTCATCCATAACCATGCCCCTTTAGCTCTACAATCTTCAGCCCTACAACCGCCAAGATCTGCATTCCTCCAATTTTGCTGCATCCCTGACTTCCTTCAGCATCTATTGGTAGCCATCAGCTCTCAAAGCCCCAAGTTCAAAACTTGCCCCTCTACTTGTTCAAAACATTCCTTTAAATTCAATACTTTGAGCAAGTTTTAGGTCACCTGCCCAATACCTACTATGTGTTCAGTGTCAACTTTTGTCCAGTAACAATCTTCTAAAGAGTCCTGGGAAATTTGCCATGTCGAACGCACTTTAGTTGCAAGTTGTACCTTGGGCTGAAAATTCTGATCATAATTTGAAGAAACACTCAAGACAACAGAAAGTTTGCTTAATGCAAATTATAAGGAGCAAGGCAGAGAGATTGATAGATGTTTATGAAAGATCAAAGAGGGTGGTGTTACTGCATTTGAACATAAAACTTCACAATCTCTTAACCTATGAATGTGATTTGTACTTTACATGTGGGTTCAAAATGCAGAAAGTTTCAAATTACTATATTTCAGGTCTCTTTTCCAAGAACTTAGCATGACAATGGTTTCTGCTCAAACCCTGACAAGGAGCTTGAATCCACAATTTCATAAGCAGCAAGAGCCACCAGCTGAACTGACCTGACACCTAGAGGAGAACTGTATTTACAGCACAAATGGAAACTGCAAGCTTCACATGAATACCCGACTAAAATAGCAAGGACAATGCAATTGGCATCAGTGCCACTGAGTTAGGTAGGGAGAAAGAAAATAGAATCAAATATGTATCCACAATTGTTCACTCACCAATGATTCCCACTGGTAAATGTATTAGTGTGAATTTCTGTTGTGACATTCTCTGCAATCAAACAGCCTGCCCATATTCCTTAAACGCTGGTTGATATTTTAAAATAAATGCCCACTTGGTGATAGTTTTGGAATGATACTTCACTATGAAATACAGACTTGTGCTTATATGTAACCTGTCATAACCTGAAGACAATCATAGTAAAGGTGTACAGTCACTGTTGTAAAGCAGGAATCACAGCAGATAATGTGTGTACTTCAAGAACCCACAAACAGGAATATAATAATTAGAAAATCTGATTTTCTTTGTCATGATAAATAGGGAGGTCATGATCATTGGCCAGGACACTTGGGGTAAGCCTCAAGGATCATTTGTGTCCACCTGAGACGGTAGCCCGATGTTCCGTTTAAAATGTCATCTAAAACACATGCTTGACAATGCTCCAACAATCTTAAATTAGAAATGTCACACATGCGCCCCTAGGAAAAGTCTCAAACCCACAAATCTTCTGACTTCGGGATCCTTCTGCAGTGAGAATCTCAGCCTAGACGCTCGTGCATCACAAATATATGTGATAATTTACGGAGAACATGGCACGCCTTTCTCATTCTCTACACCACCTTCACCTATGGAGCCCTGAGCAGCTCTTGGAAGTTTCAAATACACACACAAAAATTGAACACCCAGTCAGAATGGTATTGCGCAATCTTCTACTGAATTTGCCATGTGAAAAGTGCCATTTGATGGTGCACGGCAAGAGGGCGAGATACTCACCATAGGCCTGTCCCTGCAAGTCATACTGTTGCATTCTGTACACTGTAAACTCATGGGCAGCTTCTATAGGCAGCGGGGAGACCAATATCAACACCGCCGGAATAAAGACTATGAAAGTCAATGGGAAAGAGCCCTTGAACATATTGTCAAACACTTCGCTCGCTTCTTCGAACATTCTGGAATTTCCTTTCGGCAAGTCTCCTTCTTTAATATATATATATAATATTTGAGACGAAACCTTGATAAGATTTTTTTCAAAGCAAAATGGAATCTCTAATACTTCATTCACCACCTCTAATACACTCAGTTCTGACACTGATCGCCCGTGGGGAGGGGTCCTTCAGGCAAGAGATAACCATCCCGCGGGGGCCTCAAGGCGAACCCTGCCGCACTCCTCACTGATTGGCGTTCCTCCTCCTTCATTTGCAAAATCTCCACAGATTCGACCGCTGTATGGCTAAGTGGACTGTCCATCATTTATAGTCTTCCCTCCTACCCTGCCTATTTCTATTTGGAGTGCATAAATCTTTTAATCTGCCCAGTGTTTGTCAGGACAGCATTTAGATTCTCAATGAGAAATGAATACACAACATTTATAAATTTTTCGAAGGGGTTCGGTTGGAAATAAATTGCACGAATTTGTCAGAAGCGATAGATGCACATGCGCACTAAAAGGGCGCCACTGCTAATGATTGACGTCGGAACTGTCCAATCATACTCGCTATCCTGAGGGGCGGGGCATAGACTGCAAACCAGTAGATATTTGGCAGGGCAGGGGCGGGTGATATATGGTGATTGATGTCAATATAGACCAATAGAAAGTTGAAATGTTTAAGGGGCTGGACCATTGGCTGCCGTGGGGGTGGTACATCCTCAGTTGAAGAGGAAAGCGGCAGTTTTTGAACGGAAGATGGCGGCTTCTAGTCGTAGGAGTGTCCTGTGAGTTAAACTATGTAATTGATGATCCTGATTGATTTCAGGGCTCTTGTTCACGTTACAGCGTGTGACTGTTTATCTTGGAAAATTAAAGCATTGTGTGACTAAAACGGCAGATACTAGAGATCGGAAACAACCAAGTAAACATGGAGAATGCTGGAGAAACCTTTCTGGTCGGGCAGCATCTGTGGCGATGAAGGTCTGTGCGTTCATTAGGGCTGTCACAGACCTGAAACCTCCAACTTTTCTTTTCTCTCCACGGATTCCACCTTCTAAATATTGCCAGCTTTTGGATGTTTCGATTTTCAAACGTCTAGTGTTGTGTTTTAGAAGACATAATCAAATTCGTTCTTGAGAGGTTTTGATTTCTTTTTGAAAGCAAGTGCTTATTTCCAATGGTATAAGCATCCAATGTAGCAATCTTAAATTCAATATTGGCTAGAGGTTGAATTTAAATATTATTCCTATGAATTGGAGAAGGCCAGTTATAAGGGTTAACAGATGTGTGACTTGGAGCTGGCCAAGGAGTGAAGGAATGTAGTGACACTACTTCTTGAAGTTAAAAATCACACAACACCAGGCTATAGTCCAACAGGTTTAAATGGAAGTAATAGCTTTTGGAATGTTGCTCCTTCATCAGGTGGTTGAAGGAGCAGCGCTCTGAAAGCTAGTGCTTCGAATTAAGCCTGTTGGACTATAACCTGGTGTTGTGTGATTTTTGAGGAGAAAGTGAGGTCTGCAGATGCTGGAGATCAAAGTTGAAACTTTATTGCTGGAACAGCACAGCAGGTCAGGCAGCATCCAGGGAACAGGAGATTCGACGTTTCGGGCACAGGCCCTTCTTCAGGAATGAAGAAGAAGGGCCTGTGCCCAAAACGTCGAATCTCCTGTTCCCTGGATGCTGCCTGACCTGCTGTGCTGTTCCAGCAATAAAGTTTCAACGTTGTGTGATTTTTGACTTTGTACACCCCTGTCCAACACTGGCATCTCCAATTCATAAATACTTCAGGAAGGGCTTATGCCCGAAACGTCGATTCTCCTGTTCCTTGGATGCTGCCTGACCTGCTGCGCTTTTCCAGCAATACATTTTCAGCTCTGATCTCCAGCATCTGCAGTCCTCACTTTCTCAGCAAAGAAGGTTACCTCCGATTACAACGGGATCTTGATCAGGTGGGCCAATGGGCTGAGAAGTGTCAGATGGAGTTTAATTTACTTAAGTGTGAGGAGCTGCATTTTGGAAAGCAAATCTTAGCAGGACTTAATGGTAAGGTCCTCAGGAGTGTTGCTGAACAGAGGCCTTAGAGTGCAGGTTCATAACTCCAACAAAGTGGAGTTGCAGATAGATAGATAGAATAGTGAAGGTGGTGTTTGGTATGCATTCTTTTATTGATCAGAGTATTGAATACAGGAGTTGGGAGATCATGTTGCTGCTGTACAGGACATTGTTTAGGCCACTGTTGGAAAATTGCGTGAGTTTCTGTTCTCCTTCCTATCAGAAGGATGTTGTGAAACTTGAAAGGATTCAGAAAAGATTTACAAGGATTTTGCCAGGGTTGGAGGATTTGAGCTATAGGGAGAGGCTGAACAGGCTGGGGCTGTTTTCCCTGGAGTGTTGGAGGCTGAGGGGTGACCTTATAGAGGTTTATAAAATCATGAGGGGCATGACAACATCTTTTCCCTGGGGTCAGGGAGTGCAGAACTGGAGGGCATAGGTTTAGGGTGAGAGGGGAAAGATATAAAAGAGACCTAAGGGGCAACGTTTTCATGCAGAGGGTGGTGCGTGTATGGAATGAGCTGCCAGAGGAAGTGGCGTAGGCTGGTACAACTGCAACATTTAAAAGGCATTTGGATGGGTATATGAATAAGAAGGGTTTGGAGGGATATGGGCTGGGTGCTGGCAGGTGGGACTAGATTGGGTTGGGATATCTGGTCAGCATGGACGAGTTGGACCGAAGGGTCTGTTTCCGTGCTGTCCATCTCTATGATTCTGTACATGAGGATCTAGAAAGGTAAAGTGTTGGCTGTAGCCTATGACACTTGCACTGAAAAAATCATGAATGAGACATAGAATAAGTACAGTCTGTGTTTTTTATCTTTTTTAATGTACAGAAACATGCCATATACTTCATAAATTGACACTCCTATATTTAATGAGGTTACCAAAGCTCAGCGGTTTTAATCAGTATCCTCAGAAGGATTGGAGAAACTTAGGATGGGAATACAGACTTGGTTCCTGAATAGTGTGTCTTCCCTATGAAGAAACAGTGAAAACTGCCTCACTAAAACTAACGAAATACCTAAAGGGCAGGTGTGGGTAAAAGATTTCTTCTGAGGATGTCTAGAGCCAGGGGGCAAAATTTAAAATTTAAGAGGGAGGCCTCGGTCTGAGATGAGGATTTCTTTTTCCTTGTAATGTTGTGAACCTTTGGAATTCTTTACCACAATGAGTAGGTTTAAGGGAGAGATCAATATATTTCTGATTGTCAGTGGTGTACAGAGAAATGGGAATCAGATGCATAAAAAGCATTGAAGTGTTTTATCAGTCATGATTGTATTGAATGGTGTGCAGCATTGATGGGCTGATAGCTCTACTGGAGGGTCTATGTTCCCAAGAGCTTGTGTTGCTAGTTGCATGTGGTCAATGTTGGAGTGATTAGGAAAAAAAAGTCTGCTGGAAGCCAGAGTTGGAGAAGGGTAGAATATTTGTAGAGCTAAGGGCTGACGGTATGTAGAAAAATCAGAAATTGGGTACCAGCATCAACATTTTTAAAATTAAGTTGTTCCTTGACCAATATAGGTCAATGATCACAGGGGTTATAGTTGAATGGGATTTTGGAGCCTGTTTGGATACAGGAGGTGGTGGTGGAGCTTTGAATGGGCTCATCTTTATGGTGGGTGGAAGCTGGGAAGCTAGCCAGGAGAGTGCTGCAGTAATTTTCCTCCGTTGACATCCCTTTCTTACAGTGCATGCATGTGCTCTAGTTTTTGCTTTAAGTCAAGCCTGGTAATTTGATCATGACTGACTGAAAACATTCTTTCTGTTATTATATACTTCCTATGGATTGTGTTGTCAAATATCTGTTATTGTAACAACAACCTTGTCTCCTCACCAGCGAGTGATGCCCACATCCCACAAAATGAATAAATAAAAAGCTCTTGTCTTTTTGGGCACATGTATTACTAAAAGCAATTTGCATTTCTGATCTTTTGAGCAATTCATACATTTTTTGAGAATATCACTTCTGTAAAATTTGTTTCTTCTCCTTTTATATAATAATAAAATTTGCTGAAATGACCCTTGCTTTTTTGCTCTGTTATACATCCTTACATGACTTCATATAACAAATGTTTAATATACATTCATACAAACATATATTTAAATAGTTGCTTTTTTGGATGAAATGTTTTCATATGGATTTGTGCTGGAGCACTTTTAATGCTCAAAGTTTGTGCGAAGATTTGTAGCTCGGGTGCTCGTTGCTGTGGTTCTGTTCGCCGAGCTGGAAGTTTTTGTTGCAAACGTTTCGTCCCCTGGCTAGACGACATCATCAGTGCTTGGGAGCCTCCTGCGAAGCGCTTCTTTGATGTTTCCTCCGGTGTTTATAGTGGTCTGTCCCTGCCGCTTCCGGTTGTCAGTTTCAGCTGTCCTCTGTAGTGGTTGGTATATTGGGTCCAGGTCGATGTGTTTGTTGATGGAGTTTGTGGATGAATGCCATGCCTCTAGGAATTCCCTGGCTGTTCTCTGTCTGGCTTGCCCTATGATAGTAGTGTTGTCCCAGTCGAATTCATGTTGCTTGTTGTCTGCGTGACAACAAGCAACATGAATTCGACTGGGACAACACTACTATCATAGGGCAAGCCAGACAGAGAACAGCCAGGGAATTCCTAGAGGCATGGCATTCATCCACAAACTCCATCAACAAACACATCGACCTGGACCCAATATACCAACCACTACAGCGGACAGCTGAAACTGACAACCGGAAGCGGCAGGGACAGACCACTATAAACACCGGAGGAAACATCAAAGAAGCGCTTCGCAGGAGGCTCCCAAGCACTGATGATGTCGTCTAGCCAGGGGACGAAACGTTTGCAACAAAAACTTCCAGCTCGGCGAACAGAACCACAGCAACTTTTAATGCTTGGTACTATTTATAGTGTATGCTATTTTATCACCAAAGAAAATCAAACTTATATTGTTCAATGTGGACCTCTAGTGGCATGAAAAATGTGTGGAAGTATGTGACCCATGTGCATGTATTTAGTCAAATTCTATTGTTTGATTGAAGATTTGGGGGTGGGGGTCTTATCAAGTTTTATAAATTGAAGCAAGGATAGGGTAAGCAGCCAAAGGTTTTTTCCCTAGGGTAGGGAATCCACAACTGGAGGATATAGGTTTACGGTGAAAGGGGAAAGATTGAAATGGGACCGGGGGGACAACTTTTTCACACGGTTGTTGCATGTATGGAATGAGCTGCCAGAGGAGGTGGTGGAACCTGGTACAATAATGGCATCTGGATAGGTATAAGGGAATAGGAAGGGTTTGAGGGATATGGGCCAAAAGCTGGCAAATGGGACTAGATTAGGATATTTGGTTGGCATGGATGAGTTGGACCAAAGGATTTGTTTCTGTGCTTTGCATCTCTGACTCTTAAAATTCTGCTATTTGAGTGTTACTTTATTTTGCAAAACTTTGCAAATGTGGAAGGTTTCTTTTAATGAGATGCAGTTGGATAAGTTTCAACCATCTAACATTTTGTACAGAACAAAATAGAAAAGAAAACTCAAAATACAAATATGTTTAACTGGAGAAATAGAGTGTTAAACATTGTCTCAGACTTCTGTTTTAAAGCTTCCAGCTTATGCATGTAGCTGCCATGTTGCACATGGACCCATGACACATACATTCCAGCTCTGAAATAGTTTCCTCTTTTCATTTTGTCAGTAGCTTCACCTTTTTTTTTAGATGACATTTCTTTGACATGTCTTGATAATTTCCTGGAAACCACAGGTAAATGTTAGACATGCAACAGGTGGAATGCACAATAAATGTTTACCTTGCTGATAAAACCCACATCCCCTTAATGTTTTTAAGAAAATAGACATAACACTTTGCACAGAAATAAATTTGAGAGTGGTGAAGGTGTAAATAATGGGTCTTTTTGGAATATTGAATCAGGATAGTTGCTGACAGATGGTGCACTTGTGCTGATGTTGTTTTAATTGCTAGAGGTTGGTATCTCCTGGTCAACTGAGGTAGCGATCCAAAGAATAATGTCCAAAACTTACCTCCTCAATGGTGCTCATGGTCTGAACAAATGGTAAATGCTTTAAAATCAACAAATCAAAATAAAGAAAACATAATCAAAGATCCCTCCCACCCCAATTATATTCTTCTACCCTCTTCCATCTGACAAAATACAAAAGTTTGAACATTTGTACCAACAGATTTAACAACAGCTTCTTCCTCACTGTTATCAGACTTTTTGATGGACCTCTCATATATTGGAGTTGTCTTTCTCTGCACCTTGTGTGTACCTGTATCACACTCTATTCTGCACTCTGTTCTATTACTGAAGAAGGGCTTATGCCCGAAATGTCGATTCTCCTGCTCCTTGGATGCTGCCTGACCTGCTGCGCTTTTCCAGCAACACATCTTTCAGCTCTGATCTCCAGCATCTGCAGTCCTTACTTTTTCCACTCTGTTCTATTACCCTGATGTACTTATGTAAAGTATGATTTGTCTGGTAGCATGCAAAACAATACTGTATCTCAGTACACGTGACAATTATAAATCAAATCAAATAAAAAGGAAGGTTGGATTTTTTTTCAATTCCAAATGCTACTTCAACTTCTTTCTATGTCCGCATTGTTCTCTGATGCTTCCAAGAGTTTTATGGGTACTGTCAGTTTGTGATGACACAATGCTGGAGGAATTTTCATGAAGGAGGCACATGAAGAATTTTTAAAATAGATGTTGTATTTGAGAGTTGAAAGTTACAATTTTATTGTTAAGTCATAAGACCATAAGACATAGGAGCGGAAGTAAGGCCATTCGGCCCATCGAGTCCACTCCGCCATTCAGTCATGGCTGGCCATTTCAACTCCACTTACCCGCATTCTTCCCGTAGCCCTTAATTCCTTGTGACATCAAGAATTTATCAATTTCTGCCTTGACGACATTTAGCGTCCCAGCCTCCACTGCACTCTGTGGCAATGAATTCCACAGGCCCACCACTCTCTGGCTGAAGAAATGTCTCCGCATTTCTGTTCTGAATTTACCCCCTCTAATTCTAAGGCTGTGTCCATGGGTCCTAGTCTCCTCACCTAACGGAAACAATTTCCTAGCGTCCACCCTCTCCAAGCCTCTCCAAACCTGTTGTCACTGCACCATATCAGCTGGCAACTAATAGGTATAAATTAAAAATGCTACCAATCCTCATATGCTGAGTAACTGCAATGACTGTTAAGTGTTTTCTTTGGGCGTGAAGTTGTGATTTCTGCACTGTTTGACTTTCTTTTTTTCCTATGTTCTGTCACACCAAGCAAAGAATGTCTCCTTTTGAAATATAGCAGCCATCACTGCTGCTTGTTTTTACCTTGAACTGACATCACACAAAACAACTGTTTAACCATCAGTTTGTAATCTACCTTCTTGTCTTTTTGTGACCTTTGTTGTTTTAAAAGGCCTTCTAAAAAATTGGCTACGAGTAAACAGTTGAGATCTGGGACTGAATCAAAGTTGTCTTCCAATACGTCAGTGCAACCTTCCCGACAAAGATCGATGCAGGTTGCATCAGAGCAGTTGTTCATCAAGCCTACTACACCAGGTCTTAAGCGGAGAGATTCTTTTGGATCACGTAAATGTAAGTAATTAAATGTTTTCCTCACTTTCTTCCCTGTCACAAGTCTTTTCTGTCTTCTTGAGAATCAGCGATTTGTACAGTGAATTGGATCATTGTATTCTTTTGGTATTCCCATCCAAATGACTACTGTTCATGTTTAGATCTTAATGTTGCTTATGACTTGGTTTGACACTAGAGTGAATTGCACCTGAGTAATATCTCGTTCGTGACAGATGCTTATTCATACTCCTCCTCAATTCACTGTTCGGGTTCTTAAAGTCCTGCTGAATTCACATCATCTAACCCAGGGGCATTGTCACTCTTGTCTTCCTAATGTGAAAATGGAAATGCTTAGCCTGTGCTGAACAAAATCAATGTGGATTTTAGATCCCCTTTTTCACCTCAGAAGTGAGCACATTCGTAGCAGTTATTTTACCTTTCTGAATCAAATTAGCTTTAATCATCTAAAAGTAAAGAAGGAGGAAGACATTGGACTATGTCATTTGCTCCAGGTCATGAATTAAATGCATGTTTTCAGGCAACTGTTTTAAATATTAACTTTTCAAGAAATATGTTGGACGATTAGGATGTGTTCTTACACTTTTAATAGATCCAGTTGTCATGGTCATGGAAGAAATGCTCATGCTGTTTTCTTTTTCTCCCCGGACAAAACAGTGGCTATGATTGGATCCTAGCTCCGAACCCAATCCATGTACTTACAATTGTACCATTAAGGGATAGGAAATGATTTAACTCTTAGCAGGCTGCAGATGTCCAAATTGTTTTCATGTTAAATCACTCAATTGCTTCTGTATTAATTACTTCACACAAACAAAAACATTCTGACATTTAAGTACTAAATCATTGACGTATGAGAGGTCCCTTAAAACTTTGTCCATAATCTAATCAAGCTTGCTCAGTCCACCCAATTTCCCTTAGTATGTAAATATTTCATGTTGCTTTCTCTTGTAACAATATTCTTCTTGCTTTTCATATCTTACCACCTCTAATTTTTTTTCTAGGTATGCTTTTGCCGTCATTTGATTGTTATAGTGATTGTAACAAGGTCAGCCAGGTGGACCTCAGAATATGAGTTCCATGATTGGGGCTGTTAATCTGGTCCAATCAGGGACCTCTGGCTGACACTTGTAAACATGAGTGTCAGAGGTTCTGTTCCCTCAGACCTGGCTCAGAAAGCTGGACCAGTGACAAGTACTATGCATGTGTGAGGTATTTCAGTGGTGACAAAAGAAAAAAAATCAGTTGCAACAGCATTTCTGGCATCATGCCCTTATTCAAGAAGCTGGACTTGTTTGATCCTGCTGTCGAAGATTGGCCCCATTATGTGAAAAGAATGCATTACTTTTTCCCTGGAAAATGACATTTGGGCAGATGAAAAGCAACGAGTAATTCTTTGACATCTTGTGGACCTGCAGGTTTTTTTTGGTTTTTAGGAGCCTGGCGTTTCCTGAGGCATCAGATACTGAAACCTTTCAAGAATTGATGGATTTAGTTAAGCAATTTTACAACCCCAAACCTTTCTAATTTTGAGATTCTAGTGGTTTTACTTGGCAGTTCAAGAACCAGAACAATCTGGTTGAGAATTTAGAGGTTAAGATAACTGACTGAGGGTTAAACCTAAGTCCCGTGCTTCTGAGATGTTGAGAGACTTTTTGGTATTTGGATTAATGATGTAACCATGCAAAAGCACCCACTACTGAAGCCCAACAGGAGTTCTAATGGCTTTGTCATTAGAAAATGTGGCAAGTGGAGCAAATGAGCTACAGGATATGCAGATGGAAGTGGACGCCCTCACCAGACAACTGAGCTTGGGGGACACTGGTTAAATGAAGCATAGCTTCACTCAGAACATATCCTGAACAGAGTCTCAGCCCACAGCAAAACCCAAAAAGAAAGCCAAGCCTCGACCAAATGGTTAACGTTTTCCTCAGGATGAGGGACAGCAAGCCATTGTGGGTGCTACTGGTATGTGGACTAGAGACAGCAAAAGAGGTCCATTAGGCCTGAATTGAATCATTATAGAATAGAATCTGTATTGGGGAATTGAATCAGGCTATTCAGCCCATCAAGTCCATACCAACCCTCCAAAGAACATCCCACAAGTAAGAGAACTTATAGCTGAAAATGTGTTGCTGGAAAAGCGCAGCAGGTCAGGCAGCATCCAGGGAACATGAGAATTGACGTTTCGGGCATAAGCCCTTCTTCAGGACCCTGATTCCTGAAGAAGGGCTTATGCCCGAAACGTCGATTCTCCTGTTCCCTGGATGCTGCCTGACCTGCTGCGCTTTTCCAGCAACAAATTTTCAGCTCTGATCTCCAGCATCTGCAGTCCTCACTTTCTCCCCTAAGAGAACTTATAGGCTGGTATCCAGGAGAGTGCACACCCTGGAAAACACATCAACACCTGGTTTAGAACATTTAAATTGCTTAGCAAAATCCTAATTAGAACCAATCAAAATAAACTCCTAGTTAAGTGGCCACCCGGACCTAATGGAAGTTGATACTGGTGCAGCTGTCTCAGTGATTGCAGAATCAGTCTTTAATAAAATTCACTATGGACGCCAGCCCTTATGTTTATCTAAGATCTTGGTTAGACTGAGAACCAATACCAGAGAACATTTACAGATTAAGGATATAACTTTGATTCCGGTCTTGTATGAGAAGCAGCTGGTTCAGTTACCACTGATTGTAGTAAAAGGCTCAGGCCCAAACCTGATGGGACGAAATTGGTCGAGAAAGATTCACCTTGATTAGATCAACATTTTTCAATTAGAAAACGGTTGCCTGAGTGAAGTCCTAACTAAAAACTCAGAAGTTTTTCAGGAAGGTCTAGGGACTATCAAAGGAGCTAAGTCCACCTTGAATGTTCTTCAGAAAACAATTTCTCAATTCTGCAATGCCTGCCCAGTGCTCGTTACCTTATCTACAAAATAGGGGCAGAAGTCAGGAGGCTGGAAGGAATCATCAAACCAATAGAATTTACAAAATGGGCAGCATTGGTTATACCAATTGTGAAGCTGATGGTTTGGTTCATGTTTATGGGGATTTTAAACAAAAGGTAAACAGCTTTTTGCAGCTGAACAAATACCCAGTCCCTCCCCTGCAGGACTTCTACACAAAACTGGCTATCTTTCACAAAGCTGGACATGAACTATATGTACTTGCCATTGGATGAGAATAGACAATAGGTGCAGGAGTAGGCCATTCTGCCCTTCGAGCCTGCACCGCCATTCAATATGATCATGGCTGATCATCCTTAATCAGTATCCTGTACCTGCCTTACCTCCATAACCCTGATTCCACTATCCTTGAGAGCTCTATCCAACTCTTTCTTAAATGAATCCAGAGACTAGGCCTCCACTGCCCTCTGGGGCAGAGCATTCCACACAGCCACCACTCTCTGGGTGAAGAAGTTTCTCCTCATCTCTGTCCTAAATGGTCAAACCCGTATTTTTAAGCTGTGTCCTCTGGTTCGGCACTCGCCCATCAGCGGAAACATGTTTCCTGCCTCCAGAGTGTCCAATCCTTTAATAATCTTATATGTCTCAATCAGATCCCCTCTCAGTCTTCTAAACTCAAGGGTATACAAGCCTAGTCGCTCCAGTCTTTCAGTGTAAGGTAGTCCCGCCATTCCAGGAATTGACCTCGTGAACCTACGCTGCACTCTCTCAATAGCCAGAATGCCTTTCCTCAAATTTGGAGACCAGAACTGCACACAATACTCCAGGTGTGGTCTCACCAGGGCCCTGTATGGTTGCAGAATAACTTCTTTGCTTCTATACTTAATCCCTCTTGTAATGAAGGCCAGCATGCTATTCGCCTTCTTCACTACCTGCTGTACCTGCATACTTACCATAAGACCATAAGACATAGGAGCGGAAGTAAGGCCATTCGGCCCATCGAGTCCACTCCGCCCATCGAGTCCACTCCGCCATTCAATCATGGCTGATGGCCATTTCAACTCCACTTACCCGCATTCTCCCCGTAGCCCTTAATTCCTTGTGACATCAAGAATTTATCAATTTCTGCCTTGAAGACATTTAGCGTCCCAGCCTCCACTGCACTCTGTGGCAATGAATTCCACAGGCCCACCACTCTTTGGCTGAAGAAATGTCTCCGCATTTCTGTTCTGAATTTACCCCCTCTAATTCTAAGGCTGTGTCCATGGGTCCTAGTCTCCTCGCCTAACGGAAACAATTTCCTAGCGTCCACCCTCTCCAAGCCATGTATTATCCTTTAAGTTTCTATTAGATCTCTCCTTAATCTTCGAAACTCCAATGAACACAATCCCAGGATCCTCAGCCGTTCCTCATATGTTAGACCTACCATTCCAGGGATCATCCGTGTGAATCTCCGCTGGACACGCTCCAGTGCCAGTATGTCCTTCCTGAGGTGTAGGGACCAAAACTGGACACAGTACTCCAAATGGGGCCTAACCAGAGCTTTATAAAGTCTCAGCACAACAGTGCTTTTATATTCCAACCCTCTTGAGATAATTGACAACATTGCATTCACTTTCTTAATCACGGACTCATCCTGCATGTTTACCTTTAGAGAATCCTCAACTAGCACTCACAGATCCCTCTGTACTTTGGCTTAATGAATTTTCTCACCGTTTAGAAAGTAATCCATGCTTCTATTCTTTTTCCCAAAGTGCAAGACCTCGCATTTGCTCACATGAATTCCATCAGCCATTTCCTGGACCACTCCTCCAAACTGTTTAGATCCTTCTGCAGCCTCCCCACATCCTCAGTACTACCTGCCTGTCCACCTAACTTTGTATCATCGGCAAACTTCGCTAAAATGCCCCCAGTCCCTTCATTGACTGGTGTACAAGAACACCCAGATCTCTTTGTACTGCCCCTTTACCTAAGTTTAGGTAGTAATCTGCCTTCCTGTTCTTGCCACCAAAGTGGATAACCATACATTTATCCACATTAAACTGCATCTGCCATGCATCTGACCACTCACCTAACCTGTCCAGATCACCCTGTAATCTCCTACCATCCTCTTCACATTTCACCCTGCCACCCAGCTTTGTATCATAAGCAAATTTGCTAATGTTATTACTAATACCATCTTCTATATCATTAGTAAAAAGCTGCGGTCCCAGCACTGATCCCTGCGGTACCCCACTGGTTACTGCCTGCCATTCCGAAATGGAGCTGTTTATCACTACTCTTTGTTTCCTGTCAGCCAACCAACTTTCAATCGAAGTTAGTACTTTGCCCCCAATACCATGCGCCCTAATTTTGCTCACTAGCCTCCTATGTGGGACTTTTATCAAAAGCTTTCTGAAAGTCCAGGTACACTACATCTACTGGATCTCCCTCGTCCATCTTCAGAGTTACATCCTCAAAAAATTCCAGAAGATTAGTCAAGCATGATTTCCCCTTCATAAATCTACGCTGACTCTGACCTATCCTGTTACTACTATCCAGATGTGTCGTAATTTCATCCTTTATAATAGACTCCAGCATCTTTCCCACCACTGAGGTCAGACTAACTGGTCTATAATTTCCTGTTTTCTCTCTCCCACCTTTCTTAAAAAGTGGTACAACATTAGCCACCCTCCAATCTGCAGGAACTGATCTAGAATCTATCGAAC
The DNA here is from genome assembly GCF_037043375.1 of Chiloscyllium plagiosum. Taxonomy (NCBI): domain Eukaryota; kingdom Metazoa; phylum Chordata; class Chondrichthyes; order Orectolobiformes; family Hemiscylliidae; genus Chiloscyllium; species Chiloscyllium plagiosum. The sequence continues at coordinate 10,269,547 of NW_028270166.1, forward strand.
TCTGGAAAATAATCACCAACGCATCCACGATTTCTCGAGCCACCTCCTTCAGTACCCTGGGATGTAGACCATCAGGCTCTGGGGACTTATCAACCTTCAGACCTAACAGTCTCACCAAAACCAATTCCTGGCAAATATAAATTCCCTTAAATTCAGGTTCTTCAGCCACTGTTACCTCCGGGAGATTGCCTGTGTCTTCCCCAGTGAACACAGATCTGAAGTATCAATTCAATTCTTCTGCCATTTCTTTGTTCCCTGTAATATATTCCCCTGTTTCTGTCTTCAAGGGCCCAATTTTAGTCTTAACCACTTTTTTGCCTTTCACACACCTAAAAAAGCTTTTACTATCCTCCTTTATATTTTTGGCCAGTTTACCTTCGTACCTCATTTTTTCTCTGTGTATTTCCTTCTTAGTAATCCTCTGTTCTTTAAAAGTTTCCCAGTCCTCCGTTTTCACACTTATCTTTGCTGTGTTATACTTTTTTTCTTTTAACTTTATATGTTTCTTAACTTCCCTCGTCAGCCACGGCATCCCATGCCTCCTCCTAGGATCTATCTTCCTTTTTGGAATGAACTGATCCTGCGTCTTTTGCATTATACACAGAAATATCTGCCATTGTTCCTCCACTATCATCCCTGCTAAGGTATTGTACCATTGAACTTTGGCCAGCTCCTCCCTCATGGCTCCATAGTTCCTTTTATTCAACTGAAATATTGTCACTTCCGATTGTACCCTCTCCCTCTCAAATTGCAGATTGAAGCTTATTGTATTATAGTCACTACTTCTCAATGGCTCCTTCACTTCGAGGTCCCTGATCAATTCTGGTTCGTTGCACAATACCAGATCCAGAATTGCCTTCTCCCTGGTAGGCTCCAGCACCAGCTGTTCTAAGAATCCATCTCTGAGGCACTCCACAAAGTCTCTTTCTTGAGGTCCAATACCATCCTGATTCTCCCAATCTACCTGCATGTTGAAATCCCCCATAACAACTGTAGTAACATCTTTGCGACAGGCCAATTTCAGCTCCTGATTCAACTTACATCTGACATCCAGACTACTGTTTGGGGGCCTGTAGATAACTCCCAAGAGGGTCTTAGAATTTCTAAGCTCTATCCATACTGACTCTACATCCCCTGATTCTAGGTCCCCCGCGTAAGGGACTGAATATCATCCCTTACCAACATGGCCACCCCACCCCCTCTGCCTGTCAGTCTGTCCTTATGATAGCACGTGTAGCCTTGAGTATTCATTTCCCAAGCCCTGTCCACTTGAAGCCACGTCTCAGTTATCCCCACAATATTGTACCTGCCAATTTCCAAAAGAGCCTCAAGCTCATCCATCTTATTTCTAATGCTTCGTGCATTCGTGTATAGTATTTTTAATTTGTTGCTGCCCTCACCCTTCCCATCAACTCCTATTTCACTCAATCTTACAGCATGATCCCTTTTTGAGTTTTCTGCTTCATTGATACAGTTGTCTTTCTTGACTTCCCTTGTTCTAACTTTCCCTTCAATTTCCTTCTTAAACATCCAGTTTGTCCCCTCCCCCCCGCTACTTAGTTTAAATGCAGCAGTGTTGCAGTAGCAAACCTGCCTGCCAGAATGCTGGTCTCAACCTATTAAGGTGCAAACCGTCTCTCTTGTATAATTTATGTTTACCACAAAACATACCCCAGTGATCCAAGAATTTAAATCCTTGCTTCCTGCACCAGTTCCCCAACCACACGTTCAAGTCCATTATCTCCTTGTTTCTGGCCTCACCAGCCCGAGGAACTGGAAGCAAACTGGAAATAACCACCCTGGACGTCCTGCTTTTCAGCCTTCTTCCTAGTTCTCCGAAGTCCCGCTGTAGTATTTTCCTCTTCTTCTTCCCGACATCATTTGTGCCGACATGTACCACCACCTCTGGCTCTTCACCTTTGTCCTTGAGGATTTCCTGCACTCTGTCTGTAATGTCTTTAACCCTGGCACCAGGAAGGCAACACACTATCCTTAAGTCCTGCCTGCTGCCACAAAAACCCCGGTCAGTTCCTCTCACTATGGAGTCCCCTATTACCACGGCTCTGTGCAATGTCCGACTCTTCCGCTCTGGCTCCATGCCAACTTTTGATTGACAGACCTGGCTGCCTCGTGGACTGGCAGTGTCATCTGTCTGTACTGTTTCCAAAAGATTCAACTTGTTCCCAGAAGTATGCTACAATTAATACCCATGAGGGTTTGTACCCATATGAGACTGCAATTTTCGATATCAGCCGATGCCATTTTGAATATTGCCCTGTGCCATTTTCATTGGACGATTGAGAGCACTTTACAAGGTCTATCCCAGGTCACCATGTGTCTGGAATGCTTGTTAATAACAGGGAAGACCAATGAAAAGCACTTCGAGAACTTGGGCATAGTCTTAGATGTTTCTACCAGGTGGGTGTATGCTTTAGATGGGAAAAATGTTTTTGTTCTAGGCACCCTAAGTGACCTACGTGGGCTACAGAGTCAACAAGACCAGGTTACACCTGTTGGAAGATAAAGGTGAGGGTGGTCAAAGGTGCCCTGGATCCCATGTCTGTACCAAAGCTTAGGTCTTCCCTTGAATTAGTGAATTATTATGGAAGGTTCATATTTAACTGGGTTCTCCATCCTGGCACTCTTACATCTGACTTTGAAAAAGGGTAAGCCTTGGAAATGGTCTCCTAGCCAAGACATACCTTTTGGGGAAGTGAAGAAGCAGCTGCCATTTTTAAGGTGTTGGCACCCTGATTCCAAGTGAGATCTGGTACTGACTTGCAATGCCTTCTGATATGGTATTGGGATAGTGTTGACTCTCAGATGATCCAATGGAGAGGAATGCCCATAACATTTGTTTCCTGACCTTTGGCTGATGCAGAGTGTGAGCAAAAATATAGAAGGAAGGTTTGGTGGTCATCTCTGGTGTGAGAAAGTTCCATCAATACCTCTTTTTATGAACATAAATTTGTAATAGTCATAGACCACAAATCCCTTCTCTGGTTACTCGAAGGACATGGCTGTACTGCCTATAGCTTCAGGTTGAACTCCGCAGCGGGCTTTTGTTCTAAGTGCAATTTGGAACACCGTTTGGAAGGCCAAGTGGCAAATGTGGATGCCTTGAGCCGCTCCTGGAAAATACACCACCAGTGATATTGCCATTGGAAGAGTCTGTTCTGATTCAAGTTTCTGGACAGCCTTCTGGTTACTGCTGTCAAAATCAGACTGTGGATACAAAAGGATCCGGTTCTTGGACAATCTAAAACAGCCCGTGGTGATGAGGGGCAACAAAAGGGCCATCGCAACCAAAATTGAAACCTTTTCTGGACCCAGTGAGACCAGGTATTGTAGAGGATGCTATTTTATTATGGGAAACAAGAGTAATTGTCCTGAGCTAAGGTTGCTGCCAGATACTGGCTGAACTCCACCAGGGTCATTGAGGGGTGTCCAAAATGAAGATGTTGGCAAGACGTTTTCTGTCTGATAGCCAGGATTGGATGCAGACGTAGCCACGCTGGTGGTGCAATGCCTAGAGTGTCAACTAGGAGAAAAAATTACCACCAGCTCCCTCATAAACATTGGACTCATTTACACATTGACTGTATGTTCATGGGCTTGATGTTCTTAGTCATTGTGGATGCCCATTCAAAGTGTTTGGATGTGCATTGAATTCATTTGCCAAACATGGGGATGACAATAGAAAAGGAGGGGGTTGGTGAAATGGCATCAGCAATGCTGATGTCAGACACAAGATTCCTCTAAGCAAGAGAGACCAATTTTACTTCAGTGGATGAATATTGTCAAACCCTTAGAAATGGCCCTGCACGGGTAAGAGGTGTGGTTGATGTCAGGTCAGATCCCATGATATATAAAGATCAGGTAGATGAAGTGGTCCTGAACAAGTATGTTGACCAGATGAAAGCTGTAAACAGAGCAGTTGCAAAACATACCTGGCTCCTCAGAACAGCCAGAAAGGCTATTGGAACCCATGAGTTCTCCTCTGCTGTTTGTTTAGCATCGTAGAAACGTCACTCTGAGCTGGACACATTTGGTGTTGCAGTCTTGACGCCCTTACTGCCTGAAGAAGTGGATGAGTTTCTTCTAAAGACTCTGAAGCAAGAGGCAGGCTACGATCTGGTACATGCTCGTAGCTGAGCCGGAGTTGGAATTATGGGGCCTGGTGCAAAAATGCCCCTGGAGAGGCGACTAGGAAAATAACAGACCTTGTCCTTGGACATAGAGGGGGAGGGATGACATGATTGTAACGCAATCAGCCAGGCAGTTCCTGGATTGGACCAGATTAACATTCCCAATCAGGGAGCACTGGCTGACAGATAAAACAGGTGTCAGAGGTTCTGTTCACTGAGAGCTGGCTCTGAGAAAGCTGTATTAATGTCAAGTACTATGCACGTGTAAATAAAAGTGACAGGTCACAGGCTTCTGTGGAGTTATTTCAGTTGCCTCTTTTTATCAATGATCTTCTAAACAGCTGCCAACCATCCTGTTTGGCATGTGAGATTTGATTCTCTCAGAATTTTCTTATGCTGCATTAAACAGCAAATTTTAATAATGGGAGCTGTTTAAGGCAAAGATGAAATAAGCTCCTATAACATTCTATCTTGAAGTGAAAGTGAAAAATTTGAATTTTAAGCAGTAACTCCATATCATGGCTGATGAGCATCAGTGCAAGGAATGTTATAGAGATTTGAAGAATCTCTCTGTGAAAAGTTCCAATACTTTGTGCTTGTTGCAGCAGGATAGCTGCTGGCTGTGCATTCAGGCCATTCCTTTGCTGCATTGCAGATTAAAAATCAGCCGGCTGAAATCTCTGCCAGGACAATAGTTGGAGACTTGGTCATTCTTCACCCTTGGGTTAGTAAGGAGAGAGAAAAAAGGAATGGTCAACCAGGGTTCATACACAGTATTTGCTGATCAATGGCCGGGTCTGGTTTGATAAAACTCTCGGTCTAGCTTTGCATATGACGATTAGTTGCATGGACAAGGTACCAGTAAGCTCCCTGCATTTATCAAACCAGTCAAGCACTGACCCCTTCAGGGAAGTGTGTTGAAATTAGAAGCTTTTATTTGTCAGTGGAAATGAGAACTGAGACCTACATTCTATGAATGATTAAAGTTTTATTGATGTGTGTCTGTTTCAGTTTGGGAACTTTTTTGTGTTGTTATCTTCAAGTAATCGGTCCAATATGTGCACTTCAATTGCTGCCGACTATTGAACTGTAACTATGACTAATAGGTTCAACAACATTGTAAATCTGCAGCAACAGCCTTGATTTACAACTTCAGCAACCTACATCTACCAGCATCGATGGATCATTCAGCTGATAACACACAAAAAAAAACTGCTGACTCCAGGGAAATGTCATTCACTTTTTAATATTAGATGCTAGAACAATCTGGTGCAGTTAGGCACATGAGGAACTCTCTCAGCACCTAGTACTTTGAGTGACTACACAAAAAATGCTGAATTTCATTTGTGGTGTTGAGGGTCCTGTGCATCCAGCTGATGTTTTGCTACATACAGTACTCTAAAACAATGCAACTTTCAGTAATGCGTGAAGACAATTAAAAGTTTTGAGACCATTTTATTATTGAAAATACATTTTTTGTTTTCATTTTGAAATAATAATTGACTGCAACCACCGTTTTGAACTTGAGTGCCAAGATCATGTAAAGGGGTAGATTCCCTACTGCAAAGATCATGGCAAATGGAGTTCAATTTCGATAAATGCACATTTTGGTACAACAAACAAGGGGTAGGGCTTATCTGGTTAGTGGTAGGGTCTTGGGTTGTGTTGTAGAACAGAGGGACCTTGCTTGCAGGTACATAATTAGAGTCATAGAGATGTACAGCATGGATGGTCCAACCCGTCCATGCCGACCAGATATCCCAATCCAATCTAGTCCCACCTGCCAGCACCCGACCATATCTCTCCAAATCCTTCCTATTCATATACCCATCCAAATGTCCCTTAAATGTTGCAATTGTACCAGCCTCCTCCACTACTTCTGGCAGCTCAGTCCATACACGTACCAGCCTCTGCGTGAAAAAGAGGCCCCTTAGGTCCCTTTTATATCTTCCCCCTCTCACCCTAAACCTATGCCCTATAGTTCTGGACTCCTCCATCCCAGGAAAAAGACTTTGCCTATTTACCCTCATGATTTTATAAATCTCTATGTCACCCCTCAGCCTCTGACGCTCCCAGGGAAAACAGCTCCAGCCTGTTTAGCCTCTCCCTATAGCTGAAATCCTCCAACCTTGGCAACATCCTTGTAAATCTTTTCTGAACCCTTTCAAGTGTCACAACATCCTTTCAATAAGAGGGAAACGAGAATTGCACAAATTATTCCAACAGTGGCCTTACCAATGTCCTGTACAGCCGTAACATGACCTCCCAACTCTTGTACACAGTACTCTGACCAATAAAGGAAAGCATATCAAACACATTCTTCACTATCCTATGTAACTGTGACCCCACTTTCAAGGAGCTATGAACCTGCACTCCAAAGTCTCTTTGTTCAGCAACACTCCCTAGGACCTTACCATTAAGTGTATAAGTCCTGCTAAGATTTGTTTTCCTAAAATGTAGCCCCTCACATTTATCTGAATTAAACTCCATCTGCCATTCTTCAACCCATTGGCTCATCTGATCAAGATCCTGTTGTAATCTGAGGTAACCGTCTTCGCTGTCCACTACACCTCCAATTTTGGTGTCATCTGCAAACATACTAACTATACCTCTTATGCTCACATCCAAATCATTTATGTAATTCTTTGAAGTTTGCATCACATAGGCAGGGTGGTTAAAAAGGCATTTGGCACGCTTACTTTCAATGCTTACTCCTTTTGAGTATAAGAGTTGGGAAATCACGTTAAGGCTGTATAGAACATTGGTGAGGTATCTTCTGAATTACTGTGTCTAGTTCTGGTCACCCAGCTTTTGGAAGGATATTGATAAGCTGGAGAGGGCTCAAGAGACTTACCAGGATGTTGCCGGGTATGGGAAGCTTGAGTTGTACAAAAAAGCTGGATAAGGTGTGTCATTTTTCTTTTTATTGAATTGCCCCCCCCCCCCCCCCCCCCCCCCCCCCCCCCCCCCCGGGTGTAAGCTGTTGAGAGGCAACCTGATAAGTTTATAAAATAATGAGAAATAGAGTTCATGGTAGTTGTCTTTTCTTTAGGCTGGGGGATTTCAAGACTAGGATGCACTTTTTTTAAGGTGAGTTGAGAGATTTAAAGTCATGAGGGGCAAATGTTTTTCAAATGGTGGCTTGTGTGTGAAATCAACTTTCTGAGAAAGTGGTGGATGTGGGTACACTTACATTAAAAGACCTTTGGATAGATTCATGAATAGGAAAGGTTTGGAGGGGTATGGGCCAGGAGCAGGCAGGTGAGACTAGTTTAGGATTATGGTTTTGGCCTGAACTGGTTGGATTGAAGGGTCTGTTTGCATGCTGTATGAGTCTATGACTCTATTAGTTGATCTGTGAATTTTCGTTGGCTTTTGAGAATAGATCTTTGGACCTCTGAATTCTCCATTCAGTCCAATATGTCATTACTTCACTGGAAGCATATGGGGGAGACGCTGAATTAAACACATTGCAAATCAATCCAAATATGGAGTTGACTGATCTGAGGAAAACAAACTGGGACTCAGCATTCAGGAAAATGCAAGAGTTGTATCAGAGAGTGGTGAAAAGGCAATTCACCTGAATCTTGGTGCGAAGTGAGTGTTTGTTTAGAACATAGAACAGTACAGCACAGAACAGGCCCTTCAGCCCACGATGTTGTGCCGACCACTGATCCTCATGTATGCACCCTCAAATTTCTGTGACCATATGCATGTCCAGGAGTCTCTTAAATGTCCCCAATGACCCTGCCTCCACAACTGCTGCTGGCAACGCATTCCATGCTCTCTCAGCTCTCTGTGTAAAGAACCTGCCTCTGACATCCCCTCTATACTTTCCTCCAACCAGCTTAAAACTATTGTCACATGTACTCAACTACATTGTACACTTTTCACTGTTCTCTTGTACCAATGTCGCCATTCCCTGCACAATCTTAGGTACAAAGGTACTGAGGCGCAAAATCTTGGGGACAAAAATAGAAAAGTCAGGAAATAAGTTTAAAAGTTCAACACCACAGTTCTTACTATAGAATAGAAAAAAAGTTTCAAAAGTTAGATCAGATTTCTTTAAGGAAGCATATTTTAATCACTTCAGACTTTCATTTTTCTTAAAACAAACAACAGCTGAATTTAAAAAATGAAGTGCTGGAGCTCAAAACTAGGGAGGAAAATTGCTATAGCAGGTATGGTATATAAAACATGCCTTTGTATTCCAAGATGTAGTGCTTATTCATTTTAAGGATTTCTAATAACTCTGACCATTTTCCAATATTGTACGTGTAACTCAAATAATTCAGTCTTGTTGTGAAAGTATCTAGCTACTTATTTAGATCTGAACATGCTGTCTTTTTATTTTTATCTGGTTATGTTTTTAAATAGTACCATACTCTCTTTGAAATAAATCAATTGTAATTTTCATTTAAATTACAGCTTTTAACGAGGACTTCAATGAATCTGGCATGTGAGTGTTAAGTCCTTTAAAAGTTCTTTCTCTCAATTCTTTTAAGTAGTATTGTTTTGTACAGTGCTCTGTTGAAACCTATTGAAATAAGAGTAAAATTGCTAAATGTAAATTCCATTGCTATTAAATGTATTGACTGATTTCTGAAGCATTTCATTTGGGGGCAAAATGCATGGGTTTCAACTAGGTAAGTACATGTGCAAATGTTCTTTTAATCTAGATATCGATTTTAGTTATCCAAAGAGAGCACTGACCCACTCATGTAGTGAATGGTAGATGGTTACCTTATTGGTGGGAACAAGTGAGAAGCATTTAATTTGCACCACAGACGTTGTACACGCTATTGGTGCAATAGAATTTTTCTGGTGCATTGGTCAATAAACTTGACAGCACTAATTTTATCACGGTATTAAGTATATTTGTGCAAGGCAATCATTTTTGTTGAAATGTTCACATATTCTGTGCAGAATAACTGCATCCAGATAATTTGGACCTTTTCACTGTGTTGCTTTGGTGATTACCTGCTTTTCAAAATTATGTCGATTTTAGGCGTTTATATTTGCAAACTGTATTTTGTACTCCAATATGATTCAAACTTGGGAAATTAGATTTTCAAAAGCTATTATTTGTGAAATTTTGAGAATAAATGGTTTGGAGGGCCAGAAATGATTGAGTTTGAAAACACTATCTAGTAAAAATATAACAGCTTTATGCTTTCGGGGATGCAAAATTTTAAGTGTAATGCTAGGTTTCCCTGATTTGGGCCTGAGATTTGAACTCTAGTGATGCTTCATTTAATCAATTTTGGCGGCAATGTGGAAAAAGTATATGGGGAAGGAATTTCAAAAGTGAGAGATTTATTGTTAGTCTCGATGTATCTGAGCCATAGAGGAGGCAGTTGCCTTGCGCTACCAATCCTATTGGCTTCGGTGGAAGTAAACATGTCTTGATTGTTAATAAGGACTGGATTGAACTTCGTTGTAATGCAACAAATGGTGGAGCAGCTTAGTTATACTCACTGTTTAGACTTGTGTATGAAAGAGTGCCTTGTGTAACATACTAAAAAGTGAATGAAAAATTTGGGAAGAGTAAACTTCTAGAGAAGTGGGAAATTAACAAAGAAAATTATTTGCATCAAGTACACCTGTTTTCAAATGTCTCACCCATTCAGTCTGCTAGACACTTTTGTAGTTGATACAAGGATGACTTGACAGACTTTACTTAAAGTCTGAGGATCTTTTTTCTTTCCAGATTGCTCAGGAGTTCAAAAAGTGTGCCAAATCTGAGCGATTCATCAAAATTGTTCATTCCACCGAAGTCTCCCTTGCCTACAACACCTGGTCAGAGACCAACATCAACACGCACACCAAAGTCACTTGCTGCTTCTCAAAGCTCATCTCTGAAGAAGTGTAAGTGTTGCAAATGCATATAAAAGCAAGTTAATTTGTTTATTTAATTCTTTGAACTACTTTTAAAAACAATTATTTTTCTTAAGAGGGTGGAAATTCATTTTAAGCAGTAGCACAAAACTGGTGCTATTCAATCAGCCCCTCTTGCATATGCAAATCTTGATATTTAAATCTGTTGACTGCATTTGATTATTGTACTGTTTCCTTTGTTAACTGGGCATGTGTTACCACTATTGTCCTTTGAATCTTTGCTTTTGCTTGTGTAAATCAAGAAGCTCATTTTCTTAAGATTTCTAAAAATGTTTACAATTGCTTATTTTTTAACCAACCAATCAATGCCCAGTTATTGTACTGGATGAAGAATTTGACAATTTGAGTTCAATCCTATTGAATTTATGAAACTAAATTCCATAAGTTTTTCTTGTTATTTACAAGTGAGTATTAGAAAAGATTTACATGCTAAAGTGTTAGATTGTTGTAAAGTAGTATTCTTCCAGGGTAGGCAATCTATCACTCTGTATTCAATCAGACATTCACACCACCTGTTGGGCCTTCAGTTTGCTACCTAAACTGGTATACCTAGCCACTTAATTTAAAAAAAAAATTTAAGTCAAAACAAGGTTATAGTTGGGCACTTAAAGTCAAGGTATCAGGAAGAGTTAGTTTGGTTATGTGAAAAAGAAATGGTGACTAACTGATTGATTTATTAAAGGGCTCTGAAGGGGTAGCACGCACCATGAATAAAGGGGAGCTTGTAGCTGTTCTGCACTCGGATTTCCAGGAGGCATTTGACAAATTTTCATGTAGTCAGCTCCCTACTGTACCCACTGTATACCCATGACTGTGTCACCAAATAACAGACTAATGCCATTTACAAGTTTGCTGATGACACCACCATAGTTGATTGAATCTCAGATGGTGATGAAACAGACTACAGATAAGAAGTGGAAGACCTGGAAAAATGATGCACTGAGAACAACCTAGCTCTCAATGCCAGCAAAGCCAAGGAACTCATTATTGACTTTCGGCGGGATGTTACTCATGCCTCCCTACACATCAGCATAGAGGTGGAACGACTGGAGAGTGTCAAGCTCCTGTGAGTGGTCATCCACAACAAGCTTTCTTGGACTCTTCATGTGGATGCACTGGTTACAAAGGCCCAGCGACATCTCTTCTTCCTCAGGCAGCTGAGAAAATTTGGCATGAAGGCGAATACCCTTGCCAACGTTTATAGGTGTGCCATCGAGAGCATTCTGTCTGGATGTATCACTACCTGGTCTGGCAAGTGTACCATTCAAGATCGTAGACAGTTACGGGGAGTGGTGAACTCAGCCCAGACAATCAAAAAGGCCAACCTCCCATCTATAGAATCCGTCTATCAGACCCGCTGTCAAGGAAAGGCTGCAAGCATTCTCAAATATCCATCCCATCCTGGTAATGGTTTTTCTACAACCTTCACCATAGGGGAGAAGGTACAGAAGCCTGAACACATGCACCAGCCGGTTTCGAAACCGTTTCTACCCTACTATTGTTAGAATATTGAATGGACTCACAAACTCCCTGTAACTACATTCGTCTGTACCTATTGTTTACGTATCTATGCTACTTAACTCTGTGATCTGCCTGTATTGCTCACAAGACAAAGCTTTTCACTGTGCCTCGGTACATGTGTCAATAAATTCAATTCAATTCATGTAATACATTATTACTCAAACTTTGCAACTTGTAGTGCAGGGGTTAACATAAATCACATGGTTGTGATTGGCTGTCTGCAAACAAAGAAGAAAATGCATGAATGGATCTTCTACTGACAGACAGGACTCCATTCATCAAATCCTGTCAGTGCTGGGACCTCAACATCTTACAATTTATATCAAGGGTTTGGATGTGGAAGCAAAGGCATGGGAGCTAACATTTCAGACAACACAAACAGATAAAGTATGTTGTGCAGAGAACACCAGGATGTTGCAAATGTATTTTGAAAGGGTAGGTGGGCAAACATGAAGTTTTTCACTTTGGTTTGATGAATAAATGTGGGTGGCACGGTGGCACAGTGGTTAGCACTGCTGCCTCACAGCGCCTGAGACCCGGGTTCAATTCCCGCCTCAGGCGACTGACTGTGTGGAGTTTGCACATTCTCCCCGTGTCTGCGTGGGTTTCCTCCGGGTGCTCCGGTTTCCGGTGTGTTAGTATACTAATTACAAGAAAAAATATGCAGATATAGCAAGTAATTAAGATGGCTAATGGAATGCTATCATTTATTACAAGAGGAAATGAACATTTAAAAATAAGAATATTTTGCTTCAGTTATACAGGGCATTGGTGACACCACATTGTGAATATTGTGTGCAGTTTTAGTTGCCCTATTTAGGGAAGCATGTTTCATAGACTCATACCAGAGGACTGGAGGTTGGCTAATGTGGTGCCACTGTTTAAGAAGGGTGGTAAGGACAAGCCAGGGAACTATAGACCGGTGAGCCTGACCTCTGTGGTGGGCAAGTTGTTGGAGGGAATCCTGAGGGACATGATGTACATGTATTTGGAAAGGCAAGGACTGATCAGGAATAGTCAGCATGGCTTTGTGCGTGGGAAATCATGTCTCACAAACTTGATTGAGTTTTTTTTTGAGCAAGTAACAAAGAGGATTGATGAGGACAGAGTGGTAGATGTGATTTATATGGACTTCAGTAAGGCGTTCAACAAGGTAACCAATGGGAGATTGAATAGCAAGGTTAGATCTCACGGAATACAGGGAGAACTAGACCATTGGATACAGAACTAGCTCAGGTAGAAGATAGAGGGTGGAGGATTATTTTTCCACCTGGAGACCTGTGACCATTGGAGTGCCACAAGGATCGGTGCTGGGTCCTCTTATGCTCGCATCCAAAATGATTTGGATGCGAGCATAAGAGGTACAGTTAGTAAGTTTGCAGATAGCACCAAAATTGGAGGTGTAGTGGACAGCAAAGAGGGTTACCTCCGATTACAACAGGATCTGGACCAAATGGGCCAATGGGCTGAGAATTGGCAGATGGAGTTTAATTCTGACAAATGCGAGGTGCTGCATTTTGGAAAGCAAATCTTAGCAGAATGTATACACTTAATGGTAAGGTCCTAGGGAGTGTTGCTGAACAAAGGGACCTGGGAGTGCAGGTTCATAGCTCCTTGAAAGTGGAGTCGCAGGTCGATAGGATAGTGAAGAAGGTGTTTGGAATGCTTTCCTTTATTGGTCAGAGTATTGAGTACAGGAGTTGGGAAGTCATGTTGAGGCTGTACAGGACATTGGTTAGGCCTCTGTTGGAATATTGCGTACAATTATGGTCTCCTTCTTATCGGAAAGATGTGAAACTTGAAAGGGTTCAGCAAAGATTTTCAAGGATGTTGCCAGAGTTGGAGGATTTGAGCTATAGGGAGAGGCTGAACAGGCTGGGGCTGTTTTCCCTGGAGTGTCGGAGGCTGAGGGGTGACCGTATAGAAGTTTACAAAATTATGAGGGGCATGGATAGGGTTCTTTTCCCTGGGTTTGGGGAGTCCAGAACCTAGAGGGCCTAGGATGAGAGGTGAAAGATATAAGAGACCTCTAAGGGGCAACTTTTTCATGCAGAGGATGGTACGTGTATGGAATGAGCTGCCAGAGGATATGGTGGAGGCTGGTACAATTGCAACATTTAAGAGGCACTTGGATGGGTATATGAATAGGAAGAGTTTGGAGGGATATGGGCCGGGTGCTGGCAGGTGGGACTAGATTGGGTTGGGATATCTGGTCGGCATGGACAGCTTGGACCGAAGGGTCTGTTTCCATGCTGTACATCTGAGATTTATTCGATTGATACGTGGAAATAAGGGCATGTTTTCTGAGGATAGGTCTGACAGGCAAAGCATGTATCTACAGGAATTTAGAAAAGTAAGGCATGACTTGATTTGAATTATGTAAGATTCAGAATGATCTGAACAAGGTAGATATGACATGGGTGTTTCCACTTGAGTCCAGAACTAGGGGGGAATGTTTTGGAAATTAAAGGTTATCTTTTTAAGACCGATGAGGAGAAATAATTTCTCCCCTGGTGGGTTGCATGACTTTGGATCCTCAGAAGGATGTGCGTTAGTTGAATATTTTTGAGGCAGTAGATATTCTGTTAGATAAAAGAATCAAAAGTTATTGGTGTGGATGGGAATGTGGTATTCAAAACACAAACTGATCTGTCCTGATCTTGTTCATGGTGAAGAAGGCTTGAGGGGCCGGTTAGCCTACTTCAATTCCTAATTTTTTTTTAACAAAGTCCTCCACCTCTATCTTCAGAAGGCAGTGGGGATGGTCCAAAGTTGTCTTGACAATGTTGACCACACTTTAAGAACAGTACCAGAAGGAATTGTGGGAGTGGTATTAATTTTGAAGCTTGGACTATTACGCAAGCCAGATTAGTTGAAGGAAAGATGTCATAACTTCATGTGCAATAAGGTAATCTCTCTCAAGTTTTTCTTCATTTTATATTAGTTCCAAATCTCTGAAGCAGAAATTTGGGTCTCTGGGTCGATTTTACTGAAGGTAAACTGCAAACCTTGGTGCAGTTGGAACCAGTTGTTTTCCCTTTATGACAGCAGGAAGAATGCAGTATGCTAATGTGTTTTCAATTTAATTTGCAGCATATAGAGAAGAAAGCAAAGGATCAGACATGTAAGTATTCAACGTGGTGTTCAATATTCTATTAGCACCACTTGATTGTTACTAAATTGAATGTTGAGCCAGTCGTGAAGAATACTTTTTTGCAAAATGCTTCATTAAAGTCAGCTGCATCAACTTTGAATTTAGGGAGTGTAATGGATTGCCTTCCTCAAGTTGACACATTGGCACGCACACACAAACTATTTTGAAATTAGCGAATTTTGAGAAAATTCGTACCTCAGGTTGAGGTTTTGGATGGAAGTTTGCTTGCTGAGCTGGAAGGTTTGTTTTCAGATATTTCGTCACCATACGAGGTAACATCAGTGAGCCTCTGAAGGTTTCGATATGATGTCACCTCTTATGATGATGAAATGTCTGAAAGTGAACCTTCCAGCTCAGCGAGCAAACTTATATCCAGTATTTGAACTGAAGTTTTTTGCATTTATGTGCCAATATAAGAGTTGCATTTCTAAGAATGTTTGGAGAAGGGGAATGTAAATCGATACAACTACAAAAATGTAAACCCCCCCACTGAAATGACGGGTATTTCATCAGTTGATCTTTAAGCATTACAAGAACAGCAATCTATATCAAAATGTGTTCCATTATTTCATGTGTAATAAGAGAGACCAGAAATTTTGTGGCTTCTAATTTTGTCATATTTTCTGATTAATTTTAAACTAATAGACTCAACATTGCAAACTTTTTAAATTTGCACTTGGCTTTGTGTTCTGCTGTACGTGCATTTCTCTGAACCTACAGCTAAGATGACAGGCTTACTGGCATATTTTATGAGGCCTGTGTGAGCAAGAAAAACATTTTCATAAATCAGTCTTTCAAATGATGCTAAAGTTTGCCCTTTATCAGACAATGCAGTGATTGTTACTGGGGACAGGGCAGAACTTTCCATTTGTTTTAATAACACTAAAACTCAGTCAACCTCAGCAGTTTGTGATAATAATTGGATATTTTGGTGCAGCTTCATTCCCCTTCACTACTATCACTGGCACTTGTATGTAAGTCACATCTTTTTCTGACCATTATAAACTTTGTAGTTGCATTCCCTCACTTTCTTCTTTAACAGTGTTGCAACTTCTGCCCATCTAACAATAGAAAGGTGAACAGTTTTTTTTGGCTCAAGATTTTCTGTTCCTGCAAACTGTGACTGGCCCAATTGATTTTTTGGTAATGTTTCTTTCAGATGAAACAATATAATACAAAATTAGGTGGGGAAGTAAGTTTTGATAAGACTGCAAAGGGACTGAAAGAAGCAGGTTCAAATCCCATCAGGGCAGGTGGAGGTCACCCCAAAGCACTGTATGCAGTTTATTTTTTTGCCTTGCTTAAGGAAAGATGCACCCAGTTTTGAAGGAATGCAATAAAAGATTACACTGAATTTTAGTAATTTGTGTCAAAGTGTGGTGCTGGAAAAACAGGTCAGGCAGCATCTAAAGAGAGGAAAGTTTGTTTCGGGCATAAGCCCTTCATCAGGAATGTGTAGTGGATTGTGTTTTGGAGGAGGTATGGAGTAAGCTAGGTTAATATTGCCTGGGGTTAAATGACTGAACTCTGATTGCAGATTCCTGATGAGGGGCTTTTGCCCGAAATGCCGAATTTTTTTTTTCCCTGCTCCTCGGATCCTGCCTGACCTCCTGTGCTTTTCCAGGACCACTCTAATCTGAACTCTGATCTAATTGAGACATGAAATTCTTAAGGAGTTGACAAATTTGATGCTAAGAAAGTGTTACCCCCTGCCTGGGGAATTTAGACTACAGGGTTTAAGGCTGAGATGAGGTGAAATCATCTTTTGTTTTGGCCCCTTCTCATTCTTAATTTTAATTCCTCCATCAGTGGTGGCCCAGTCTTTGGATGTTTCCCTAAACAGTTTCTTTGTCTTGAAGGTGTTTTTCAGAAGCTTGATCGAAGAGTTACATTTTAATCATATGCCCAAATATAATCTTTTATGGCTCTGAAAAGTCTCTGGATGCTTTATTGCATTAAAAGTGCTGTTTAAATTGTTTATTTATGATCACCATAATTTCAGATAGAAATACTGCTTAATTACATTTCATGTATATAAAAGTGAAACCTTTCAAATAAGCATAAGTTCAGAATCCTCTTGAAATGTTGATGTTACAGCACTATATTTGTTTCAGTTGTTTGATTTGTTGTGGTGGTTCCATTGAATGCATCAAAATACTATGACCCAGTTGCACTTTTTTTTTGTTTTCTGTTGCTGTGTGTCCATCTGCACAATGACTACTTTTATTAATGACAAACCTGTAACACCTATTGCCCTCTTCACTAAGTGGTATGCTTCAAACTACTCCAAGCGTCACAAATTTGAAAAGACAGAATTGCAATTATATCGCTGGATATTTTATTGGAACAATGATTTTTTTGTTACATATCACTATATTTTCCTGAAATTGTAGTGACAGCATTGTATGTGTTTCTAGACATTTAAATGCAGTCTTGTGGAAAGACATTTTTTTTCATCAAGTTAGATGTTGATGGCTGTACATTATTGTTTTTCTAGGGGTTCCTCAATGGAGCAATGTACTGGGAGGCCTAAAGGTAAGACAAAGGTTTTTTTTCCCCAGAAGTGTATAAGCTCTTAGACCATCTATAAAAAGTTGTAAGCTATCCAATAATAACTTCAAACAGACCTTACTGTTGTCTGAATTCTGAAAATTGCAATCAGTGGAAACAGATTGGAGGATTATAAGACAATAAAAAACAGGATCATGAGGCCATTTGGCCCCTCAAATTGCCAACTGTTCAGTAAGATATTGATTGATCTGTTTGTGGCCTTAATTTTATTTTCCTGCCTGCTCCCTTATCAATCAAAATTTTTTATTTAACTTCACCATGAATATATTCAATGAACTAAACTCCACTGCTGTCTGGGGAGGAGTATTCCAAAGACTAACAACCCTCTCAGAAGAAATTCCTCCTCTCCATCTTAAATGGGTGATACCTTTTACCTGTTAGACTGTTTGACACTCACTTCTAGGTTCTTGAACAGGAATGACATGCTTTCAATATCTATTTTGAAGACGCCTTAGAAACTTGAGTTTCAATAAGACTGTCTCTGAATTATTTACTGTGAAGTATATCTCTCCCTTTTAAGTAAGAAGAAGAAAATTCTATGCAATTTTTCAAGATGAGTTTATAGAAAGCTTTCATTTGCAGACTAAATTCTGCAGCTATTGATGTGAAGTTGTGTTGACATGCAAATTGTTTGTTTGGTTCAAGTTTTTTGCCTCTCCAGAGAAAAAGGAAATAAAACTGCCTTAAGATTCAATCTCTCATCAGTTTCCACCATTTCAGCTATGCACTATTTTACTCTATCCATTTCTTATTGGACGGAGTTACTTTTTTGTTTCAAACAAATTTCCTAGCTAATTTTACTTTTCAAAATTCACTACAATGCAGTTGAACTTTTAGAAGTTTGCCTTGCTGTATCTTGTAGGGGCTCGGATAGTACCGTCTCGATTTCGAGAATCTGCAGCCGTGAAAAAGAAAGTGGTCACTAAGGTAAGAAGTGACATCTTCCTGATTGGATCTAACATTCTTTAAGAGAAGAGAAACCTGCATTACTAAACAGTTTAACTCATATTTGGTAGAAATCTAACTATTACGTTAGAGGAAGGGTAATAGGTTAGTCGTTAGCTTTTTTGGGCAAGGGGAATCTTAGCTGTATTGGTTTGTTTGCACAAGTCGCCTATTGGCTATCTATTCTAATATTATTTTGACTTGGAGGTACCAGTGTTGGGTTGGCTTGGACAAAGTTAAAAATCACACAACACTAGGCTATAGTCCAACAGGTTTATTTGGAAGCACTAGATTCATCTGGTGGTTGTTGAGGTTAAGATGATGCTCGCAGAATTTTATAGCCAAAGGAGTCCAGTGTCATGGAGATGTGGTACAGTAAGCAATCTTAGATTAAAACTTTCATCTTTTATAATGGGATATGTTGGTTTCTGTTCTTTTGATATGGAAATTCCAGAACTAATCTTAAATTATAGCTCAGGTTTTTGAACAATAGGTGTGAAGTCTGTGTCCCAATGCTGTATCAGACTGACAAACCCTCTGTATTGTTTGAGTTTTACATGGATTAATGCAGTTTTGAGCAAAGTAAAATATAATTCTGCACAAATAAATTCACCCCATAAGCTTGCATGTGCATGTAGGAGTGACAGACTGAGTGATTTATGTATCAAAGAACAGAAACCGGCATATCCCATTATAAAAGATGAAATCTTCTCACAAACTTTGAATAAAAGATGAAAGTTTTAATCTAAGACTGTGTTTTACTGTATCACATCTCCATGACACTGGGCTCCTTTTTGGCTATAAATTCAGTGAACATAATCTTAACCTCCACAACCACTTTGATGAAGGAGCAGTGCTCTGAAAGCAAGTGGTTTCAAATAAACCTGTTGGATTATAACCTTGTGTTGTGACTTTTAACTAATAACACTTTGTATGACTTGGTGGCCAGTTTTGCTTTATACTACTTATGTGAAGCCCTTCAGGACGTTCTGTTGCTCTAACCATATTATGTATGCTGTTGCTGTTTCTATGCCCCAGAAATAGTATATAAGTCTTCATAGATGTCAACAGTAGATTCCCAAAAGGGAATCTGATTGATTTGCTTTGATCAGCGACCTGAAGAAATTTAAGCAAAAGCACCTTTATTTTCCTTTGTATTTGCGCACCAAGTTCCCAAGTTGGAAGGTCTGCTTGAGAAGGATTTGTGTATTTTATCATAACCAATATACAGGTGCAGAATCAGTGTTTTCTTTTTCTTTCATATGTGCTTTTATTTGACCAGGAAATGTCTGTTTTGATTAGGCTGTGCTTGCTAACACTGTGCGCATTAAGCAGCAATACGATTGTGTAGTTGACAATGTGAAGGAGTGAATTATGAATACCAACTAATGACATTACCTTAAGCCAGTGTATTGTGATAGTGTTTTACAGTGGTCAGTGTTAAAACAGCTTTTAATTTTCAATAATCAACTTTTTTGCGCATGCAGTTGGCAATAATCTGTAGTTTATGGGTGTCAGCAAACAGATTCCTTTCTTTAGGTAATTCGATCCCAAGTTCATTGGTTAAAATCTATCAAGTTTCCTTATTTAGAAGTACAGAAGAATTGTTATGCCTATAGGCCAAATTATATTGTTACCTGATTGATACTGTCTGAAGTATAGCTCAAGCACCTTGAGGAAATCTTTTGGAATCCTGGTGTCACCATATCACTACTAAATAAACCCCCATGGTCTTGGAGTGAACTCAGAAGCAACACAGCCAGAGCCAGAGATATAGTCTGAATACATCATGATTTTAACCATTTTATAATTTCTAAGTTAAAAATCACACACCAGGTTATAGTCCAACAGATTTAATTGGAAGCACGAGCTTTTGGAGTGCTGCTCCTTCATCAGGTGGTTGTAAGTTCAGTCAGCATGACTGGACACATGGATTACTGTTAAGTACAATAGTTATATCTGTGTAAAAACCAAAAGCACAGCGGATTCTTCCTTTCTTTCTGGTGGTGGAATGTAAATAAAGATGTACACTTGTTCTTCACTGTGTCTGATACCTGCACACACATGACATGGGTGCTGGGGGAAAAAAGAAAAGAGAGAGGGGGAAAAAGAACAGGAGTGGGTGCTTCTGTACTGTAGTGGTTATCACAAAAGAAAAAAAAACAGATTCTGTAAATCAGAAACAAAAACAGAAGTTGCTGCAAAAGGTCAGCAGGTCTGGCAGCATCTGTGAAAAGAAGTCAATTGATGTCTCTAGTTCAGTGACCCTTCCCCCAATTCTGAAGGGTCACAACAGTGTGACCCTTATTGTCACAACAATAAGTGAAAATATGTGAGAGAATGGTGGCTACAGAAACAGAAGTTAAAATTTAATCTAACATTTACAGCTATCTTATTAATATGTATTGGCAAATGGGCTGAACAACTGTTTCACTTAAACGCTAAGCTAACCTAAACTTTTTTTTTAATAGGGTCCTGAGAAAAGTTCAGAATCTGTCTTAAAATGTAAGTGGCTGTAACCAATGGGTCAGTAATTTCAAACACTCAGCCAATGAAATGATCTTTGGTTTGATACTGTTTGGAACCAAATCTTCCTGGCTTGTTTGTTACGATTGTTAAGTTTCAAATTAAATTTAAAATCTTAGTCTGATTTTCAGTTTGGGATATGTTCATTCTTGAGAGCTTTTCCTTTTAAAACTATATATTTTGTTTTAAAAGATATCATGTAGGACATATCTTTAAATGTAGGTTAAATGTCAGAAATAATGTAACCTATACTGCACTGTGACAATAAACCTAGATAGGTTTAATTGTTCAATTTTAAAAAGGAGACACAAGGTGTTATTATTCTAGGTTAACATTAATGACAGCTGCTCCTAGGTCCACAATTGAGACACTAAGTATCCTAAAACCCACAAAAGTATTAATATCTGGTCATAAATATTTGAGAAAAGTATTAGTAGCAGGTTATAAATATTTTGTGCTGAAAGCTATAATTTCTTTCCCAAGGTGGAAATAGTGATAATTAGAGATCTGATAATATTTCTATTTGGATACAGGGTGGACGAAGTTCACAGTACAGAATCAGATAAGTTAATCGTTGTTTTAAGTGTGTCCAATAGAAAGGCTGCAGTAGTGAGTAGAGTGGGTTCTTTCTTGATTATATGTTTTTGGAGATATGTCTCTTGATTTAACTTAAATTAAAAGTTATAGCTTATATTTTAAACTGAGCAGTGTTTTGTAGAGGAATAAGATGGTGTTATTTTCTGAGTCTGTAGATTGTGAAGGAGCAACAATGGTCTTTAGTACAGTGATATGTACTTCTTGTCAGATGTGGGAGTTTAAAGAGAGTTTAAGGGTAACTGCGGATTATGTCTGCTGTTGGATGCAAATCTTATCAGATTGAATGGAGCGGATGGATAGTCAGTTAGAAGCAATGAGGAATTTGCAACGGTTTGTGATGGATGGCAGTTATAGGAAGTGGGGAAAAGTCTCAGATACAGTAACTTAGGGTTAACCTAAGAAAGGTAGGCACCTAGTGCAGGAGTCTTTTGTGGATGTACCCATTTCAAACAGGTATGCTGTTTTGGAAAATGTAGGGGGTGATGGATTCTCAGGGGAACGTAGCACAAACAGCCAAGTTTCTGGTATTGAGACTGGCTCTAATGCAATGAGGGGTATGTCTGCTTCCAAGAGATCAATTGCGTAAGGAGATTCTGTAGTTCAAGGTACAGACAGACATTTCTGTGGCCAGCAGCGAAAAAGCAGAATGGTGTGTTGCTTTCCTGGTGCCAGGATCAAGGATGTCTTACAGAGGGTGCAGAAGGTTCTCACGGGGGAGAGGGGCCAGCAAAAGGTCATTGTCTCCATTGGAACCAACGACATAGGTAGAGAAAAGGATGAGATTCTGAAGGGAGATTATAATGAGTTAGGCAGAAATTTAAAAAGGAGGTCCTCGAGGGTAGTAATATCTGGATTACTCCCAGTGCTACGAGCTAGTGAGGGTAGGAATAGGAGGATAGAGCAGATGAGTGCATGGCTGAGGAGCTGGTGTATGGGAGAAGTAGTCACATTTTTGGATCATTGGAATCTGTTTTGGAGTAGAAGTGACCCATACAAGAAGGACGGATTGCACCTAAATTGGAAGGGGACTAATATACTGGCAGGGAAATTTGCCAGAGCTGCTCAGGAGGATTTAAACTAGTAAGGTGGGGGTGGGACCCAGTGAGGAAAGAGATCAGTCTGAGATCGGTACAGTTGAGAACAGAAGTGAGTCAAACAGTCAGGGCAGGCAGGGACAAGGTAGGACTAATAAATTAAACTGCATTTATTTCAATGCAAGGGGCCTAACAGGGAAGGCAGATGAACTCAGCGCATGGTTAGGAACATGGGACTGGGATATCATGGCAATTACAGAAACATGGCTCAGGGATGGGCAGTACTGGCAGCTTAATGTTCCAGGATACAAATGGTACAGGAAGGATAGAAAGGGAGGCAAGAGAGGAGGGGGAGTGGCCTTTTTGTTAAGGGATAGCATCATAGCTGTGCTGAGGGAGGATATTCTCAGAAATATATCCAGGGAAGTTATTTGGGTGGAACTGAGAAATAAGAAAGGGATGATCACCTTATTGGGATTGTATTATAGACCCCCTAACAGTCAGAGGGAAATTGAGAAACAAATTTGTAAGGAGATCTCAGCTATCTGTAAGAATAATAGGGTGGTTATGGTAGGGGATTTTAACTTTCCAGACATAGACTGGGACTGCCATAGTGTTAAAGTTTTAGATGGAGAGAAATTTGTTAAGTGCGTACAAGACAATTTTCTGATTCGGTATGCGGATGTACCTACTAGAGAAGGTGCAAAACTTGACCTACTCTTGGGAAATAAGGCAGGGCAGGTGACTGAGGTGTCAGTGGGGTAGCACTTTGGGGCCAGTGACCATAATTCTATTAGATTTAAAATAGACCAGATAGAAAAAGGATAGACCAGATCTAAAAGTTGAAGTTCTAAATTGGAGAAAGGCCAATTTTGACGGTATTAGGCAAGAATTTTCGGAAGCTGATTGGGGGCAGATGTTCGCAGGTAAAGGGACAGCTGGAAAGTGGGAAGCCTTCAGAAATGAAATAACGAAAATCCAGAAAAAGTATATTCCTGTCAGGGTGAAAGGAAAGGCTGGTAGGTATAGGGAATGCTGGAGGACTAAAGAAATTGAAGGTTTAGTTAAGAAAAAGAAGGAAGCATATGTAAGGTATAGTCAGGATAGATTGAGTGAATCCTTAGAATATAAAGGAAGTAGCAGGATACTTAAGAGGGAAATCAGGAGGGCAAAAAGGGGACATGAGATAGTGTTGGCAAATAGAATTAAGGAGAATCCAAAGGATTTTTAAAATTACATTAAGGACAAAATGGTAACTTTGGAGAGAATAGGGCCCCTCAAAGATCAGCAAGGTGGCCTTTGTGTGCAGCTGCAGAAAATGGGAGAGATACTAAGTGAGTATTTTGCATCAGTATTTACTGTGGAAAAGGATATGGAAGATATAGACTGTAGGGAAAATAGATGGTGACATCTTGCAAAATGTCCAGAATACAGAGGAGGAAGTGCTGGATGTCTTGAAATGGGTAAAGGGGGATAAATCCCCAGGACCTGATCAGGTATACCCGAGAATTCTGTGGGAAGCTAGAGAGGTGATTGCTGTCCCTTTTGCTGAGATATTTGTATCATCGATAGTCACAGGTGAGGTGCCGAAAGACTGGAGGTTGGCTAATATGGTGCCACTGTTTAAGAAGGGTGGTAAGGACAAGCCAGGGAACTATGGACCGGTGAGCCTGACCTCGGTGGTGAGCAAGTTGTTGGAGGGAATCCTGAGAGACAGGATGTACATGTATTTGGAAAGGCAAGGACTAATTAGGGATAGTCAATATGGCTTTGTGCATGGGAAATCATATCTCGCAAACTTGATGATTGAGTTTTTTTGAAGAAGTAATAAAGAGGATTGATTGATTAGGGCAGAGTGGTAGATGTGATCTATGTGGACTTCAGTAAGGCATTCGACAAGATTCCCCATGGGAGACTGATTAGCAGGGTTAGATCTCACGGAATTGCAGGGAGAACTAGCCATTTGGATACAGAACTGGCTCAAAGGTAGAAGACAGAGGGTGATGGTGGAGGGTTGTTTTTCAGACTGGAGACCTGTGACTAGTGGAGTGCCACAAGGATTGGTGCTGGGTCCTCTACTTTTTGTCATTTACATAAATGATTTGGATGCGAGCATAAGGGATACCGTTAGTAAGTTTGCAGATGGCACCAAAATTGGAGGTGTAGTGGACAGCAAAGAGGGTTACCTCAGATTACAACAGGATCTGGACCAGATGGGCCGAGGGGCTGAGAAGTGGCCGTTGGAGTTTAATTCAGATAAATGCGAGGTGCTGCATTTTGGGAAAACAAATCTTAGCAGAATGTATACACTTAATGGTAGGGTCCTAGGGAGTGCTGCTGAACAAAGAAACCATGAAGTGCAGGTTCATAGCCCCTTGAAAGTGGAGTTGCAGGTAGATAGGATAGTGAAGAAGGCGTTTGGTATGCTTTCCTTTATTGGTCAGCGTATTGAGTACAGGAGTTGGGAGGTCATGTTGCAACTGTACAGGACATTGGTTAGGCCACTGTTGGAATATTGCATGCAATTCTGGTCATCTTCCTATCGGAAAGATGTTGTGAAACTTGAAAGGGTTCAGAAAAGATTTACAAGGATGTTGCCAGGGTTGGAGGATTTGAGCTATAGGGAGAGGCTGAACAGGCTGGGGCTGTTTTCCCTGGAGCGTCGAAGGCTGAGGGGTGACCTTATAGAGGTTTACAAAATTATGAGGGGCATAGATAGGATAAATAGGCAAAGTCTTTTCCTTGGGGTTGGTGAGTCCATTACTAGAGGGCATAGGTTTAGGATGAGAGGGGAAAGATATAAAAGGGACCTAAGGGGCAACATTTTCACACAGATGGTGGTAAGTGTATGGAATGGGCTGCCAGAGGATGTGGTGGAGGCTGGTACAATTGCAACATTTAGGAGGCATTTGGATGGGTATATGAATAGGAAGGGTTTGGAGGGATATGGTCCAGGTGCTGGCAGGTGGGACTAGATTGGGTTGGGATATCTGGTTGGCTTGGATGGGTTGGACCGAAGGGTCTGTTTCCATGCTGTACATCTCTGACTCTAATGTGTCTTTTGCCACCATGATTGGTGCTATTTTGAGAACAGATTATAGATTTTCCTACAGATGTATAGAGAAGGATAGTTGCAGTTTTGACTTTGGGTGATCTGTAACCAACTAAGAGTTGGTGTCCAAAAAGATAGATATTGGGTCAGCCTACACCCCTCGTCAAAGTGTGGTGCTGGAAAAGCAAAGCAGGTCAGGCAGCATTGAGGAGCAGGAGAGTTGACATTTTGGGGATAAGTTCTTCATCACTTTCTGACTTTGACTCTCCAGAATCTGCAGTCCTCACTTTCTCCAAGTCTACACCCTAAATAGAGAAAATACTGACCATCATTCACTTTGGCTACAGCTAGGGTCCAGCTTGAAAATCAGAGTCGCGAGGAGTTAAAACAAGCAGTGAAGGGGATTGGCTAGCTGTAGCTAGAGGTAGAAGAACCCTCCGTTTGGAAGCTAGTATTGAGAGGGGGGAAAAGAAAAAATAAAATCCTTGAGTGGCAAAATCTTTTTGGATTGGTTCTTGGAGAAATGAATATCTACTTAGTCCAAGTGATGTATCAAAACAGGGGCTTTGGTTGTTAAAGTAGAAAGTGAAAATTTTATAATTGCTGAAACGTATAAGTTGCCTCTGAAAAGAAAATGTTTAACCGTGATTTGCCTTAGTCATTTGCAGATTTTTAAAAAAAAATGGTGAAATGTTGATGTGTTTTTTTTTCAGCTCATAACTGGAACTTCAAATTTTCCTTTCAAATGTTAAATGGTCTCTGTGGACATCATAACTTTGCCCAATACTTGCCAGACAATTTCCACTTGCTATCTATAACTAAACAGCAACTAGGGCTTTGGATGATGTGCTGTGCCTAATATCGTGCAGTGATGTAGATTGATCTGTTCTTATATCAGCAGGACTAAGTGTAAAGAAAAAATGCATAGACCTTCACTCTACAGGACTTGAAGAAAGCGCACTTATGCCATCTCTGAACTGGGATTTGTCAGCCATGAAACGTAAGTTTTCCCCTTGTGTACATAGTGGAATTCATTCCTTTCAGGTGCCTTACTTTTCCCTTGTAGCATTTTTGTGAAATGCCAGTTAGCAAAAATCTGTGTTCAAATACACTTTAAGATGAGTAAAATTTTGCTTTAACTTTTTGAAAATCACCAACTTTGGGATTATGCTGATTCACTTATCAATTGGTGCAGGCATGATAGTGATTGATTCTGTTCCATAAAATTTCTATGATGCAGCTTGTCATTTTATTCATGTCAAAGTTAAATGGCCTAATAAACACAGGAAAGCAAGAGTTTCTAGTATAGTATTCTAGGTGTCTTTACTTGATGGCACCTACTGTTTGAGGCTGACTCTTCTGCGTCTGTGCAGCAGCATCTCTCATAAACTGTTGATGTAGCTTTATCTATAATTAATGTTTTTGAAAATAAAAGTATTCAGAATTATTGTCCATTTCTGATTTCAGCTGAATTTTCTGCAATTGAAATGCCAGAATGTACTAATTCTGTTCTCGAAGCAGTTTTGGTAAGAAACTCTCCACTTTTTATTTCATGACAACCCTGTAATTAGGCTTATTTATGTTATTGATATCAACATATTGTCAGTACACTTGCATCAAAATATACTTCAGTGTTGCTGTTTGTATGGTTGTCTTTGTTTATTTTCCTATGTTGTTCCCAGTACTATCAGTTTTCATGTTGAACCTGTAGCCTTTATTACTTTAAAGAACTAAGTTGTCTCTAGCTGTAACTTGGGTTGAAAGCTATAAATTACAGTGCTTTTCACAATAAGTTATGCTTTCATTATGCTTTATTAGAGTTCTGTTGGCTGGGTCTGATGTCTTTTTATGTACCTGACACCTATTGTGGCTCATTCTTATTGTTCTTCTTCAGTGCCGTGGGACATTTTTGTTACATTAAATGGATTATGTAGATATATGTTGATGGATGTAAGATCATGTAGATATAATATTATTATACTTTGGAGATATAGTTGGAAATGTAACATTTAAGGACTCATTGTTGCAAAGTGAGCTGACAAGTTCTAAATTGCTTTATTTTTCAAAACCGTGGCTTGGATCATAAAATGATTACAGTGCAGAAAGAGGTTATTCAGGATTGTTTCTGTGCCTGCTCACTGCAAGAGCAATTAACTAATTTAATTCCCTTGACTTTTATCCCATAGCCCTGTAGAGGTTGTCTCTTTTGTATAATTGTCCAAATCCCTTTGATTTTTTTTCCTCCACAATCTTAGGTATTGAATTCCAGTTTCTGGAATCCAGCACTTTTGTTAAAAACAACTTTGTCCTCCTGTCACTGTTGCCTCTTTTTGTCAACTACTTTAAATGGCTGCCTGATCTTATTTGTCTGGTCAACTACTGATTTGGAAGACCTCTCCCAATTTTTCTTTTAATCTGTTCTTTAAAAGGAAACAGAGCCAGCTTTTCCAATATGTCCACGTAACTGAAGCTCCTGATCTCTCAAACCATCCTTTATAAATTTTGCATGCTCTACAATTCCTTCACATTTTTACTAAAATTAGTCCAAACCAATATTTCATAAAGATTCACAATTACTTCCTTACTTTTATGCCCCATATATAAAATTGTTGAAGCGTCTCCCCTTTCTCTATGCTCCCCCTTTTCCACTAGATCTGCACTGCTCAGTCTGCCTCTGGGAGAAACCTTGCACTGTCAACCACATAACTATTGCAACAATGAATTCTAACTTCATGTTTTCAAGCTGTTCACCTCCAGAAAGTGAATCTTCAAATTTGTAACAGGCCTGCAACAATGATGGCTGATCAGACTTTCATCTTTACAAATATCTCTTATCCCATATGTTTTAACCTTTTGTATCTGTACTTTAGATACTTTTTGTCACTTAACAAAATAAAGGTTAGTTCTTTAGTATATTTTATGAACAACTGAATGAGACTAAAGCTTTGCTTTTTTATTTCTAAAAGTTAAAAAAACTAAAGACTAGCTATATACATTTGTAGTTGACCAAGCACTCTGCAGATATGCCTAGTGTGGCCATGACAAGAAACTGTCCCATTGTTTCCACATTTGTCACCTGCAAATATTTCAAAAATGAATCACTTCTTCTTCCTTTCAATAAATTTCATTTTTCACTTATCCATCCATTTTACAACTATGTTCTTTTTGACGCTATCTGATTTTCCCCCTCAAGTTTATAGTATTTTAAAGTTCTTTGTCATCCAAAAATTGTTGAAATTGTCCCCAAGTGTAGGCCATTAGTATGTATCCAGAACCGCAGTGATCCTAACACTTATCCCAATATAGAGCAACCTTGATTATCTGAACAAGATGGGCGGGGAGTATTTGTTCGGATAACTGGTTTGATTGTAGAGTGTAACGTTTTTAGGAGACCTTGATTTTGTTTGGTTAATCCAAAATTTGGATAATTGATGTTTGGATAACAGGTTGTTCTGTATGTCTTTTGGAGTCCCAAAAACAACAGTTCACCCTTACCCTATTATTGCCTTTCACTCTGCCATCCTAGTTTCTGTGCTACCATTGCCTCTTTTATTCCATGAGCTTTAAGTTTATTGACAAGTCATTTATTTCTCACTTTATTAGATTTTTTTTGGAAACTCATATACACCACATCCACTGCATTACTTTCATCAACTTTGAAACTAGGCATGAAACTGATGAGCTTATGTAAGCTTTTGATTCTAACCAAATTGTAATCCTTTTCAGTTTATATCCTCAGTATTGTCAAAATCAGAATTGAGGTGAATTATGAAGTTGGGAAGAAATATATGGAACTAACCATTTAGCATTTTTAATTAAAGCCCAGGCTTTAGTATCATTATTAAATCTATTTTTCAATGAAACAGTACTGGCTATAGCATTTAATATCACAATAGCTTGGTTTACACATTTTTATTACTACATTACAGTCAATATAATTGCTGTTGTAGTCTTTCTTGTTGTTCTTTCAAGAATTTTTCCCAAGTTGGGAGGTTTGCTTTTTCATTAGAGGGGACTAGAATCATAGAGTCATAGAGATGTACAGCATGGAAACAGACCCTTCGGTCCAACCTGTCCATGCCGACCAGATATCCCAACCCAATCTAGTCCCATGGCGGCACGGTGGCACAATGGTTAGTACTGCTGCCTCACAGCGCCAGAGACCCGGGTTCAATTCCCACCTCAGGCGACTGACTGTGTGGAGTTTGCACGTTCTCCCCGTGTCTGCGTGGGTTTCCTCCGGGTGCTCCGGTTACCTCCCACAGTCCAAAGATGTGCAGGTCAGGTGAATTGGCCATGCTAAATTCCCCGTAGTGTTAGGTAAAGGGTAAATGTAGGGGAATGGGTGGGTTGCGCTTCAGCGGGTCGGTGTGGACTTGTTGGGCTGAAGGGCCTGTTTCCACACTGTAAGTAATCTAATCTAATCTAATCTAATCTAATCTAACCTGCCAGCACCCGGACCATATCCCTCCAAACCCTTCCCATTCATATACCCATCCAAATGCCTCTTAAATGTTGCAATTGTACCAGCCTCCACCACATCCTCTGGCAGCTCATTCCATACACTTACCACCCTCTGCGTGAAAATGTTGCCCCTTAGGTCTCTTTTATATCTTTTCCCTCTCACCCTAAGCCTATGCCCTCTAGTTCTGCACTCCCCAACCCCAGGGAAAAGACTTTGCCTATTTATCCTATCTATGCCCCTCATAATTTTGTAAACCTCTATAAGGTCACCCCTCAGCCTTCGACGCTCCAGGGAAAACAGCCCCAGCCTCTTCAGCCTCTCCCTGTAGCTCAGATCCTCCAACCCTGGCAACATCTTTGTAAATCTTTTCTGAACCCTTTCAAGTTTCACAACATCTTTCCGATAGGAAGGAGACCAGAATTACACACAATATTCCAACAGTGGCCTAACCAATGTCCTGTACAGCTGCAACATGACCTCCCAACTCCTGTACTCAATACTCTGACCAATAAAGGAAAGCATACCAAACACCGCCTTCACTATCCTATCTACCTGCGACTCCACTTTCAAGGAGCTATGAACCTGCACTTCATGGTTTCTTTGTTCAGCAGCACTCCCTAGGACCTTACTATTAAGTGTATACGTCCTGCTAAGATTTGTTTTCCCAAAATGCAGCACCTTGCGTTTATCTGAAATAAACTCCAACGGCCACTTCTCAGCCCATTGGCCCATCTGGTCCAGATCCTGTTGTGATCTGAGGTAACCCTCTTCGCTGTCCACTGATGACCTATGGAACATTTCTATGGAAAGAAACGTTTGGATTTACGTTGCACATTTCACAACTATCAGTGTTTTACAGCAATATTATACTGACGTGATATTTATTTCAGTGATGTTGATTCAGGGATAATGATCGGTGCACCATAACAACTTAAAATATGGTTATCATTGATACAATGATTTAAAATATAAACTTTTTCAGAAGAACAAAGGACTTAAGTGCTTTGGTCCTGAGTGTTTGCTTTACTTTGAATTCTCCAGACACAATATTTACAATTTTTTAAAAAGGAATTCATTTCTTTTGTGTAGTCTCCAACACTGTCTGAAGACGATGCAACTGAAGCGCATAATTTTGATGCATTGCTTTACTCCTTCCTGGCTTCCAAGGTAAGAGGAAGTGATTGTACCAATGTTTTGTTTTTCAAGGTTATGTCCCAATAGAAAGTAGAAGAGGTACTTAACTATGCTGCTCTGAAAAGTTGTTCTAACATAAGCCAAACTTTCTTTCTCATGCATGCTGTTGATTTCTTTTGTTCAACTAACCAATTTACTTTAGAGCTGTCTTGACCTTTCGGTTCTATCTCATCGTTCACTTCATCTCGTCTTTTGGACAGAAGTCTTTATTCTTTCTTTCATGTGACAAGAACTGAAATCTTCAACTGCTTTTTGTGGAAACGAGACTCTGGGACATGGTTTAAAAATTAAGGGGTCTTCCATTTAATACTACACTGATGGGATTTTTTTTATTTCAGAGGGTAATCTGTCTTTGGAGGGCAATGGAGATAGAATCGTTGAATATTTTTAAGTGGAGTGACCAGCAAGTGACTTTAAGGTTACTAAGAATAAGCAAGAGCTGAGCTGGATCGACTATGGTTGTATTGAATATTGCAGCAGACATGATGGCTGAGTAGTCTAGTCTAACTCCTAAATCACATGTTCATATCACTCTTGCATCTTGTTTCACAGCCCTGAAGGCCTCAGAAGCTTTGTGTCCTGTCTCATTTAGAACTCCAAATGATGCCATACTCTCACTTCCTTGCCACCTTCATGCTCACTCTATTTTTTAGCCTGGCTGCTTCCCTCTTGTTTAAAAAAACAAGTTTGTCCTTCTGTCACTGTTGCCTCTTTTTGTCAACTACTTTAAATGACTGCCTGATCTTATCTGTCTGGTCAACTCCTGATTTGGAAGACCTCTCCCAATTGTTCTCTTAATCTGTTCTTTAAAAGGAAACAGCCAGCTTTTCCAATATGTCCATTTAACTGAAGTCCCTGATCTCAAAATTGTGAATTTTTTTCCTGCCGTTTTAGAATGTTTCCTGATGAAGGGCTTATGCCTGAAATGTTGATTCTCCTGCTTGGATGCTGCCTGATCTGCTGTACTTTTCCAGCACCTCACTCTTTGACTCCGATCTCCAGCATCTGCAGTCCTCACTTTCTCCTAGTTTTAGAATGTCTGTCTAGTTTATTTGGACCCCTCTGGCTTTTTGCATCGCTCGATATTTCCATTGCAAAAGGCAGGCATGATCAACCTTGGCAATTTTTTCCAGTCAATCTCCCCCTGATTATAGAACACTATTTTCAAGTCAAACCTTGACACCATTACCAAAGATGTTGACAAGCAACAAATCAAACACTTGCACTATTAAATCATCTTCGGTCCTCCTCCAAATCACAGGCTCATAATTCTTTCCCCTCCGCACCCATTTTTATGGTGGGTTCTGCTCTTGTGAACTATTCGTTTGAACATCTTTATAGTTCAGTCCTAAAGCAAGTTAACGGTGTTTTCTCTCTCCTCAGATGCTGTCCAACCTTAGTATTTCTGAAGTTCAGTTTCTTGCTAAAATGTTTCCTTGTTTTTCTGTCCTTGTCATCCCTGTTCACTCCCAGTTAACACCACCATTTTACAGTCGGACGAATTGGCATCATACCTGTGGCCTGGATATTAACAGAGTGAAGAGAAAATGAGGTCTGCAGATGCTGGAGATCAGAGATGGAAATGTGTTGCTGGAGAAGCGCAGCAGGTCAGGCAGCATCTAGGGAACAGGAGAATCGACGTTTCGGGCATTGGCCCTTCTTCCTGAAGAAGGGCTAATGCCCGAAACGTCGATTCTCCTGTTCCCTAGATGCTGCCTGACCTGCTGCGCTTCTCCAGCAACACATTTCCATCTATTAACAGAGTGAGGACATTGAGTTTTAGACCGTCAATGTGCATGCTATTCTTTCACTCCATGGCATGCATATTTTGTCCTTGACCGTTTCCTCACCCAATGTTCACCTGATTGATTTGATTGAGAAATTTGATTTCCAGTTCGATGGGTTGTATTCTGAAGCAGATAGACTAACTCAAGACGAGCTTTGGGGCTAGATCTCTGTATGTGCTCGGATTTGTTTCTGAAATGGAAAATATTCCTTCCTTCCAAATTAGCATTTTTTTTTTCAGTTTTCTGATCAGATTCAAAATGATTTTGAAAGTATTAATTGTAGCAAAGGTTTGAAGTCAGGAGCCCTGTTTCACACTCACAGTTTTACTCACATTCGTAGAGGGAAAATAACCTGGCAAAATACCAAGAAAGGGCAGAAGAGTGCTTGCTTCAGATTGAAGAGGAAAACCAGCATTTACGGAAAGAAATATTTCAACAGAAACAGAATCTCATTTTGCTGGAGAAAAACAAAGTACTGGATGGGGTCGTAGAACAACAGGTGAGTTAGCATTAACTTGCATTAACATTAAAAAAGGGAGGGGGAGATTATTGCATTTTATCCTTCGAGATGCTTTTTGTTGCACAACTGCTTTAGGCCATTGTTCAGT
This sequence comes from Chiloscyllium plagiosum, assembly GCF_037043375.1. NCBI lineage: Eukaryota > Metazoa > Chordata > Chondrichthyes > Orectolobiformes > Hemiscylliidae > Chiloscyllium > Chiloscyllium plagiosum. The sequence goes on from NW_028270166.1 coordinate 10,303,047, forward strand.
TTAAGGAATGATGTTTACATTTATCTGAAATTACTTTGTTCAGGGACAATGATGTCTGCTATTTCATTTGATTACTTGTTTTCCCCTTTCCCCATAATGTTTCAGTCGAGTGGGCCTGATGTTATATCTCTTCATGCTTACCTAGAAAGGAATGGACAATCATAACTTGATGGCAGATTTGCAAACTGTATCATGCTGTAGCCAAAGTTGCATGCTGTTTATATTGAAGATTGAGGGAAACAGGATGAGGTAAAGTTCCACCTGTTCAGTAGTATTCCGTCTGTTCCAACCTAGGCTATAAGCATTCTTTCCTGTTGGGAAATGGATTGGGTCTATACTGACTGTTGACAAGACAGAATTAGCACTTTAAGGCTTGGATTCTGTTGACCTATACAATGGCTTTTGGGTCAAGATGTGAAAGTGGGGGTCAGGTGAATGTGAGGTACAAAAACCAGTAGAATGTTTTAGATGGGGGCTCTTGTGGTGCAGCAGTAGTGTCCCTACTTCTTAGCCAGGAGGCCCGTGTTTAAGTCCCACCTGCTCCAGGATGTGTGTAATAGCATCTCTCTAAACAGATTAATTAGAAAAGTTTAAGAGCATAGTTAGCAAATGCTTGCATGACTGTTCTCAATGCTTCCTTGAACATCTTTGCATTTGTTGTATGACAAGGACAGAAAAACAAGGAAACATTTTAGCACAAAACTAAACTTCAGAAACACTAAGGTTGTTATGGGAGGGAAGAAGAGAAGAGGAATTCATTTGCAAAAACACCACACTTAGTTGGGTGACTCAGTGGTTACCGTGGCTGCCTCACAGCACCAGGGACCTGTTACATTTCAGCTTTGGGTGACTGTCTGAGTGGAGTTTGCACGTTCTCCCTGTGTTTGTGTAGGTTTCTGCTGAGTGCTTCAGGTTAGATGGATTGGCTGTGCTAAAACAGTCCCACAGTATCCAGGAATGTGCAGGCTAGGTGGATTAGTCATGGTAAATGCAGGGCTACAGGGATTGGGGTGGGGAAGCTGGGGCTTGGGTAGGATGCTTTTTGAGGGTTGGTGCAGACTTGATGGGTTGAATGGCTTTGTTCCATGGTGTAAGGATTCTATAATTTCTAATTCAAGATGCAGTGGTGGAGGATGCTGGCTGAAGAAGCAATTGACTGCAAGTGGCCCTGCCCTGTTGTATGAGTGCTCTCTTCATGGAGTAGACATGGCAACAAAAGAAGCATTCTGAATGGAAGAGTTCGCAAAAGAGCATTCAAATTAGCCAGCCCTTCAGGCTTTCTCTGCCCATCAAAAAGATCTTGGGTAATCTGACTGCTCCACAATCCCACCTATCCCTGATGGTTTATCATCCCCTTGCTCATTAGGAATCTATCTACCGCTGTTTCAATCAAGTCTTATCTCAACTTCAGTGAATAAACTATAGCCATGGTAAATGCAGGGCTACAGGGATTGGGGTGGGGAAGCTGGGTCTTGGGTAGGATGCTCTTTGAGGGTTGGTGCAGACTTGATGATCCATCCTCTCCTCATAAGACAACACACCCATTCCAAGTATTGATCTGAACTGCTTCCAATGAATTTACATTTTTTAAATAACGTACAGTACTCCAGCTGAGATCACACCAATGCCCTGACTGGCTGAAGCATACCTCATTACTTTAGAGTTTAATGCCCTCACAAATAATCAATAGCATTGTATAATCTTTCCTAATGACTTGCTGTACTGCATACTAACCTTTATGAACCATACACTGGGACATTCAGATGCACCTGTGTTTTAGCAATGCAACCATTTAAATAACCTGCTTTTATATTCTTCTGCCAGAATGGCTAATTTCACATTCTCCCAAAGTTGCCCCTTGGTCCCTTTTTTTAAAAAAAAAAATCTTTCCCCTCACCTTAAACCTGACCTCCTTGTTTTGGATTTCCCTATCCTGGGAGAAAACAGCTTGCCTATTCACCCGATCCATGCTCTTCATTATTTTATTAACCTCTAAGGTCACCTCTCAGCCGTCTGTGCCCCAGGGATAAGGATCTCAGCCTATCCAGCCTCTCCTCATAACTCAACAAAGCAATGCATTTAATTTGTGCCCATGACCAGTACCAACAACTTAAATTGTTGACAAATGAGTGTAAATATGCCTACTGCAATGGTGGTACTTCAGTTGATATTTTGTTGTTTTGCTTTATTCATGTAAGGATTGGACTGTAATCTTCAGGATGCTATGCTGCCAGGCATATCCATTAAGCATCACATAATAGAAGAAATATTTTACCTATTTATTGAATACCTGTACTGATATAAATTGAATTAACCAATTATAGTACATGCTTTAGTGTTACTGGAATGGTGTTTAATTAACAGAGACCCCTTCTAAAGTTTGGTTTGAGCACCATCCATTTTACAATGCGAGTGGAAACATCTATCTTGTCCTTTTTATTTAAATCTATTGATTTTAAGATTCTGAATGGGATGAGTTGTGACTTTAAGCACTTTTTTTTTAACTTTATTTTGCTGTTTGAATTTGTTTAACTTTCAAGAGAACATTTAAGCTTTGCATTCAGCCCCTGATGCCTGCTCTACTATACAAACTAGTTGTGGTTAATCTACCTCAACAAAAGTTACCTAAACAATCCCCATAACTTTTGATGTTTTAAAGTGTAGAAATCTATTGATCGTGACCTTGAATATGGTTAATGACCTGAGTCTACTCCTGCCCATGGTAGAGATTAAAATATTTACATTATCTCAGTCTGAAGTGACTTGCCCCTTTTATTCTGAGATTATGTACCCTTGTTCTAATAGCCCCAGCCAGAGGAATAGCCTTTTACTGCACCATAGGGATTATATGTTTCTATCCTGTAATTCTGTGACATTCCCTCCACCTGAAGATTTAGTTTGGTGAGCCCTTGTGGTACTACCTAAGGCAAGTTCACTTTTGCATAGGCTAGGAGACCAAATCTGCACACAATCCACCAAGTACAGCCTCAAGGCTCTATAAAGACAGTTTTACTTGCATGCTTATACCCTTTTGTGATGAAAGTCAATGTATTCATTCGCTGCCTTAATTGCTTGCTGCATCTGCATGTATACTGTCAGTAACTGATTAACAAGGACACCTAAGTCCCTTTGCACATTTTAACACTTTCTTCCTCTTTCATTTAAGAAAATGCTCTTTATTTCTATTTTTGCTCCCAGAGTGAATATTGTTGAACTTTTTAATGTTATATTTCATCTACCATGTTTGTTGTCCACTCACTTCGCCTATCCAAAATCCCTTAAGGTGTCACTGTTTCCTCTTCACAATTATAACTTTTTGCCTAGTGTTAAGTTTAATCTCTACAATCAAATCATTAATTTAGATTGAGCCCAGGCACTCTTCTTGTGTCCTACCCCACTAGTCACAGTCTGCTAATCTGGAAATGACCTATTTATTTTTGCTCCGATTTTTGTCTGTTAACTGGTTCTTAATCCTTAAACGTATATTCTCCCGATCCTATGGTTCAAATTCTGTTCAACTCTTTTGTATAGGACCTTATTGAAAGCTTGTTGAACGTCTAAATGTATCACATCAGTGGACATCTGTGTTATTGAATGTTTTACAAATCTTGGATTATAGTTGAAATTTGTTTATTGCAACCAGTTTTTTTTTCACTTGGCTTTACAATAATGCATTCAATTGATTCTTATTACAGTTGGAGCATTTAAGACCTGTGGTGGCATCTATTCAGCAGTTCAAAACACAATACAAAGCCTTCAGTAATGCTCTTGATACAACAAGGCATAGCCTTCAAACAAAGAACATTTATATATCGGAAGATCTGCAGAAGTTTTTGGGTAGGCTTAAGTCTTTGGACAAATTCGACTTTTTGATGTAGAGGATGCAATAATTCTGGATTTGCCTTCTCTGAATGCTGTGTTATTAAGGCAAAATACAACTGAGCAATGCAAATTTACTTCTTAGTTTGTGAATAAATGATGTTAGGTGGGGAAGCAGCAGAAATATTTCAGTGGCTTTGGCCTACTTGTGTCTTTTTTTTTTCTTTCACACCAAAAATAATCAGGCTGGTGCATCAGGTAGTGAAGAAGACAAATGGTCTTTCTAGCAAGAGGATTTAAGTACAGGAGCAGGGATGTCTTGCTGTACTTGTATAGAGCTTTAGTGAGACCACACCTGGAGTATGGTATACAGTTTTAGTCTCATTATCTGAGGAAATATGTTCTAGCTGTGTAGAGAGTGCAACAAAGATTTACTCGCAGGACTGATACCTAAAGAGGGACTAGATCAGTTTGAACTATATTAACTGGAGTTTAGAAGAATGAGGAGGGAGTCTCATAGAAACCTATATAATTGTAATAGAACTAGACAGGGTAAATGCTAGAAAAATGTTCCCAGAGAATGGGGAGTCCTGAACGAGGGCTCCGTCTAAGGATATGGGGTGAGCTATTGAGGACCATGTAACCTCTTATTTACACTGAAGAACCATGTGATCAGGAAAAGAAAATGGGGCCTAAGGCCGATTTATTTTTATTTTTTTTATTTTTTTCCATGATTACACAGATCACTGGGATAGTGAATCGACAGATAATAAGGACTGAGTGTACTGATCCCCATGGTGCTGGAATCTTGTTTTTTTTTATAGATATTTTTATTAGAAATTTAACATTTTTACAAGTTTACAAAAATAAACAAAACTCTCAGATATAAACATTGATATACAATTAGCTCAAATATACAATAGCCAAAATTTGACAAAAAAACAAAACAAAAAAAAACGAAAAGAAAAAAAACCAAACAAACAAAACTCAACTATCTACTAATCTAACCTACAACTAACCAGGGTGTATATTTAAGTCTCTTACATGCTCGGGATGTGTTAGCATCAGATATGATAAAACCCGTATTCGTGCGGGATTCCTCCCCCGAGGGGCCGCGGACCAGCCAGGTTTGTAATCTCAATTAAATAAAAGCCCTTGTTAGGATAGCCAAAATATCTGTATTTATGTAATTCAAAAAGGGCTGCCATATTTTATAAAATAATTCGGTCTTTTGGTGCACCATATTTGTAAGGAAGTCAAGGGGAATACATTCCATAATTAGTCTGTGCCAATTTGAAAGTCCAGGGGGGCCCTCCGCCACCCAGTTCATCAAAATATTTTTCCTTGCACAGAAAGAAAGAATAGAAAATAGTCTCTTCCCGTACGTGTCCAGGGAGGGAAAGTTCGAAAAGCCCAAGAGGAGAGATACGGGGTCCACTTTTATTTCCGTTCCTAAAATTTCTGTCAGGGTACTTGCTACTTTAGTCCAATATCTACGGATCTTATGACAGGTCCATAAGCAATGTACAAGAGTGCCCACCTCTATTTTGCATTTAGGACACATTGGAGATGCTCCTGCCTTAAATTTTGCCAATCGAACCGGTGCTATATGGGCCCTATGAAGTATCTTCAGCTGGATAACCTGGGTTCTGTTACAAATAGTAATTCTTCTAGCATTTTCCCAGATATCATTCCACGTTTCTGTGGAGATTTCTAGTTCCAGATCCTGATCCCATGTTTTAAGCAGATTATCCATATCTCCCGATACTTCATCATGTAGCAAATGATAAATATTACTGACGGAAGATACCCCCACTGGTCGTAGGACACTACATTCTCTATCGGATTTATAAAAACTATCTAATAACGTAGTCTTCTTCTGTATATAATCTCGAATTTGGAAGTATTGAAAGAGGTCTCCATTGGGTAATCCGAATTTCTGACGCAGCTGTCGGAAAGACATCAGGACCCCATCTTTAAATAAATCCCCGAGACATGAGATACCCCTGGATCTCCAGAGTTTAAAAGTGGCATCTGTTAACCCCGGTTGGAATCCCCATGCTCCCACTATCGGTGCATAGGGGGATGTTTTATGTGAATTACCCTCATTTTGCCGCATTATATTCCAAGCCTTGATTGTATTCAGTATTATAGGGTTTTTACAGTGATCTGTAATGATTTTCCTCTTGTCTGAGAATAAAAGGTTAATAAGTGGGTATTTTACTTGAGAAGCCTCGATGTCCAACCAGATTGATTGTGGATCAGACAAGACCCAATCAGCTATGTAACTTAATAGGGAACTTAATTGATATTTCCTAAAATCTGGGAAGTCCAATCCACCCCTTGCCTGTGGAAGCTGTAGCTTCTTCAGCTTAATGAGGGGCCGCCTATGATTCCAGATAAAGGAACTCAGCCAGCCGTATAATTTACGTAAAGCCGTCCTCGGCAGCATCACCGGAAGCATTCTCATAGGATATAGGAGACGGGGCAGGACATTCATTTTGATTAATGCTATTCTACCCAACCAGGAAATTGGCAGGTCTCCCCATCGCTGGAGGTCCTGCCTTATCCTTTCCAATAAATACACAAAATTAGCCTTATGCAACTGACCAAATACTGGAGTAATAAAAATGCCTAAATATAAGAAACCCTCCAGGGACCAGCGAAAGGGAAAAAGGGAACCGTCCGCTAAGCGGGGTATCACAGCAAGGCCACCCATTGGCATAGCCTCCGATTTTGAAAAATTAATTTTATAGCCTGAGAATGCACTAAATGTATTAATAACTTGGATTAAGCGAGGTATGGACATCAAAGGGTTACTGAGGAATAGAAGAACATCATCTGCATAAAGGGTAATTTTATGTTTACCTGTACCAATCCTTGGGGCCACTATATTAGGATCAGCTCGTATAGCTTCTGCTAGTGGTTCAATTATTAGCGTGAATAACAATGGCGAGAGGGGACATCCCTGACGGCAGCCCCTACCCACACTGAAGCTATCCGAGCCTAATCCATTGGTAACCACAACTGCTTTGGGATCACTATACAATGTTGAGATCCATTTGGTAAACACCTGTCCAACACCAAACCTCTCTAATGTGTAAAACAAATATGACCATTCGACCCTATCAAATGCCTTTTCCGCGTCTAATGAAACCACTACTCCTGGTATCTTTCCCTGATTACAAGCTTGAATCATATTCCGAGCCCTTCTAACATTATTGGATGATCTACGGCCCTTAATAAACCCCGTCTGATCCTCCTTTATAATATGTGGCAGTATCCTTTCTAATCTCAGTGCTAACGTTTTAGAGAGGATTTTAAAATCTACATTTAGCAAGGATATTGGTCTGTATGATGTACAATCTTCTGGGTCCTTTCCTTTTTTAAGGATAAGAGAGATATTTGCCTCTTTCAGCGAAGGCGTGAGACAGCGGAATCTTGTTTTACAAGTCCATGTCTAGTTGCAATTCTTCAATACTGATGCTGATTTTGCGCTCGGTTATAAATACAAAGAGTGATCTCTTGACATTGTCATGTTTGATAATGCTGAGACACTATTCAATTATTGGAGCTTTACAGACTAATTTGGTAGATAGGCTGCATCCTTGAAACTCCTCATTAGTCTTTCTGGAGTTGGAAGTTGAGTTGTAATGGGACCATAGAATCATAGAGCTGTACAGCATGGCAACAGACTGTGTGTTTGGTCCAACTCGTCCATGCCAACCAAATGTCCTAAATTAATCTAGTCCTATTTGCCAGCATTTGGCCTGTATCCTTTTAAACACGTTCTATTCATTATGCCCATTCAGATGCCTTTTAAATGTTATAATAGTACTAGCCACTTTCTCATTCCTCACACTGCTTCTGCTTGAAAACGTTACTTCTTTGGTCCCTTTTAAATCTTTCTCGCCTTAAACCTATGTGCTCTAGCTTTGGACTCCCCTGGATGTAGGTTTGCTCACTGAGCTGGAAGGTTCATTTCCAGATGTTTCGTTACCCTACTAGGTAACATCTTTAGTGAGCCTCAGGTGAAGCAATGCTGAAAATTCTGTGTGTTGTTTTCCTGTGGATGCTGGTTTGAAGTTCCCCACTCCACCCAAGAATTCCTGAAGACCAAAGACACTGAGAAGTTGATGAAATAATTGTCTCCTTTGATGGAACAGCCCTGGTTAGTTCAATCAACATTAACCTGGCCAAGAAAACACTGACTACACTATTAGAAGACCCAAAGACACACACCAAACACCACTAACTTCTTCAACAAGGAGAATATCATCAAGCTAGGGGAACTCTGCCTTACCCCCCACTTCACCTTTTAACAACAAAACCTACAGACAAACCAATGGAACATCCATGGGATCACCGATATCAGGGTTCTTAGCAGAGGCAGTAATGCAGAGACTTGAACAAACAGCTATGCCAACCATCCAATCCAAACTCTCGGTCTGCTACATGGCTGAGACCTTTGTCATCACTAAACAAAACAAGATAGAGGAAACCTTCAAGACCATCAATAATACCCTTATTGGCATAAAATTCACTAAAGAGGAGGAAAACCAGAACAAACTGCCATTCCTCCATGTCACAGTAGAGCGAACAGCCAATGGGGAACTTCAAACCAGCGTCTACAGAAAAAACAACACATACAGACCAAATATTGAACTACAGAAGCAATCATCCCAACACCCACAAACGAAGCTGCATTAGAACATTATTTCAATGAGCCAACAGTGGAACTACGCAGAGCAGAGGAAAATCATTAGACTGTGTATGCAAAAAGAATGGGTACCCAATGAAGACAGTCCACCGATTTTTCTCAGCAACAAACCCAAACAAGCAGACAAAACACGTTCAGAAACCCTAGCCACTCTCCCGTACATGAAAGACATCTCGGAAATGACTATCAGACTATTCAGACCCCTTGGCATCATGGTAGCCCACAAACCCACCACCACACTAAAACAGCAGCTAATGAACTTGGAAGACCCTATGCAGACAATGAGCAAAACTAACGTCATTTACAAAATACCATGCAAGGACTGTAACAAACACTACATTGGACAAACAAGCGGAAAACTAGCCACCAGGATACAAGAACACCAACTAGCCACAAAAAGACGTGACCCTCTCTCACTAGTATCCTCCCATACGGATGAGGAAGGACACCACTTCGTCTGGGATAACACATCCATCCTAGGACAAGCCAAACAAAGACATGCATGAGAATTCCTAGAAGCGTGGAATTCCAACTGGAACTCTATCAACAAACACATCGAGTTAGACCCCATCTATCACCCCCTGAGAAAAGGAACAGGAAGTGACTTCACCACAGGAAATGACATCACCAACCCAAAGAAACCCAAACCTGTAAATAGAAAGCAGGAATTTTCAGCATTGCTTCGCCTGAGGCCCACTGAAGATGTTACCTAGTAGGGTAACGAAACGTCTGGAAATGAACCTTCCAGCTCAGCGAGCAAGCCTACATCCAAAACCTCAACCTGAACTACAAATCTTCTCAAAACTTGTTTGGACTCCCCGACCTTGGGAAAAAGACCTTGGCTATTCACCTTATCCATGCCCCTCATGATTTTGTAAACCTCTATAAGGTCACCTCTCTGCTTCCCATCCTCCAGGGAATATGGTCCCAGCCTGTTCAGACTCTCCCTATAGCTCAAACACTCCATCCTGGCAACATCCTTGTGAATCTTTCTGGCACCCTTTCAAGTTTAACAACAGCTTTCCTGTAACAAGGAGATCAGAATTGAATGTAGTATTCCAAAAGTGACCTAAACAATGTCCTGTACAGTTGCAACATGTGCGCCCAACTCCTAAACTAACCAATAAAGACAAGTGTACCGAACGCCTTCTACACTACCCTGTCTACCAATGACTCAGCCTTCAAGCAACTATGAGCCTGTTTCCCAAGGTCTTTTTGTTTGGCAATGCTCCCCAGGATCCAGTATGTACTTGCACAATAGTCAATTAATTCATCGTAGTGTAGTGATCAACTTGCCTCGTTCCTCACTAGATGTTTCACTTGATCAATTGAAGGACCACTGAGGGGCCTTTGTAAAACTGTACATCGTTTTTTTTTCTTTGCTACCAGATAGGATGTTCAGCAGATAATAATAAGCTATAGCGAAAAATTTATTGTTATTTTCCAAGTAGTAGAGAGATAAAGGGAACTGCTCTAACTTCCATTAAATGTGTCTCCAGTGAGCTGAGTCATGGAATGGACTTGGCTCAGGAAGCCGAATTTCCTCTCAGGCTTTTTGGCTGTATTGATTTGATTTAATATCAAGCAAAAAGTTCACATAAATTTTATTTTGATGCAAAGTAACATTGTATTAATTCAGTGTCTCCTTGCCACGTTTAACTGTGTGCATTTGTTTTATATTTTGTAGTTTGAGAGTAATACATCATAAGCAGTTTTATTAGACTTTTAACTTATTTTATGAGGTACTTTATTATTTTTCAATGCCAAGCTGTAGATAGATGGCAAGTTATCAGTTCCTGCCAGTGGAGCTGCAAGGACATGCCCTGAAGTATTGTGCTAATTTCCTATACAAGATAGTTTCACTTCTCCTGACCCATGTAGTTGATTACTTATAATGCGGGAGACCTGATCCCTCTTTATCTCTTCTTTATTCTCAGTTGAATGTAAGTTTGCGATATGGTATATCAAGCTATTTGATTGTGCAGCAGCAGTTGTTATTGCCTTGGTCATGGTGTCTCTGCTTCAGTGCTGGCCGAGCTAGTGATGCTTGCATCCCCTGAACAAATTGTCAACTTAATAAAGCACTTCTCATTGCACCAGAAGAATAATGTTTCAATTCCCACAATACAGACAGGATGCTAAGTGCTTTGACGGGTCAGTTTTCTGCGATGGACCTGTTCCCAGTTTGAGCTGTGTTGATCTTGTTTTCCTTGTAGTTTTTCTTTTCCACGCAGAGGACACAATTTGTTTGATTTGGTTTTCTCTATATTTTAATTCCAGGTCCAGAAATGAAAAAAAAGTAACTGCTTTAATGCAGCAGCCAGTCTCCCTGCACCTTTTTAGTCATAGATGCAGATTGACATTCTAGTATGTAGCAGGTTTGAGGCAGCCTGTGAGGAAACCTATTTCAGGTTGCCCGAGAATGTGCAGAAGTTAGTTGGCTGTCTGTTAATGTAAATACAATTTATACAAGTCATTATAATGGTGTGGATGCAGCTTAAATTCATCTAATTTTCCCAAAAGGAGTAACATCCCTGAGTAAACAGGTGTTTTCCTGTGCAGAAGAAGAATCAAAGATTCCTCTTCATAGGCTTTCTATAGGTAGTTTTTGTTCTTGTGGTATAATTAAGCCAACATTTTCTTCACAGAGGAATTGAAAGTTCATCTAAGAACAACATATCAGATTTTGGGTGAACTTGGACCTGACAGACAAAATTCAAAAACTGGAACCGAACTTGGAAAGGTAGCTGCGATGGCTGATACGGAGATGAAAAGGTATTGGTGCAGAATCCCTTTCTTAAAAAATTAGAGTTTATCTGTTAGCTGCTCTCCCTAACTACTTTAGATACCTGAATTTTACTTTTTCTTTGTCTGTGCTAATCTTAAGATTTTGTAAATTTTCTTTCAGTAATTTTTCCTCACAGTTTATTTAAAGAACTGTGTGTGTGGATGCGTGTACTTAAGTAGGTGTGCATGTTGGGAGGCAATGGCCTAATGGTATTATTGCTGCACTGTTAATCCAAAGAAACAGGTTCAAAGCCAGCAACGGTAGGTAGTCGAATTCAGTAAAAATCTGAAATTAAGGGTGACCGTGAATCCATTGTAGATTATCAGGAAAAACCCACTTGGTTCACTAATGCCCTTTAGGGAAGGAAACTGCCATCCTTACCTGTTCTGGCCCACATATTACTCAAGACCCAAAGCAATGTGGTTGACTCTTAACTACTTTCTGGGCAATTGGGGACGGTCAATAATGCTGGCCTAGCCAGTGTTGCCCTCCAGTGAATAAATAAACAAGGTACATATGAATGTGTATTTGTAAAATACAGCAGACAAAATAAATTACATCTAGCTAAAAGGAACTTTGATGTCAAGCTTAGATGCACAAGAAAGCTTGGATGCACAAAAGAATTAGCTTCTGTGAAAATTCTTAGGGTGAGCATAACTTTTTAAAATAAAGGATATGTTTTAGAGTCCAACATTTAAAGGCAAAGACATTACAAATATTAGTTCATGCAGAACTTTCCAAAAAATGTCTAATTTGCAATGAGTGTTTAATTCTATTTTCATGCAAATAAATATTTTTACCAGTGGTTTGGAGGTCACGTCATAAATCTATTCATTATCTTTTTGAAAGCTCAAACCCAGAACCTTGCTAATATGAATTTTCCAAGTGTCTTTAAAATGTTCAAGTTGGTACTCCTTGGAGAAGAACCTGCTTGGCTCACATACTTGCCTGTGGGAATTAGCAAGTTGTGGGTTCAAGCTTCAGTGTAAACTTTAGTTTCTGCTGAATCTAAGATAACGCTTCATTGCCATACTGAAGGAGTGCTTTGGTGCTTCATGTTAACTTTTAGATTTGTTAAAGCATTCTGTCCTTGGGTGAATGTTAAAGATTCCACTGATTTGGAACATAGTTTACTGTGAGTATTGTTCCCTAAACCCAAAAGCACCAAAAACAGATAATTTACATTCATTCATTTTCTGTCCTTGGAACCCAGCTGCATGCAATTTGGCTACTGTGTTTTCTACGTCAATTCAAAAGTTGTCCATTTGTTTATCAAGCACTTGAATCCATTCTTGAATTGTGTTGAGCTCCTAACAGTTGAAAAAGTAAAATGCTCCTGGTCCTCCTTGCTGAAGCAGAGAGCTTTATTATTGAACCTCCTTCAAATAAAGGAGAGAAATTGAAAAAAGATGATTTTGAGGAGGATGATCAGCTCTGTAGATGCACTAATACAATTTGAATGCAGGTATTTGAGGGGAAAAGTTTGGTATCGCATGTAAAAAAAAAAATTCAGGTATTCCTAGTGTAATCTGTGAAAATTGTTTCCTCTTGCAAACTTCTCTCTCACCCATTGTTTCATTGTTCTGTGCTTCTATGATGAGGAACAAAATGAAATGAAATGGTGCAGCACCTGGGTCAGAGGAAATACATAATTTCTGTCCAATCTAATACTTGATTGAAAATACACAACTTATGGCAATATTGCTACCAGATTTATTCAGCCTAGTAAGTTAATCATTTGGTTATGATTTCACATAAAATGGTTTAGTTTTAATCAACACATTTCACATCCAAACTCTAAATCACGAGATGATAGTCGTCAGCCATTTGACACTTGCTGAATATGATTTTGGATTTATATTGTTATCGAAATTGCAAAACTTGTGGCTAACTCCTTTCAATGAGCCTGAAGGGTTGAGGTTATAAGTGGCTTGGGAAAACTAATCTATAACACTGCTTAAATAGTTGATCAAGATGGTATGGATTCAAACAGATAAATTTAGAAAATTTTGAGATTTCTTTCCCAAATGCAGTTTACACTATTGAGAGAGAATTATAGGAAGATGAATTGGGATCACTTTGAGTGTTTAAATTCTAGTGAGAATCTGGCAAGCTAGTAAATTACTTCTATAGTTTCTCCTTCCTTGGTTGTTGAATAATCTCACTGTTATTAATTACTGGCAAGAAGCCTTAGTAGCAGCCATGTTTTTAAAACTTTAAAAATAGCAGTTGTGAACACACATCTTTCTTTTTATACCGATGCCAGTAAAAGTGCTAATAATGTTTGAACTGTCAGCTGTTTTGTCCTAAGCAAGGATGTCCGTGCAATGCAAAGGAACCTTGTTAAATTAGACTGTAAACATTATTGCTAATTCTGAAGACAGCTTTCCCTGCTGCACCTTTTTAACAGTACAATAAACCTATTAGTAAATATTTTCATTTTTCTGTACCTCTTAATATTGGAATTTAATGTTTTGCTTATTTTCAGAAAAAAAACTCAATTCAGATTTATTATTTTTACTAGTGTTTTCATTGTTAGTGTGCATACACTGTGGCAATAAAAATCAGTTTCTTAAGCTTTTTAACAAGTTTCTCGTTACAATAAAATTGGTATAGTTTTAAGTGGTATCACTGAGTGATTGCACTTTTGGCATCTTATTGATGCCATTTTAAAAATCATAAGTATTCATTTTAATTTTAGTTACCAACTTAGTATTCTGGAAACTGTGCCAGATGAGCTATAGAATATGATATGGATTCCATTTATTGCACTAAATTTAATTTACTTGGTATTACAAGTGATAAGTCAGAAAATTTTATATCTGAATCTGAGCTCAGGCCTTGATCGCCAAATGGGTGTTGATTGAATGGGCTGTTATAAACATGGAATTCTGATTGTTTTTTATTTTTGTTATTTACATGCAGTAATTAAGAATAAACCCTCTGTCCCCTTCATTGTGACTGTGATGAAGTTTATAAAGTCTGGCTGTGTACTGCTTATCAAAGAGGCAAAGGAGAGAAACCAAATAACAATGCACATGAACAAAAAAAAAACAAAAGAACTGTGGATGCTGGCAATCAGAAACACAAACCGTAATCGCTGACAAACTGAGCAAGTCAAGCAGAACTGTTCTGAAGAAGGGACACTGGATTTGAAACATTATCTCTGATTTCTCTCCATAGATGCTGCCAGACCTGCTGAGATTTTCCAGCAATTTCTGTTTTGGTGCGCAATGCATATGTGATGGTAATATAGAACAGATTGTCCTGCCCCCTCAGTTCTTCACTAACATGAAATGCATAAAAATATTCTGAAACCATGCAACAGTTAGCAATACTTATGGTTTCATACCTATCCTATGAAACCTGAATGCATGCTAGTTTGATTGGATATGCTATGTGCCATAAATTTTAGTGTAACTATCCCTAAAGGAGTTTCCAGTTTGTTCAATGTGATATTGCTTATTAAGTGAAATATGCCAGGGTCTATGTATCGAGACTTGCAATCCATTACATAAATGCCAGCAATCTACTAATTAATCTGACTTGACCCTGAACTGCCTGTAGTCCTTTCCAAAAATAGTTACTTAAAGACCAGATTGAATGCAAAATGAATCATACTGCGATGCCAATGTACTGGTAATGAGATCAGCTCTTACAATTTCACGAAATGCATTCATACTGAGAATCACAATGGAGATATAAATTGACTATTTCCTTGATCTCTGTTAGGGCAGCAGTGTCAGTGCTACATCTATGTCATCTTGGAAGTAGAAAGCTGAGAAATTGGGCAGAAATGTCCTATTCCAAATGACTATCTGTTCCCTGCTTCTGGAAAAGTATACATGTTTTAGATCAGATTGAGTTCCATGTTGCCAACTTAGTTTTAGGATGTCCAGTCCCAAAGGCACTGCATTTCCTCGATTTAAAGATTATGCGGACTGTCTCAGTTCCAGACCATATCTGAGACCTCATCAGTGATTTCACCCTCCTGCCAAGCCACTGTCATAGAAGTTGACAGCACAGAAAAGGGAACTTTGGTCTGTAGTGTCTGCACCAGTCAAAAACAACTGCCTAACTATTTTAATACCATTTCCAGCATTTGGCCCAAAGCCTTGTGGGCCTTATCGTGCTGTCTCAGATTAAAACTAGCTGTTTGTAAATTTGGTATTTTTTTTTTGAGGCCGAGCTGAATTAATCAACCCTGCATCTTTTATATGGTAAAGACTACTTATTTCCGCCTCCCACACTAAGCATGTGCTTCTGAAGCCTCCATCTATTTCTTTCTGCCTCTAGATTCTCACATCCCAATGCTCATCTGACTGGTCTCCCATCCAGAATGAAAAATAGGATTTCCCTTCTGTCATCGTTATTCCAGATTTATCATATTAGAATTTTTATCAGCCTTTACATCCAATTTGTGGCTGTGCCCTATTTTTTCATCCCAAATTTCCTCTTTTCAGTTCTACGGTTGGGCAGCACGGTGGCACAATGGTTAGCACTGCTGCCTCACAGTGCCAGAGACCTGGGTTCAATTCCCGCCTCGGGCATCTGTCTGTGTGGAGTTTGCACATTCTCCCCTTGTCTGCATGGTTTTCCTCCGGGTGGTCCGGTTTCCTCCCACAGTCCAAAAATGTGCAGGTTAGGTGAATTGGCCATGCTAAATTGCCCGTAGTGTTAGGTGTAGGGGTAAATGTAGGCGAATGGGTCTGGATGAGTTGCTCTTCGGAGGGTCGGTGTGGATTTGTTGGGCCGAAGGGCCTGTTTCCACACTGTAAGTAATCTAATCTAATCTAAACCCTTGGCGATATATTCTTCCAACTCTGGAATCTCCTAAAATCCCCACTCAATGTTTCTGCCTGAAGATACACTCTCCAAAGTGGTCAATGAGGCCCTTCGCTCGTGAATTCCCTCCATAAGCTGTAGGACTCTATATCTTCCTCTTTACTCTTCACACATTTTCAAACAATCTCAACATACTTTAATCATAATATCTCTTTTTTTGGCTTGGTATCAGTTCTTGTCTGATTATACTTCTGAAGCATGCCCTGGGAGATTCTAATGCATTAAAGGTGCTGTGTAAATGGAAGTTGTTGTTTGGATCTGTCACTGTCTATTTCTCCATAGTTAATTTAGTGCTTGTTATTTTTGAACTTCTTTGACCAGTTACTAGAGGTTGGTCAGTATTTGTGAAGCTTTCTTCCTCAGCATGGAATTCTTATCAGGAGCAAATGGGAGAACAGTTGAGGGAAAGGTAAAAAAAAAACTGCCAGACTCCTTTTTTATAAAAGCCTTATTGGAAGAGCCTTAACAGTATTCCAAATGTTGTTTACTTTGACAGCAACAATGCTAGCAATGTTGGAAATTAATGCTGTTTCTTTTTTTTTATTGCAACATGAAACTCTAGTATCCTGAATATGCCATGGTCCTTGAGCCACCCACCATGCTACAGTGCAGGTTAAATGGTTTTCTGACTGATTCATTGGTTCTGTTTGCTTGTTATGAAAGATGTCAAAATGTTTTAGCTGGATGCTAACCAAGATCCTTATCTAAATTGTATGTCATTTCATTCTTTAAAAAGTCTTTGTGTTTACTTTCGCAGTTTCTTTGTGAAGATTGAGGAACTGGCCTCTAGCATCAGCAGAGAGACTACGCTGCTACATCAAGAATTGGACGAAGAAGCCTTGGGGATGGAAGGATCAACAAAATGAATTTTCACTTAGCCCATTTCCCTTTTATAAATAACACTTCATTTATGTATAATAAAATCTAGCATCTTGTATTATTTATGCAATCAGCCAACAAATGTTCTTTTTTGGATATGATCCTGAAGATGAGCATGTAGTGCTTGTTATAATAAAATAAAGAACTGCAGAGGCTATAGATCTGAAACAAACACAAATTGTTGATGAAAATGAGCAGGTCTGGCAGTGTGTGTGTGTGGGAAGAAAGCAGAGTTAACGTTTCAAGTCCAATGAATCTTCACAACAGGACTGAAAACATTTAACTCTGCTTTCTTCCCACAGATACTGCCAGACCTGCTGAGTTTCGTCAGCAGTTTCTACATTTTCTTTGTGCTAGTTAACCTACGTAAAATTGACTGATTGTCGCTCTGCATTCCTTAGTTTGCATCAGTTGAGTTGCGAGAGTGATTTATTTTTCCCTCGTGTCATGTTTTAAGGAAAAAAAATCCTGATGTGGATGTTTCTGGGCAGTCTCGTTGCAAAATAAAACATTGTCCCTGGTTGGGTAATCCAGCTAGGAGAAAGTGAGGACTGCAGATGCTGGGGGTCAGAGCTTAAAAATGTGTTGCTGGAAAAGCGCAGCAGGTCAGGCAGCATCAAAGGAGAAGGAGAATGCCTCACAGAGGCAAACAAGGGTGAAATAATGAGTTTTTCTTTTGTGAAAACCATTGTTGCACTTTTCAGGCATGTTTCATCTCTTCAAGGGCCTCTTTCTGCACCAGTCTTTTATCTTTATAGTGTTTGAACTGGACGTCTGAGATTAGTCATCAATTAGTTTAAGCACTAAAGCTCAGTCAAATGAAACTTCAGGGACAAGATTACACAAACACATCTCTTAGTTTACCATTATCCAGTAGTTTTAATAAGTAGGGAAGTGACTAAAGAGAAGTGTACAAATATCTTCCTTTAGAATATTTGACAAACCTGGCTATTTAAAGTCCTATGTATTCCCTTGAGGTTTCTTTATTTCTGATGTAATATGCCCCTTGTGCTGGTTCTATGTATCTTGCTTTTGCCATAATTACATTTCGCTCAGGTGTCAAAAGTTCATTAGTGGTGGGCTCAAGGTGGAAATGGATTTGAAGAAAGTCAGTTTTGCACATTTGTTAATCCAGTCAGTTTTATACTCCTTGCCTTCTAAATAAAATGAAACTCTAAATCATGTTTTTTAAAAAAAAATTATTGTTTTAGATCAACTCCTGTTCTGTGAATAGGACTATATACACAAATACTAAATTCCCAAGGGCTTTTTCTGATTAAGTCATAAATGTCTGTTTTGCAAATTCAATTCAATTCAATGAGGCCCATAGAAAATATGAAGTTCTACGATCAGATCATACCAAGGCTTGAGAAGAAATAGTTTTTGTTTACTCCAACTCGTTCACAGTTGTTCCCCAATTCACAAAGCAGTTTTATTCCTGTGCCCTTAAATATTATTGATACTATTATTACACTTGACTGTAATTTGTGCATTGCCATAAATGCTTAATTCTTTATAATTTTTTTCTATCCAGTTTTTCAATTATTTTTATGTAATGCCTTCTCCTATCTTTGGTCTCCCCTGGGGAGCAGGTAGGCACCTGGCCTGTGGAAAAAATAACTTTTTATTCAGTTTATGATCATGCTGTTGACATATCTTGCTTTCACCTTTATTTTTCATGCCTATGCAGAGGTGCCTTTTCTTTCCTGTGCCAAATTGCTAGTGCTATACAGATGGAGAAGTTGCTATGTGAGGTTTGTTGCACGTGGGATTTGCTATTGCACCTGGCCATTCTTCTTGTGTGAATTGGATGGTGGGTGCTGGCATCCAACCTGACTGAAGATTAGAAAGGAAGGGAGCCAAACCTAATTCTTTCCTTGGATGATTCCAGGCATGTTCGCTCTCCAACACTCATCACTAACCAGCCGGCAGCATCCAAGTTATGATCATGAGTGCACTCGCTGAATAGGCAATGGGAATAGATTCAATAGGAACTTGTGAAGGGAATTTACATAAACATTTGTAAAGGGAAAATTTGCAGGACTGTGAGGAAAGAGGAATGGAACTAATTGGATAATTATTTTCAAAGTTGCTGTCAAGTGCACAAGGGGGCCAATGGCTTCTGTCGGTGCAGCATCCCCCTCCAATGACAAGTAATAATCACCTGGAAGTAACAATTTAAAGTTGCGCTGCCTGGCCCTGTGACTCAGTTCCAGGTTGAGAAGAACCATTTCTGAATGTAGCATTGAAACTGCCGAATGTTATTTTTTTAAACAAAAACTTGATGCTCACTAGAGACAATTTGGCTTCAACTTTAACAATTTTTTTCAAAAGTTCAATGATTGTACATGCACACGTGTTTTGCCACTGCATTCCTACAGGCAATATGCTGCAAATACTTTATACACTAACATTAAATAACTGAGTAATGGGAGTGTGAATTTGTAAGAGTTTTCAGTGCTATACAAACGACTGCCCAAACCATAGTGCAGAGGCTGTTTTTCCAGAATGCAGCAGCACATTTAAGAAAAGATCTCCAAATCTGAATCAACTTTGATGCAGATTTTGAGCATTTTGACTCCTGTGGTCAGTTTTTACAGCTTGGTAATAGCTTGTACCTCATTTGAGTTTTATCACTTTTGGCATCAGCCTCTTTCATCTGCAGTAATTGCCAATTTTCCTTTTGTAGGAGCCCCATGGCAGCGTTGGTTTCAGTATTGCCAGGGGAGACGTCTGGCCAATTGCTAAAGGCAGGACTGGAAGTGCCTGTGAAAAGAGGCAGAAATGAGAACATGAGATAAATTAAAGGGGGTGGATTACTAAAGTGCATAGATAACTAGAAATGGCACTTATGATGAGTATCAACTATTAATGCTAATTGTTTTTGCAGCACACATTATAAGTAAGTAGAAAAAATTATTTGATGTAATGTGTTGCAAAGAGCATAAAGAACTTGAGTGATGGTGTAGCTGTAATCTCCAGGGTTTTGACTGATATAAGCTAAGAAGGCAGAGGTGGTTCAATTTGTAATAAGCCATCTCACCACAAAGTAATTACTGTAATTGTCACATTGTATAACAGACAATTTTGACAGTTTTCATGGTCAGTTTTGGATCCTGTCTCATACAGCAGGTCCTATTTGTTTCAGCTAATGGACATCATGCAAAACTAACCACCTTATTTAGAACTTAACAGTTTGCTTATATATTCTTATGGAACATGTTATAATATTGTGAACCATTTCTCCTCTTAGCCTCTTGAGGGAGCTGTTTGTATATAGTTAAAAATCTCAGCACCAGATGATAGTCCAACAGGTTCATTTCATCAACCACCTGATGAAGGAGCAGGCTCCGAAAGCTAGTGCTTCCAAATAAACCTGATGGACTATAACCTGCTATTGTGTGATTTTTAACTTTTATACTCCAGCCCAACACCGGCACCTCCAAATCCTGTTCCTGTTTATATATTGAATGGTGCTAGTTATTCTTCCTACATTTAGGGCTGGTTTTCAAATGTTTTCATTTTGTATTTTGTTTCACATGATTGATCTTCCACATCTTGTTGCATCAGATTTTCTTGGGCACATTTCACAACTCCAATCAGTTCATTTAAAGTAAATGGCTTTCTGTTTATTCTTCAAATTCCCACCATCACCAATTACCTATCCAACACTCCCTCTCCCTTCACTTGTTCTGGAACCTGCAAAATGTTGATTTGACCAACTCCATTAGCTCACTCACATACCTATTCCTTGCAAGTAAGCCTATATCGTTATTTGTCAAAATACATTTCAGATGGTTTTGAATACGACATTCTAGAACTCAATAAGTGCAGAATCCACAAACCAACATTTTCTGAAGTACCTGTATAACAAACCTCATTACAGATGTTTAAAATTCTAAAATTATTTAAACTTAGTAGCTTTGCACTTTCCTCTGAGTGTTTTCTAACTTACAAAAATTGATATTTTATATTGTAGCTTCAAAACTAAGCTTCTCTTTGATTTTTTTAAAATTTGTTTTCTTGACTAGAATGTCTCACTACAGTGATGATGAGTTCTAAATTGGCATCCCCTGGCATTTTAGTTATTTGAACATGATTAGGTGACCATTCTACATGTTTGAAATTTACATTACAGCGAAAACCGAATTGAGGCTCAACTAATAAGACCCTAAGAAATGGGAACAGGAATAGGCCATTTGGCCTTTGAGCCTTCTCCTCCATTTGAATAGATTATGGCTGATCTGTTTTTTCCTCAAATTAAGTAGGGAGGTGATGGCCTAGAGGTATTATTGATGGATTGTTAATCCAGAGACCTAGGTAACGTTCTGGAGACCCAGGTTTCAATCCTGCCACGGGAGATGGTAGAATTTGAATTCAATACAAATTTAGAATTAAGAGTCTAATTATGGCCATGAACCCACTGTTGATCACCAGGAAAAACCCATCTAGTTCACTGTTCTTTGGGGAAGGCAGTTGTCATCCTTACTTAGTCTGAGCAATGTAGATCAATCTTAACTGCTTCTGGGCAATTAGGGACAGGCAATGAATGCTGGATTAGCCAGCAATGTGCTCATCTAATGAATGAATTTTAAAAAAAGTTTCTCTCCAGCCCTTTTCCCATAACCCTTGACTCTCCTATTGATCAAGTATCGACTATCTCAGCTTTAACTATACACAATGGCTCTGCCCCTACAGTCTTCTGTGGCAAGGTGCTCCAAAAATTCTCAACTTGGAAGAAGTTGTTCCTTATCGCAGTCGTAAACTGGTACCCCTTTTATTCTGATACTATGCCCTCTGGTCCTAGCCACACTTATGGGAGGAAACATTCCTCAAACTCTGTCAATTCCCTGAAGAATCCTATATGTTTCAATGACATCTTTTATTCTTTTACTCTCCATTGAGTCGAGTCCCAACCTGTTTAGACTTTGCTCAAAAGACAATCCTTCCATACTAGGGATCATGCAAGTGAACATTCTCTGGACTGTGTCTAATTAAACAATATATTTTCCTAAATAAGGGGACCCAAACTGCTTTTAGTACTGCAGATGTTGGTTAATATTTGAAGCAGCTGAAAATGTGTTGCTGGAAAAGCGCAGCAGGTCAGGCAGCATCCAAGGAACAGGAGAATCGATGTTTCGGGCATAAGCCCTTCAGGAAGAAGGGCTTATGCCCGAAACGTCGATTCTCCTGTTCCTTGGATGCTGCCTGACCTGCTGCGCTTTTCCAGCAACACATTTTCAGCTCTGATCTCCAGCATCTGCAGCCCTCACTTTCTCCTGATATTTGAAGCAACAAAGAAATAAGTGACTGATGGTATACTTCAATCCAAATATCATAATACCTTTCTTGGGTATTTGTTAAAAGGGATAAAGTCATAACACAGGTTTCATGTATATTTGCAATTCCCTCAACTGGTCAGCAGAGGGCACTGTTCTTACTCCAGCAGCTTGCATGCTTTGACTTTTCCCTTTAGTGGTGAAGAGCTGGTAAAATGTCTGATCTCGCTCAGTGGTGCAGTGTACTGCATGGATAATCTACTGCGGAGCTGTTCCAGATTGAGCAAACGTACACTGGTGTGCCAGTAACTTGGTGGCGAATGTTGCAGCTTTCTTTATGGTTCAGCCAGATAAGATGGACTGCAAATGAGTAACAGGCTGAGAACGAACCAAGTTTAAACACATTGCTCTGACTCATTGCATCAAAGGGAAACAAAGCCTTCAGGCTTAAAAAAAAGTTTCTTTCCAGTATTTTTCCTATAACCCTTGTCTCTGATAGAACAGCACAGGCCCTTCAGTCCTCGATGTTGTGCTGATATTTTATCCTACTCTAAGATCAGACTAACCTATGTACCCTTCATTGTACTATCGTCTATGTGCCTATCCAAGACTTGCTTAAATGTCCTTATGTATTTGACTCTACAATGACTGCCAGCATTGCATTCTGCATACCTACCACACTCTGAGTAAAGAACCTACTTCTGATATTTCTCCATAACCTTCCTCCAATTACCTTAAAATTATGCCCCTCGTGATAGAAATTTCCACCATGGGAAAAAGTCTCTTGTCATCCATTCTATGCCTCATCATCTTGTACACCTCTATAGAGTCACCTCTCCTCCTCCTCCTTCACTCCAATGAGAAAAGCTCAAATTCCCTCCACCTTTCTTCATACGTCATGCCCTCCAGTCCAGGTAGCATCCTGGTAAACCACCTCTGCACCCTCTCTAAAGCTTCCACATTTTTCCAATAATGAGGTGACTATAACCGAACACAATTTTCGAATTATGGTCTAACAGCTCTGTAGAGCTGTAACATAACCGCGTGGATCTTAAACTCTATCCCCATGCTAATGAAAGCCAACACACCGTACACCCTCTTAACAACCCTATCAACTTGGGCGGCAACTTTGAGGGATCTATGGACGTGGACCCCAAGATTCCTATGTTTCTCAATACTGCCAAGAATCCTGTCTTTAACCCTGTATTCTGCATTCAAATTCAATCTTCCAAAGTGAATCACTTCACGCTTTTACAGGTTGAATTCCATCTGCCACTTATTAGCCCAGTTTTGCATCCTGTCAATGTCCCATTGCAACCTACAACAGCTTTCCACACTATCCACAACTCCACCAATCTTCATGTCATTGGCAAAGTTACTAACCCACCCTCTCACTCTCCTATCAATCAAGCATCTAACTATCTCAGCTTTAAATATACACAATGACTCTGCCCCCACAGCTTTCTGCACTGTGCAGCTTGGGTGTTGAAATCTGCTTTGGCGCAAGCTGGAAATAGAATATGTCAACCAGGACTCCTGTGTCTGTTTTAGCATGTGGTAAGCCAAGATTAGATTAAGGAGAATATTAAACTGTTTGGCTCTTGCTTGAGTATCAACTGCAAGGTACATGGTTCATTTTCCTCAGCAAGCATTGGCATTTAAAATGGAAGGGATGAGAGGCTATTGGTGAAAGGGAGGGGGCAATAGTTTTAACCTGCTTCAAATGCACTTAGTTATTCCGTACCACAGCAGCCACTGGATACAGGTCCATTGTGACTCTTCTGTGTTGTCCTAATTTTGAAGAAAATATTCCTTTATTGAAGTATTCAGTAGTTCCAATACATAAGTTTAAATGTCATTTTTTTTTCTATTATTAATCTTGTCTTACTGGATGCATTTCTAACACATTAATGTCCTTTCAGTGAACCACTTTTGAAGATGGTAGAAGTGTACTGGTATTGAAAAGTTACAAATCCAACATTTCATATGCCTATTTTCAGAGAATATTAAAAATTATACAACTTGGAGCTTTCGATATAATGTGCTCACATTTTATGTTCCTATCCTATCCAGGAACAGAAGATTAGGCCATTTATCTCTCGTCTGTTCAATACCAACATGCCTGACCTGTTTTTTTTAAGATTAGATTACTTACAGTATGGAACCAGGCCCTTCAGCCCAACCAATTCCCCTACATTTACCCCTTCACCTAACACTACGAGCAATTTAGCATAGCCAATTCACCTAACCTGCACATTTTTGGATTGTGGGAGGAAACCGGAGCACCCGGAGGAAACCCACATAGATACTGGGAGAATGTGCAAACTCCACACAGGGAGTCGCCTGAGGTGGGAGTTGAACCCGGGTCCCTGGCGCTGTGAGGCAGCAGTGCTAACCACTGTGCCGGTGGTGGTCTCAACTCTACTTTCCTGTTCACTCCCAAACATCTTTGACTCCCTTGCCCATGTAAAATCTATCTGACTCAACTTGAATAATTTTTAAAGTGTGGCACTTTCTATTTTTGTTTTTTGGAAGAAAATTCCAAATGCCAATGTTCCTCTGTGATGGTAAACATTCTCACCTTCATCTTAAATTGTGTCCCCTAGCTCTGTCTCTCCTAAAATGTGAAACATCTTCTCAGCATCTGCTTTGTCAAGTCCCTTCAGGATAACCTATGTTGCAATGTGATCTCCTACCCGTTCTCTAAAATCAACGGGCAAAGGCGCAACCTGTTACTCTTTTCTCAGAATAGAAGCTATTTATCCCAAAAATGAAACAAAAGCTGAAATTGCTGTAAAATCTCACCATGTTCTGAGGAAGTGTCACTGGACCTGGAACATTAACTCTGATTTCTCTCCACAGATAGTGTCAGACATGCTGAGTTTTTTCCAGCAACTTGTGTTTTTGTTTCTGATTTCCAGCATTCACAGTTCTTTTAGTTTTTTTATTCCAGGAATGAGTCTTGTGTGTTCTGGTTTCATATTCTCCAAATGCCTAACTTAAAGCACGGTGATGTCCACTCTTAAAGTCTAATCCTTCCACAATGACTTATATTTAGTTATTTTAATATAAATATCTCCAGGTTTTCTGAGGATCATTATCAAACTAAATTTGACACTAAGCCACAACGAGTTATTAGAATAGTTTAAGTAATGCTTGGTCAAAAAGGAAGCTTTGGAGAGGATCTAAAAGATAAAAGAGAGGTGGAGAGCTTGAGAAACTTAAGGACATTCTAGAGTTTTTTCTAAGTTCCATAATTCTCACAAAAGATCAAAGGCATCTTTCAATGGGTGAGTCCACCGTGAGGATACTATGGCTTTAAGAGGTGTATTTTGTCCGTTTTTTCTTCTTTTTTTTTATAGATATTTTTATTAGAAATTTAACATTTTTACAAGTTTACAAAAATAAACAAAACTCTCAGATATAAACATTGATATACAATTAGCTCAAATATACAATAGCCAAAATTTGACAAAAAAAAACAAAAAACAAAATAACAAAAAAAACCGAAAAGAAAAAAAAACAAACAAACAAAACTCAACTATCTACTAATCTAACCTACAACTAACCAGGGTGTATATTTAAGTCTCTTGCATGCTCGGGATGTGTTAACATCAGATATGATAAAACCCGTATTCGTGCGGGATTCCTCCCCCGAGGGGCCGCGGACCAGCCAGGTCTGTAGTCTCAATTAAATAAAAGCCCTTGTTAGGATAGCCGAAATATCTGTATTTATGTAATTCAAAAAGGGCTGCCATATTTTATAAAATAATTCGGTCTTTCGGTGCACCATATTTGTAAGGAAGTCAAGGGGAATACATTCCATAATTAGTCTGTGCCAATTTGAAAGTCCAGGGGGGCCCTCAGCCACCCAGTTCATCAAAATATTTTTCCTTGCACAGAAAGAAAGAATAGAAAATAGTCTCTTCCCGTACGTGTCCAGGGAGGGAACGTTCGAAAAGCCCAAGAGGAGAGATACGGGGTCCACTTTTATTTCCGTTCCTAAAATTTCTGTCAGGGTACTTGCTACTTTAGTCCAATATCTACGGATCTTATGACAGGTCCATAAGCAATGTACAAGAGTGCCCACCTCTATTTTGCATTTAGGACACATTGGAGATGCTCCTGCCTTAAATTTTGCCAATCGAACCGGTGCTATATGGGCCCTATGAAGTATCTTCAGCTGGATAGCCTGGGTTCTGTTACAAATAGTAATTCTTCTAGCATTTTCCCAGATATCATTCCACGTTTCTGTGGAGATTTCTAGTCCCAGATCCTGATCCCATGTTTTAAGCAGATTATCCATATCTCCCGATACTTCATCATGTAGCAAATGATAAATATTACTGACGGAAGATACCCCCACTGGTCGTAGGACACTACATTCTCTATCGGATTTATAAAGACTATCTAATAACGTAGTCTTCTTCTGTATAAAATCTCGAATTTGGAAGTATCGAAAGAGGTCTCCATTGGGTAATCCGAATTTCTGACGCAGCTGTCCGAAAGACATCAGGACCCCATCTTTAAATAAATCCCCGAGACACGAGATACCCCTGGATCTCCAGAGTTTAAAAGTGGCATCTGTTAACCCCGGTTGGAATCCCCATGCTCCCACTATCGGTGCATAGGGGGATGTTTTATGTGAATTACCCTCATTTTGCCGCATTATATTCCAAGCCTTGATTGTATTCAGTATTATAGGGTTTTTACAGTGATCTGAAATGATTTTCCTCTTGTCTGAGAATAAAAGGTTAATAAGTGGGTATTTTACTTGAGAAGCCTCGATGTCCAACCAGATTGTGGATCAGACAAGACCCAATCAGCTATATAACTTAATAGGGAACTTAATTGATATTTCCTAAAATCTGGGAAGTCCAATCCACCCCTTGCCTGTGGAAGCTGTAGCTTCTTCAGCTTAATGAGGGGCCGCCTATGGTTCCAGATAAAGGAACTCAGCCAGCCGTATAATTTACATAAAGCTGTCCTCGGCAGCATCACCGGAAGCATTCTCATAGGATATAGGAGACAGGGCAGGATATTCATTTTGATTAATGCTATTCTACCCAACCAGGAAATTGGCAGGTCTCCCCATCGCTGGAGGTCCTGCCTTATCCTTTCCAATAAATACACAAAATTAGCCTTATACAACTGACCAAATACTGGAGTAATAAAAATGCCTAAATATAAGAAACCCTCCAGGGACCAGCGAAAGGGAAAAAGGGAACCGTCCGCTAAGCGGGGTATCACAGCAAGGCCACCCATTGGCATAGCCTCCGATTTTGAAAAATTAATTTTATAGCCTGAGAATGCACTAAATGTATTAATAACTTGGATTAAGCGAGGTGTGGACATCAAAGGGTTACTGAGGAATAGAAGAACATCATCTGCATAAAGGGTAATTTTATGTTTACCTGTACCAATCCTTGGGGCCACTATATTAGGATCAGCTCGTATAGCTTCTGCTAGTGGTTCAATTATTAGCGTGAATAGCAATGGCGAGAGGGGACATCCCTGACGGCAGCCCCTACCCACACTGAAGCTATCCGAGCCTAATCCATTGGTAACCACAACTGCTTTGGGATCACTATACAATGTTGAGATCCATTTGGTAAACACCTGTCCAACACCAAACCTCTCCAATGTGTAAAACAAATATGACCATTCGACCCTATCAAATGCCTTTTCCGCGTCTAATGAAACCACTACTCCTGGTATCTTTCCCTGATGACAAGCTTGAATCATATTCAGAGCCCTTCTAACATTATTGGATGATCTACGGCCCTTAATAAACCCCGTCTGATCCTCCTTTATAATATGTGGCAGTATCCTTTCTAATCTCAGTGCTAACGTTTTAGAGAGGATTTTAAAATCTACATTTAGCAAGGATATTGGTCTGTATGATGTACAATCTTCTGGGTCCTTTCCTTTTTTAAGGATAAGAGAGATATTTGCCTCTTTCAGCGAAGGCGGGAGACAGACCTGACTATATGCATAGTTATACATGTCCATAAGTGGACCAACCAGTATTTCTGTAAATTCTTTATAGAATTCAGCTTGAAAGCCATCTGGGCCCGGCGTCTTACCATTTTGAAGGTGCCTAATTGCATCAACTATTTCTTGGGGTGTAAGAGGAGCATTTAGGACCGATACTTGTTCCGGAGTTAGGTCTGGAAAAGTCAAATTTTTAAAAAATGACTGCATCCTCTTCGTCCTATCTTCACAATCCTGTGATTTATATAACTCAGAATAGAATTTTCTAAAGGTCGCATTAATCTTTTTATGATCATGAGTCAAAATACCCGTACTTTCCTTGATAGACATAATAGTCTGAGGGGCCTTTTTTTTCTTTGCAAGAAATGCTAAGTATCTACCCGGTTTGTCGCCATATTCATATAACCTTTGCTTTGCAAATAATATTTCCCTCTTAGCCGTTTGAGTAAGTGTAGTATTTAGAGCTGTCCTAAGAGCTGTAATCCTTTGCAATTTAATAATAGAGGGTCTATCAGTGTATGCTGTTTCAGCCGCTTTTAAGCGGGCTTCAAGCAGACGCTGTTGTTCTCCCTTTAATTTCTTCTGGGTCGCTGAGTAGGAGATGATCAAGCCTCGCGTGTAAGCTTTGATGGTCTCCCACATCATTGACGAGTTGCTAGCTGTACCTGAATTAATTTCTAAAAAAGTTTTAAATTCTTGAGAGAAGTACTTTACAAATTTACTATCTTTCATTAAGAAGGGGTCCATACGCCAATGCCGAGGGGATGTCCCACTGTTCCTCGCCTTAGTTTCCATATATACAGCAGCGTGGTCAGAAATTGCTATATTACCTATTTTACAGGATGATATGGAATTTAAAAAAATTGAGGGGGCAAAAAACATATCAATTCTGGTATGACATTTATGTGGATTAGAGTAGAAAGAAAAATCTCTACCCTGTGGATGAAGACATCTCCATACATCTACTAATCCTAATTCTTTGTTCAAATCCATCAATTGTCTAGATCTGGGAGATACTCCTGCAGTACTCTTGGGAATCCTGTCTATTTCCGGATCCATAATACAATTAAAGTCTCCCCCTATAATTATATGACGGGCATCAAAAGCCATCAATTTTGAAAAGGCTTCCGTTATAAATTTAAAGGGGTGTGCCGGGGGGTAGTACAAATTTAAAATCCCATATTCCTCTCCATTTATGAGAGCTTTAATCAAGATATATCGTCCAGATTCGTCTTTTATCTGCTTTAGGATTTTGAAAGGGAAATTCTTCCGAACAAGAATAACAACTCCCCTGCTTTTTGAGCTAAAAGAAGAAAAAAAGGCCTGATCAAATCCGCCCTGTCGTAATTTCAAGTGTTCTTTATCTGACAGGTGTGTCTCCTGTAGGAGAGCTATATCAACTCTTTCCTTCTTAAGATTTGATAATATTTTCTTCCTTTTAAGTGGCGAATTACTCCCCTTGACATTCCAGGTGCACCACTTAACTGATTGATCAACCATAATCCTCTGGGCCAATCCGAGACCCCTCGGGAGGGGGAACCCTATCCAGAACATTCCGAGCATGGAACATGTAAAATTTACAAAAATAAACCCTCTTTAATACACCCACAACAATACAGTAAAAAACTATTTCTAAATAAAAAAAATATAAAACGTATCTAAGTGGAGACTTTCCCCCTTGTTCCCAGGGGGCACCACTTCCTCTCCAAAAATCCCTCATATCCTCTCCCAACCAATGCCCCACCCTTGACCCAGGCACTCCTCAATAAAATGAGGAAAATTCAAATATAATACAAAGCTAGAGTTAACAGTGAGCACCCCACCCCCACCCCTACCAACACCTGGGTGTATTTGGTAATGTTAATACCATATATAAACATATAACTATAAAATTACCAGTTCAACAAATAATAATTAAATATGATAATACAAAATAACGAAGGGAAAAACAACCCCGCTCCTAAAGACAGAGGTAAAATCGAATAAGGTAACCACCTCCCCCCACCAACATTAACCAAATCCCCCAGCTTATATGTACATATATATACATACACATACATATATATATATATACATACATACACACACACACATATACATACACCCCTCATATATACATAAAATAATAACAGAAAACAACTCCAAGGGGGGGGGGGGGGGGG
Organism: Chiloscyllium plagiosum; assembly: GCF_037043375.1. Classification (NCBI taxonomy): domain Eukaryota; kingdom Metazoa; phylum Chordata; class Chondrichthyes; order Orectolobiformes; family Hemiscylliidae; genus Chiloscyllium; species Chiloscyllium plagiosum. Next base: position 10,333,533 of record NW_028270166.1, read on the forward strand.
GGGGAGAAAATCAAATCCCTCTCCCCACCCCCCATAATAATATTAAGCAATAAGGTAAGAAAAAAAAGGGAGGGGATATAAACCAAAACGGGGGGGGGGGGGGGGGGGAAGGCAGACCAACATCCATTATGTCCTACAGTTTATCTAAGAGAGTCCAAGAATTCCTTAGCCTTTTCTGGTGATCCAAAGTTATATACAGATCCTTCATGGTTAAAGCGTAACATCGCTGGGTAGCGTAAGGAGTACTGTACATTTAAGTCCCTTAAACGCTTCTTCGCCTCGTCGAATGCCTTCCTCTTTCGAACCAGAGCCGGGGAAAAGTCCTGAAATAGCATGATCTTGGATCCTTTGTAGATCATAGCTTGGGGGTCTTTTCCGAGATTTCTAGAGGCTTCTAGGAGTATCTGCCTCTCCCTGTAGCTCTGCATTTTAGTCATTTTAACTTAGGATAAAGTTGCTTAAATGTAATATTACACAACTAATTGAGTTACTAAACTATTATAAATGATTTATAAATGATTTGGAACAGGACCGGGCGTGGGCGCTGGTTCGAGCCGGGCCCGCGTATTGCTACCCGGTAGGCCCATTCCACCCTTACCTGGCCTGATCCAGCTTGCAGATTTAAAAGTTGTGGCAGCCACTGCTCCAGGAATGCTGTAAGCTGGCCTTCCTCTTCCTGTTCGGGAAGGCCCAGCAAACGAATATTTTTTCGACGACCTCGATTATCGAGGTCGTCAATATGATTTTCCAAGGTCCGGACTCGCTGCTCGAGAGTCCGGACCTGATCCACGGCCGATTGAGCGGTTGTCTCGGAGGTCGCGGCCTTTAGCTCCGCCCCTCCGACTCGGCGTTGAATTTCTTCAATTTCACGGTCGTGCTTCTGCAGCGCGGCCGAGAGCGACTCCCAACGATTCCTGGATTCGACGATAAAGGCATCGATCTTCGAGTCAAGCTTGGAAAGCATTTCTGCAAGGCTTGTTACTGTAGGTAAGTCCCCCGGGGCGGCTGTGGACGCCTCTGCTGCAGCTGGAGAGTGTGGGGGAGGGGTTCCTGCTTGCTGAGAGCTGCGGGCTCCCTTCCCTTTAGTCATTTTAACTTAGGATAAAGTTGCTTAAATGTAATATTACACAACTAATTGAGTTACTAAACTATTATAAATGATTTATAAATGATTTGGTGAGCTTGGTAGGGGGTAGGTGACCCACTGTGCCCAAGTCTTGGGAGGAGCACTATAGACTCAGTCTTACTGGGTCGCCGCTATCTTGGATCCCCCGTCCGTTTTTTTTAAAAAAAAAACATAGACTTCACCCTCAAAGTTGGCACAGATTCGAAAAAAGATTGAACACATGCTCAAAGACAATATAATTGAAGTGAGTTGCAGTGAATGGAGCTCACCCATAGTAATTGTGCCAAAATCTGATGGTACCCAACAGTTGTGTGCACTATCACAAACTCCGTGCAGTTACAAAATCTGATTCATATCTGATTCCATGTTTTAAAGACTGTATTCAGAAGGTGGGACAAGCAACTTATATTTCAAAGTTGGACTTACTCAGAGGATACCAACCGATACCCTTATCTGAAAACAAGAAGGAAATTTCAGCTTTTGTGACACCAAATGGACTGTACCAGTTTAACCTTTTGGTATGAAAAATGCGCCAGCCACATTTCAAAGACTGATCAATAAAGTCATATCGGGATCACCCAGTTGTGTGATGTATATTGACGATCCTGTGATTTTTTGTTTTAGTCACACATGGAAAAATTAACTTTGGAAGGCAAGCTTGATGAAAAACCTGGCTAAGAGTAAGGTCGCACAAAAAAAGTCTGCTCAAAGCCAATAAACAGCTTGTGAGGACTTGGGTTATTTTTAAAAATTGGATCAATAGAAGCAGCCTGAATGGGAGGGTCAAGCTCCCACAGAACCAGTATTTAGTTTTAGCTTTCTGCAGTTGTTGGGGTCTTGAAGCTGGGTCTGGAAGCTTTCATTCCCCTCCCTGTTACAGCTAAAAGCTGGGCATTCTCCTGCTGCGAGTAATAATCTATTTTACTGAATTTGGCAAGGGTGTGCTTATGGGATGTTACTATATTGGAACAGTTAATTAGTAGTAGTTGATATATATTATTTTGTTAAGCATTTCGATGGAGTTACAGTTAAGCCGAATCTTCCCTCTTTTTATTTTGTCGGCATTTTAACTGTAGTGTTAAAAAAAAGTGTTTTTCTTAATGTTGAGTTGTTTGATCAATCAAATTGCATCTGGAATGCAACACCTTACCCTTAACTTAAAACTAGGAAGAAGTTAGGGTCTAGGCTACCTTCTTAATATACTTTGAGGAGGTTTGGTCTGTAACTCTTCCAATATAGTAACATCCCATAAACACAGCCTTAGCAAAGGCATACTTAGATTAGATCCCTACAGTATGGAAACAGGCCCTTTGGCCCAACAAGTCCACACTGACCCTCCAAAGAGTAACCCATCCAGACCCATTCCCCTACCCTATATTTACCTCTGACTAATGGGCAATTTAGCATGGCCAATTCATCTGAACCACACATTTTTTGGATTGTGGGAGGAAATCAAAGCACCTGGAGGAAACCCATGCAGACACGGGGAGAATGTGCAAACTCTACACAGACAGTTGCCCGAGGTGGGAACCGCACCCAGGTCCCTGGTGCTGTGAGGCAGCAGTGCTAATCACTGAGTCACCATGCTGTCCATTTAGTAAAATAGATTGTCTCACATGCAATTCTAGCAGCAGGAGGAGAACCCCCAGCTTTTAACTGTAACGGAGAGAGGAATAAGAGTTTCCACATTCAGCTTTATGACCCCAGCAGCAACTGCTACTGAAAACACTAAAACTAAAAATCCTGACCCTTGGGGAAGCTTGACCCCTCTCATTAAGGTTGTTTCTATAAGTTGCAACTTTTTAAAAAAATCCCAATGCCTGACAAGGTGTTTACTTTGTTGGCTTCAAATAGTCAGCTCGGTACCTCTGTTTTAAAACCGCTCTCCAAACAGAACTAGGACAAAATACATCTCTTAAAGCCATGGTACTTGTCGCACTGTGACATTTCATGGGTCACACTCAGGACTTTGCCAGTACTGAATGTGCATCTGTAGTTTTTTTTCTTTTCACAGAAGCTGGCTGGTTTAAAAAGAATCTAATTTTAGATTTCAAAGTTGAAATATGTCCGTTGTATTTTCGGGTTCTGAACTGTCATCATAACATCAGACACAGCCGGTGAATCTTTTATTGATTTTACTACTTTTACTCGCATTGCCTTTATTTGTCAAAATTTAAACATCCGATAACTTTATAAAGTTGTATCTCTTTCCATGATTTGTGTGTGTGTTAGTAGGGAGTAGGCCAAAGTTCGACACTTTTCCCAGTTTTCTTCTTATTTTTACCAATGTGGTTTTAGGGATAAAACTAAACCAAACTAATTGTTTAACTTCAGAATATCAATCTGGTTTGTATATTAAAAGGCTGGATCACAGTGAAGTCCACATCAAATTGGAAATCCAGAGTTCTTTACATTCATAAACCTTGCAAAATTCTTGGAAATGCACAGCAGGTCAGGCAGCATCCGTGGAACAGGAAAATCGATGTTTCGGGCAGGAGCCCTTCATCAGGAATCCTGCCGGAAATGTCGATTTTACTGTTCTTCGGATGCTGCCTGACTTGCTGTGCATTTCCAGCACTACTCTAATCGAGTCTAACCTCTAGCATTTGCAGTCCTCACTTTCGCCTTGCAAAGTTGTTGTCAAGCAAGGATTGGGAATAGGAAAAAACAGTTTTGGCTCCTCCTCCGGTAGTAACAGGAACATTTTTTAATGGTGCAATAAGTTTACTTAATGCTGGTGCCCTTACGAATCGCGGAAACTGTTGACTATGTGGTTGCTTAGTGAATAATTTTTTTTTGTGTAAGTAAAGTTTATGTAAAGAAGCTATTATTGAGATGGTGAGAAAACAATTGTCTCAAAATCTAATCTAAAATCAAAGTAAGTAATCTAATCTAATCTAAAATCAAAAAATATCTTTAAATCAGCATGTGTTACGTCTTTGAACAAGTTGAATATTGGCTGGTAAATGAAGCTATTAATTCTACATGTAAAACCAGTTATTCTGCCTATAGCATAAAGAGTGAGGCTGCGAAATAGAAAACTGTAACTGCATGCAGTGCACAATGATCTTTTAATATAGTGCCAAAAGAGGTTAATGAACTTGTAACCTTTTCAATGATTGAGTTTTGATGGAGATCCAGCAGTCAAGCCAATTAAGTATTCATGAATTTGACCTGCACTTGAGATTAATTGGAGTGGACCAATAATAAGAATTGCCACTGGAGACTTCACCACACCCTTACTTAAAAGAAAGCATCCTCCCAGTTTTCAGGAACAGTAACATCTTTGAAATTTTGGAGTCTAAAGTTCACATTTATTGACCAGTTTTAAAGGAAGAGGAGACCTGAGATTTTGTACCAATAAATAAGGGTTGAGGAAAAGAGTGATTATGAGAATTAACAAATGTTTGTCCTATCCTCCCTACTGCCCTACATCCATCCCTGACTGCCTCACTACAGTTGAAATTCATTATTTTGGCTTTTGGAAGAGTCCAAATTAAACCACAACCAGTAAACTTTTACCATGTTATTCTAAGGTTTGCTGATGAATAAATATCCACAAGATACACACCATGCAGAACCTATCCTCTGTACAGGTTGAAGGTAATTTAAATGCACCTTTCATAAACAAGCTGCAGGGCAACTGATAAGGTTATGTTTGTGAGCAAAGAAATGTCACATTCCAGATTCTAAAGAAATATAACACTTGCAATATTGTTTTGTTAAATTGCCAGTGAGCTACTATTTACGCCCCCAAATTATTCACAATTTGATGTATTAATCTGTGTCATTACTTGTTAAATTTGCGTGCATTGTTAAGATTTGTCATAGATGCACAGATAAATTGTGTTACCTTGTTAACGCCTGTTCATAAACTAAATTAACCACTGCTCAGCAGGGAAACTTAAAAGGTGCCTTCTGAATTTTCATTGCATATTTATGCAATAAAATAACTGAATTGCACCAGTTAGATATTCAATGTGACTTTATCATTCCTTTCAATGTATTTTTACTTAGATCCTTGATTGTTTTACAATACATATGGCTGTCCTGCTTTTTTTTTCTCTGTAAAATGCATCTGATGACAAGAATGTGAAGTCGAGCATGTCAAACTTGTTCACTCATTCTTCAGAAAGCAGGTTGTCTAGTGACAATTGCCTCCACTGAAGAAATACTGGGAATTGAAGTTGGTTTTAAAAACATTCTTTCAAGAGCATAAACATTTTTAAATTAGTTATTTTTATTAATCAAGTCAGACATAAGAATCTACCTTAAAGCAAGAAAAAGATAGTAAGGTCCTTCTCAGAAAGGTGAATGGCTTGTTGAGTCATATTATGAGTAAAGAAACACAGATGTGATTGAAGAGAGAGCAGTCAGGAGGTATTTAAAGATTGGGAAAGTTTCACAAAGATGAAATGTGTTCAGAGGATTCCAGATTTCAGGACTTTTTCAATTGGCCACCAAAGGTCACAGATCTGTGACTTGATTAAGCAGAGTGTGTAAGCTGTGATGTTGCGTGGAGCGAGAATTCTTCTTTGGAAGAATGTGTAACCAAGGAAGAAAATTTATTTGAAGTGACTTTGCTGTCCCTTCCCAATAAAGTTACTGAAAAGTGGTTTTGAGATAGGTCAATCATCAACTTTATTTACTGGCAGACCAGGCTTAAGGAATTGTTTGTTATGGATCAGGCCACACCCCTCAAAGCTTTTCAAGAATGTAGCCCAGACCCTAACTTTGCTAGTTGTTTTAAGCAGGTGTAAAGTTGGGTATTCCAGGAGAGAATCAGCTCCTTAGTGAAACCACTTAGTTTTAAACAAAACAGAATTTATTTACAAGATTACTGAATGAAACACACAAGACAGAAAACAGAATACTGAACAATTTATGCTATCTGAAAACCCAACAGATTATCCCACTTGATGATGCTGTTCCAAAATACTTGCAACAATTCCCATAAATACCCTTAGCACAAAAGGTAAAATCAAACAGGATAGGAGTTAGAGAGAAAGAACCAGCTTGAGCTTGCTTCTGAATTCCAGCAGCGTTTCCACACAACTACTGCTTTTTAAAACAAAACGAAACCAGAGAAAAGCTGAGCTGGGAAAACTGGCATATAAAAGTTTTTTTTAAATTTGAAAGCCTTCTGCCTGAGACAGTATCTGTTAGCTGTATCCAAACTCAGACATTTGGGAACCTATGTTTTCATGATCTCCTGAAGAAAAAACTAAGGACAACCTAGCTTTGTTAAAGAAGCAACTTTGTCACATTGTCCTACTTTTTTTTGAATAGTTTCCAATTCCTCTTAATCTTCCATCATAAAACATTAAAAAAAAATGAGTTGCCTTTCCTCCATAATGAAACACAATATGTTTACATATAACTTCCTTGCTTATTTGGTATAGTTGCTCAGTTGGCTAGATGACTAAAGTATAGTGCAGAATAAAGCTGACAGTGTGGTAGTTCATGGAGGCCCTGACTCCTCATTTTACCACACATACATAACCAATTGTCTATGCTCCTGTGCTCCTTTGTAGACATTCTTTGAATCAACCTCACTATTTTATTCCCATTTGTTTTTTGCTCTCACCGACAAACTTGCTTTCACCAACACCATTTCCTTCATCCAAGTCATTAACATACATTGTAATAATCGTGGCCCCAGAAGTGATCACTATGGCCTTTCTCTCATTACATCCAGTTTTGTAGTATGCTTATTACGTTACTGGAATGTTTCCCTGTTTATGTTTTTTGATAACTTTATGGTTTTGTAATATACTGGAACTGCAAAAGGATCTACCAATTAAAGACTATTTGGTATATGTCAAGCAATGGATGCTTTGTGTGTGTGTGTTTTTTTTGTTTTGTTTAGCCAGTGGTTTTCCTATGGTATTGTCCAGGGATATTCCCTATTGATGGGGAATGCACCCAGTTCAGCTGTCAGGTGTGGCTCAGTAGGCAGCACTTTTTGCCTCTGTATCAGAAAGTGTTGGCTCAAACCCAATGCAAGAGTTAAATCAAAAATCCAGATGAAAGCTTCAGTACAGCACTAAGGAACTATTGCAGGTGCAATATTTCTGATGAGATGTTAAATGGAGGTTTCACCTTCCTCTCGGGTGTATGTAAAGGTCTTGTGCCGCCATTTCGTGGAACAGTTATCCGACAGTGACCTGATCAATATATATGTAATCAGCATTGAGATGATCAAAAACAGATTATTTGGTCATTATCACACTGACCATCGCGATCCGTAGGTGTTTGTTGAGTGAAAATTGGCTTCCATGATTCCCACATTACAACAGTGACTGCATTTAAAAATTCTTCATTGAACGCAAAGTATTTTGAGACCACCAGTGGTCATGAAAGGTGCAATATAAATGCAAGTCTTTCTTTACCTGGCTTGTACCCTTCATTGCTGTAGATGAGAAAATGCAGGCAATTATAAATTGCCTCTAAATCGCTGAAGAGATTTAATGTTGATTTTATTACTCTATTTATGTAAAGAGTAAATCAGAATAGTTGTAAATTTTACATTCCGGGTCAATAACTCACTTTCCTTTTCAAAGTTGGGTTTGCAAAATCTGGTTTTGGCTGACAGGCATTAGACTCAAAATTGCTTTCATGAAGGTACATTGTGGTAATTAAGAGTAAGATTAAAGAGGGCTAGTAAACCTGTTTGTAAAAATCACAACACATTAAGTTTTATCATCACCAGGGGTTGGTTCGTTAGAACTGTTCAGAACCAGGTCTCCGTTTGCCCAAATTCCTCCTTGGACTTTTACACCTATTCATTTCATTCCATTTTCTCCCAAGGTTTCCAGCAACCATGTGCAATTCTTCAAACATTTTGTTTCTTGAACTTCTGAAATCATCTTGTCCTTAGAGGCTAAACTTGAAATTTTCTTTGAGCGAGGGAAGTAAATATACTATCACCAGGTGACAACAAAAAACAGATGGGAAGGCAAGTAGTGAGGTTGACACGAAAAGTCTACACGATACAGGCAGGTAAAGCAAGTGTGCAAAAACTTGGCAGATGAAATGTAATGTGGGAAAACATGAGGTTATGCGTGTTGACAGAAAGAAGAGAAGAGTTGAATACTATTTAAATGGGTAAAGATTGCAGAAAGAGGGATTTAGGGGTCCTTGCAGCAGGAAGTAGGGATGGTGAATAGAATGTTGGCCTTTTCCTTTTAAGACAGTGGTGTATAAAAATAGGGAGGTCTTGCTAAAACTTAAAAATATTCACTATGGATTCTGGAATATTGTGAATAGCTTTGGTCCTCTTATCTACTTAAAGATATACTGGCATTAAAGGCAGCCCAGAGATGATCCACTTGGTCAGGGGTATACTAAGCAATTTTTTTAAATGAGGACAGGTTTAGTGGGTTGGGTCTGTACTCAGTAGAGTTTAGAAAAATGAGAGGAAACCTTGTTGAAATATATAAGATTCTTAAGCAGCTATGTGTTAGATGCTAAGCAGTAAATGCTAAGAGGTTGTTTCCCCTTGTGAGAGAGTCTAGGACCAGAGGGTATAATTTCAGTGTATGGGGTCATCCATTTAAGAGAGAGGTAAGGAGGAACTTCTTTCCTGAAAGGGTAGTAAATCCGGATTTGTTTACTGCAGAGAGCTAAAGAGGCTGTGTCATTAAGTATATTCAAGGCTGAGATAGACAGATTTTTAAGGAGGAGATAGATACGATTCATAGAGCTAATGGGATCAAAGGGTATGGGAGCAAAAGCAGGAACATGGTTCTGCGTTGTAGGAGCAAATTACTGCAGATGCTGCAATCTGTACTGGAAACAAGAAATACTGGAAATCACGGCGTGTCAGGCAACATTCATGGAGAGAGAGCAACCTAACGTTTTGAATCTAGATGACTCAGGTCCATAGCTTCTTGAAAGTAGAGTTGCAGGCAGAAAAGATAGTGAAGAAGACGTTTGGTTTGTTTTCCTTTATTGGTCAGAGTATTGAGTACAGGAGTTGGGAGGTCATGTTGCAGCTGTACAGGACATTGGTTAGGCCATGCTTGGAATATTGCATGCAGTTCTGGTCTACTTCTTATCAGAACGATATTGTGAAACTTGAAAAGGTTTCGAAGAGATTTACAAGGATGTTGCCAGGGTCGGTGGATTTGAGCTACAGGGAGACGTTGAATAGGTCGAGGCTGTTTTCCCTGGAATGTCAGAGGCTGAGGGGTGACTTTATAAAAGTTTATAAAATCATGAAGAGCATGGTTAGGGTAAAATGACAGGTCTTTTCCCTGGGGTGAGGGAGTCCAGAACTAGAGGGCATAGTTTAGTGAGAGAGGGGAAAGATATAAAAGAGACCTAAGAGGCAACTTTTTTATGCATGTTGGAATGAGCTGACAAAGGAAGTGGTGGAGTCTGGTACAATTGCAACATTTAAAAGGCATTTGGATGTGTATATGACTAGGAAGGGTTTGGAGGGATATGGGCTGGGTGCAGGCAGGTGGGGCTAGATTAGGTTGGGATATCTGGTCGGCATGGACGGGTTGGACCGAAGACTCTGTTTCCGTGCTTTACATCTCTTTCACTCTATAACTCTTCATCAGAGCTGATGCGAAGGGACGTCAGCTCTGTTGAAGTGTCATCTAGACTAGGAACATTACCTTGCTCTCTCTCCATGGATGTTGCCTGACCTGCTGTGATTTCCAGCATTTTTTGTTTTCAGTATGGTTCTGAGTTGGATGGTCAGCCATGATCATACTAAATGGTACTATAGACTCAAAGGGTTTAACGGCCTACTCTTGTTCCTATTTTCAATTTTAATCAGTAAGGGAGTAGAGGGTTGTGGGGTAAAGGCAAGAAAGCTGAGTTGAGGTTTATCAGATCAGCCATGAACTCATTGACTGGCAGAACAGACTTGATGAGCTGAATGGCCTACTTCAGCCCCTACATCTCATGGTCTCTTTTCTGAGCACAAAGAGAACTTAGGGTTATGGAAACAGGGTGGGATAGTGGTTTTAAGGAAAAGGATGGATCATCAGCTATTGAGCAGTGGAACAGGTTTTAATGGTCATTGATGATGCCTTGCCTTAATTACCTTATGACACCTTTGTGCCTGCAGATGCACATTTATGGTATTAGCTAGCTTCAGAAACTTCAATGTCCTATCCCTAGATTTAGAACAATTCTCAGTCAGATTTTCTTAGTAATGTGTTATTTGCATATGGAGTGTCCTACTAGAAATGGCAGTGGAACCAAGTTGCCCAAATAATATTTAAAAAGGAAGTTTTTATTCTTTAATGAGATGTGGGCATCGCTGCTGGGCTAGTATTTATTACCTTTCCCTAATTACCCTGAGAAATTGGTGGTGAGCTGCTGTCTTGAACGTCTGTAATCCAGATGGCGTTGGTAGACCCACAAGGCCATTTTGGAGGGCGTTCCATGCCTTTGACCCAGTGAACATAACTGGGAATGGTGGTATCTGTCCAAGTCAGCATGGTGTCTGACTTCAAAGGGAACTTAGATTAGATTACATTACAGTGTGGAAACAGGCCCTTCGGCCCAACAAGTCCACACCGACCCGCCGAAGCGCAACCCACTAATACCCCTACATTTACCCCTTTACCCTAACACTACGGGCAATTTAGCATGGCCAATTCACCTGACCTGCACATCTTTGGACTGTGGGAGGAAACCGGAGCACCCGGAGGAAACCCACGCAGACACGGGGAGAACGTGCAAACTCCACACAGTCAGTCGCCTGAGTCGGGAATTGAACCCGGGTCTCCGGTGCTGTGAGGCAGCAGTGCTAACCACTGTGCCACCGTGCCGCCCACGGTGGTTATCTTGTATCTGTTACCCTTGTCCTTCTACATGGTAGTGGTCATGGATTTGTAAGATGCTGCCTAAGGAGCCTTGGTGAATTTCTGCAGTGCAGATTGTAGGTGATACAGTGGCACACTCACATAATGGTTCAATTCTTCGGGCAAAAATTGATGAGGTTGGCTCTCATATGGATAATGCTTGGGGGAGGGTGGTGACATACATTTGATTTAGGCATAAGTGAAGTTCAAAATTGATTGTCAAAATGAGATAAGGTAAAAGCCAATAACACTGAATAATTTCCATCCATTATTATTCATAATCTGATCACTTTATTTGAATAAATGACAATGAAATATAAGCCATCTAAATGTTTTAAGCATTTGCATTGTGCATGGTCAGTGGTTAGCACTGCTGCCTCACAGTGTCAGGGTTCAATTCCACCCTCAGGCCATTGTGTGGGTGGAGTTTGTCCATTATCTCCATGATTGTGTGAGTTTCCTCTGTCTGCTCTGGTTACTCCCATAGTCCAAAGATGTACTGGTGAGGTGGATTGGCCATGCTAAATTGCCCATAGTGTCCAGCAATGTGTAGTTTAGGTGGGTTAGCCACAGGAAATGCAGGATTATGGGGATAGGCTAGGAATGTGGGTCTGGGTGGGATGCTGTTCAGAGGATCGGTGTGGACTCAATGGGCTAAATGGCCTGCTTCTACACTGTAGGGATTCTATTATTCCATGAGTGTTTATATGCATATAAGGAAATCAAATCATTGACATCTCTAGGATCATACTTTGGTTCTGAAATTCTTGCACTTCGATTCCTGAGAATCTAGCGCCAACTCATACACAAGGTACATGAAGAAATATGGTTTTCTAAGCCAAAAGTAATAGCGTTGACTTTTATGTATGTTATTTAACACATAAAAAGTTGAAAAACAAGAAAATAAGATTGAGCAGATACTCATACAATGGGCTGAACAGGATGCTGTCCTGTAAAATTCTATGAATATTAATGAAACTCATGGATAATTTAAGAGGACTTGAGGATTAGTTCAAAAAGCGTGAATATGATTGATTAATTCCCGTAAGGTATGCAGTCTTGCTTAGATATTGCCTGTATATGTCTTGAATGAGTCAATAGCCATAAATCTGCTACATCTCATGTGTCAGCATTCATCTAAGTAACTACAGTTCTGCTTGGAATATTGCCTCATTTATCCCCAATCAACTCCAATTCCTTTAAAGTGGGAGAAATGGCTTTTCATAGTAGGCTTTGATATCTCACTGGTATTTGAATTAATGCTTTGATATTTTTCATTGATGGGGACCTGGGGTTCAGGATAGAAAGAACATTGTCAAGATTAGAGTGGTGCTGGAAAAGCACAACAGGTCAAGCAGCATCCGAGGAGCAGGAAAATCGACGTTTCGGGCAAAAGGGCTTTTGCTCGACACGTCGATTTTCCTGCTCCTCAGATACTGCCTGACTTACTGTGCTTTTCCAGTACCACTCTAATCTCCAGCATCTGCAGTACCCACTTCTGCCTAATAAGAAGAACAATATCAAGATAAATTTAACACCTTATATGATACAGGAAATGATACAGAGTACAATAACTGATTGTGATTAAAATACGAGATGTGAATCTGTAGATGTGTTTTGCACTTAAGTCAGATGCAGACCTTGATAACAAATCACAGATCATAGAAGGTTAGCTACAATTGTCAAGACTCAGAAATGGGCCCAACCTTCACTGAGCTTTTAGAACTGACTAGCCCATTAAATCTAACTAACTGACATGTAATAGGTACAGAAATAAAGCAGCAGGGAGATGTTTTAAGTATCAGTCAAGGCAAATAACCTAGTTTTTTTATTATGTTCTTTCTTGGGGATATGCAAGAACCGTATTTATTGTCTATCCCAAATTACCCTTCGACTATGTGGCTTGTTTGTGTGTGTGTGTGTGTGTGTGTGTGTGTGTGTGTGTGTGTGTGTGTGTGTGTGTGTGTGTGTGTGTGTGTGTGTGTGTGTGTGTGTGTGTGTGTGTGTGTGTGTGTGTGTGTGTGTGTGTGTGTGTGTGTGTGTGTGTGTGTGTGTGTGTGTTGGAGACCCCGATAAGTTTTTACAACAAAGTTGTGTACGCACCATTATTGACTTTCGCTTCCAATTTCAGATTTTATTAATTTAAATTTAAATTCCACCAACTGCCAGGTCCCTAGAACGTTGTTCTGTGTATGCTACAACTTTGGCAGAAATTGCTGATATCCAGCACCAGACAAATAATGTGCTGTAATAAAGCTGAATTAATTCTTCCAGTACTGTCCATGATCCAGCAGTTGTAAACCTGGTATGTATTCAGAAAACAATCCAACCTACACAACACGCAGTAAGTTACTGGAATCAAATCCCCTGTATCCAGCCCTGCAAACATTGGTTTATATTTATTCACCATATCACAACAGCATATAATCAGTTCAGTGAATAACAATGAGGGAACAATAGTATAATTTCAAGCTGTCTGTTGCAGCTATCCAGGGAGCACGAATGCCAAAACCTGTTACCAATCCATTGTTGTTGGTTCTGAAGCTCATGAAATTCTACCACATGCAAACTCACCTGTTCCTATTTGAGAAATGAAAACCTCTTCCTTTTTTGCTCATGCTGAGTTCCACAAGCAGTTGTATTTATCGGTAATATAAAGCCTATGTAGCCAAAATATAATTCAATTATTACAACTTCAAGAGTTCTTCATTGACTATGACTATAAAGCATTGTCATGGGAAGTGCCGTGCAATGACAAATCACTGAATCATCACGATGCAAAAGGAGGCCATTCGGCCCATCATGCCTGCACTAGCTCTTCAAATGAGCATCATTACCGAGTGCCGATCTCCTGTTTTTTTTCCATACTCTTGTATACTATTTCTATCCAAATAATCATCCAATGCCCTCTTGAATGTCTCAACTGAACCTGCCTCCTCTACACATACAGGCAGTGAATTCTAGATACTTATTACTCATTGAGTGGAAACATTTTTTCTCCCATCACCCTTACTTCTTTAGCACATCACTTTAGATCTATGCCCTCTCGATCTTGTTCCTTTAGTTATGAAGGTGTAGGTGTGTACTATACCTTTAAGAGAAAGTGAAAGCCGGCAAGGACTGACTGAAAGCACAGAGTGTGCTGAGCAATTTAGATTAGATTAGATTCCCTACAGTGTGGAACAGGCCGTTTGGGCCAACCAGTCCACACCGACCCCCCCCGAAGAGTAACCTACCAGACCCATTTTTCCTCTCTGACCAATGCAACTAGCACTATGGGCAATTTAGCATGGCCAATTCACCTGACGTGCACATCTTTGGACTGTGGGAGGAAACCGGAGCACTCAGAGGAAACCCACGCAGACATAGGGGGAATGTGCAAACTTCACACAGCCAATCGCCTGAGGCTGGAATTGAACCTGGGATTCTGCTGCTGTGAAGAAGTAGTGCTAACCACTGAGCTACCATGCTGCTCCAGAAATGCTAGCAGTGGGATTAAAAATGTAACATTTGGTTGGGAAACAAATAGCTGGAGCTGAGTTGCCATGGTACATAACAAATTAGAATCCGGCCAATCAGTTTAAATTAAGATACCAAAGATGCCAAAATCCAATCGAATTTGAATTTTAATGTTTTAATGACATCAAGCCAATGAGATGGTCTGATATTTTGGGATATATAAAGTCAGGTATTTTGAACAGTTAGCCAGAGTGGCAAAGAGCACCAATGCAATACGGCCTGCACAGCCTCACTCTGAAAGGTACCTTTTTATATGAAAGTTGTGAAGCAGAAAATCAAAGAAAAGACCCAGGAAAGTACAGACAAAGACACCAAAGGAAAAGAGACGACTGGCTGGTTTTGAAATTTGATTCTTTTTTGTTAAACTTAATTGGGGATTTTATCGGATCAGTATATTGTTGTAGAGAGGGAGGTAGATAAATTGATCAAACAAAGGAAGCTTACCATGTAGATAGTTGTTGTTTAATTTAGATTAGATTACTTTACAGTGTGGAAACAGACCCTTCGGCCCAACAAGTTCACACCGACCCACCGAAGCGCAACCCACCCAGACCCATTCCCCTACATTTACCCCTTCACCTAACGCTATGGGCAATTTAGCATGGCCAATTCACCTAACCTGCACATTTTTTTTGGACTGTGGGAGGAAACCGGAGCACCCGGAGGAAACCCACGCAGACACAGAGAGAGAATGTGCAAACTCCACACAGTCAATTGCCTGAGGCGGGAATTGAACCCAGGTCTCTGGCGCTGTGAGGCAGCAGTGTTAACCACTGTGCCACCGTGCTGCCTAAAGATTAATGTTCTTGTGTTTCTGGGAGTTAAAGAATAAATTGTTCTTTTTTCTTCAAATAATGGGAATTTGGTAGTTCTTTGTCATTCATATTTAACATATTACGAGGCAAGGTAAGCATTTCTGTTTAAATTAGCAGAAGGGTTTACCCTGTGTTGTACCACTTTTACAAGTTAGAACAGTGTCACCCCATCTACTTTGCCCAGTGTCCTATAATTCTGAAAACCTGTATTAAATCTCCTCTCAGCTTTCGTCTCTCCAGGAGAACAGTTTCATTTTATTAAATCTATCCACATACCTGAAGTTTCTCATTCCTGGAAACATTCTTGTAAATCACTTCTGCATTCTCTTCAATGTGTTTCTCTTCAGTTGAACAGACCATAAATAAGCCAACATTGGTAGATGTTACTTGCAGTGAGTTGTCTCATATATTCAAAGCCAAAGGCTAGCTGAAGGGCATACAGTTTATTGGCACGTTTGTTATTCTTGTTATAAAAACAAAACAAATTATTGGGAATACTTAGCAGATCTGTCAGCATCTTTAGAAAGAGAAGCAGAGTTAGTGTTTCAGACCTGTGCCTTTACCAGAACCATGAAAACCTACAAATGTAGTAGTTTTTAAAGAAGTAAAGTGGGTGAGATGAAGGGGTGTAGTGGTGGAAAAAGAATGAAAGGGAAGGTCTGTGATGGGGTCGAAGACAGGGAGAGATTAAATGACAAAAGAATTGGCTATGCAGGGTGTAGGGTGGTAAAGGAGCAAAAGATCTGCCCAGAGGAGGTATGAATGGCAGACATCTGAACAACTGCCACCTGAAAGCAGAAAATACTGAACAGCAAGAGTGTAAATAGAAAGGAAATAGAATGGGGGCAGAGAGTACAGTCTTGGATTGTTGGAAAAAGAAGATTGTAGGGTACATATGTGATAAATGAGGCACTGTTCCTTGAGATCACATTGAGCATCTTAGAATATTGTCATAGACCAAGGACAAGAGGGTCCATGTGAGACCAATGTGGAGAATAGAAATGGCAGGAGGTGGCTAATACTTACAAGCCAAACAGATATGTCTGTAAAGCAGTCCCCATTTTTGTTCCTTTGTGTCATTGCTATCTCCTTGGAAATAATGCAGAGCCAAAGCTTGAAAAATTTGCTGTATAACAATATACCTGAAAACAAAATAGTCTGACATATCGGTTTTCATTTCTAATAGTTATCCTTAATCTCAAGATTACTAATACCCCTTTGAATAGAGGTATGACCAACAAATTAAGCACATATAGTGAAGATAATTGTAGAGGTAAACAGATCATACATTTTCTCCAAACTAAATCAGACATTTGGATAGTTGAGACTGTGGTGCTGGAAAATCACAGCAGATCAGGCAGCATTCAAGGAGCAGGAGAATCGACATTTCAGACTTAAGCTCTTCATCCTTTTCCAGCACTGCACTCTCAACTCTGATCACTAGCAATTGCAGTCCTCACTTTCTTCTAGATATTTGGATAGCCCAGATAAGGCTTAGTAAATGGGCAGCATGGTGGCTCAGTGCTTAGCACTGCTGCCTCACAGCACCAGGGACCTGGGTGACTAGCCTCAGGTGACTGTGTGGAGCTTGCACATTCTCTCCGTGTCTGTGTGGGTTTCCTCCGGGTGCTCTGGTTTCCTCCCACAGTCCAAAGATGTGCAGATTAGGGGAATTGGCCATGCTAAATTGCCCATAGTGTTAGATGCATTAGTCAAAGGGGGATGGGTTACTCTTCGGAGGTTCAGTGTGGACTTGTTGGACCAAATGGCCTGTTTCCACACTGTAGGGAATTTAATCTGTAGGGTTCTGCATTACCATATTATTCTGCTGACACTGTCTCTCCACTTGATAACAAAATTATGACAATCTGTTGCTGGGACATATTTCTGTGATACTGGTGGCACTCTGGTCTCTCTTGTAAACAATCTAGAGTGCCTGGTTGAAAAGATTAATTCAAATCTCACAAAGCATTCAACAACAACTTGCATTTGGGTAGTGCCATCAGTGTAGTAAAAGGATCTTCACAGGAACCTTATCCAAGAAAACCAAGTGATGAGCCCAACAAATCTAATCACTCGACGTAAGGTAATCAAAAGCCAGGCAGAGTGTAGTTTTTAAGGAGTGTCTTAGAGGAGGTGACAGAGAGATGGAGAGGTTTAAAAAAAAATCCTGAACTAGAGGCCTTTCTCCTGCAGTCAGTGGTGGAACAAGATTCCCAAGAGGTCAGAGTTGGAAGAGTTCAGCGACATTGGAAAGTTTTGGGTGTGGAGGAAAATTACAGAGATAAGGACAGTGAAACATTGATGGAAGTTACAAATGAAGATGCAAATTTTAAAAAATCAAGCCTTTGACGGATGGGGAGCCAATATAGGTCAGTGCACACATGTCGAATCAGGCATCACTGCTGCACATTCAGGGAGAGATGCTCCTCTTTGTCCCCTGTGGCTACTGCAAGAAATTGCAAAGCTTCAATTGATGCCCTGATTGAGATTAGTTAACACAGATTAAATCTTTGACCCTGGGACCTCTTTTTTATTGAAATCAAGGGTTTCTTCATGGGCTGCATATAAAGTTGAAATCCACGTTCTCATTAATTTGCACATATCTCAAGTTGAAGTCTTTTTCTCCATGTATCCACTACTAGAAAAAGGCATTTCTAAACCGCTAGGCTTATTAGGCTCATTAATATCAAGGAATGGCAAACCAATTAATAAATAATTACAACACTATTAGCTTGTTTGGGCTTTGAGATCCAGATCGGCAGGACTTGGTAGCCTTGGTGGTTGGATTTAGTGTTACACTATTTATCTGCTAAGCCAGCAAGGGGAATTATTCAATCATAATTAATGCAGATGAAAGCAATACATTGCATCAGCCACCTTGGAAAATTATGCAAATCTCCAGAGTTTAAACTGCACACCAAGCACTTGGGAATATCTGAAAGTATTTCGAAATAGTTAGTGTTCAATCCAAATTTTTTTTTGCATCCAGCCTGGTTAAAAGCTGACTGTTTTCTAAGAAAGGCTTGGAAATAAACCAGTTCAACAATTCTTGGTTAAAAATAGCATATTTCTCAACATAAAACCCACATTGACCTCTCTAAATAGGTTTTTTTGAGCACTTGTTATTCTGTAGTGGTTCAGAAAATGGATGCTTTTTCATAAATCTTTGTTGTTTTCCTAAAATACAACAAAGCGTATTTTACAACAGTGGTTAGTCTTCAAAAGTAGTTCATTGGCTATGAAGCACTTTGAATCATGCAGTGGTAACAAACAGTGCGACATAAATACCAGTCTTTTTTTTGACAACATTTTCACATTGCACATTTTTCACTCCTTACCAAGTTTTCCTCAAGCTGTGTACAAGAGACCAGCACCACTTGACTTCACAGCGATTCTCCCCTTGCAAGCCAAGACAGGAAGTGATTCGATTTGTAGAATACAATAAAATTACAACCGAATCCTTTGTGAAGGGATCGGGAAATGAAACGGAGTTAAAATGAGGCCTTTTTGAGCCAGGTATATACTTGTTGAGCATTACAAGGATCAAAGAGGACATAAGTGAACAGAAAATTACGAGCTACCCGTGTGCTATTTTGTATACGTGGACAATATCTCCCTTTTGTCATGAAGAACACGGAAATATTTCTAGGCCGAGGCAAATATTCCTAGTGTGATATCAATGGTCTTGTGGAGTTTGCTTGGTAACTTGAAGGAATTTGCAAAGGAATTTCCCAGTTTTTCTCCCTTGACTGGGTCATCTTTTCTCTTCATCCCTGTTTTGATTCCCCTGGAATTTAGTTTTGAGGAGGGTGGGCTTCTATGAACTATGATGACCTCCTTTCACCATTTTTGTATAATCGGATCTTGCACTCCCTGGACAGTGACCTAGGTTTCCTCCGTGCCTCTGTATGTAGCTAAATACCAGTCTTTTTTAAACAACATTTATAATGTATATTATGAGGAAAGGAATTATGATTTTATTATGCATAAGGGACAAAATCTCCCTTACTAATCACATGCCCTTTCCAGTAGGGGTCACTGTTTAGTTATCATGAGGAGAATGTTAACATTAACTCTTTTTGATATTCATCTCTCCACCTCTAGCTACAGAAGCTGAGACTCTGAGACTAATTGTAGCTTTTGCAATGTTGCCCTGGCCAGGATCAGTTAACTCAGCATAGACCTTGGCAAATTTAGCTCCTCGCCTGTGACTCAATACCTCACCGTAAATCCATTAAGCCACTGAGTCACTGAGTGACCAAGGTCTTTAAATATCAAAAGAATGGTGAAATCTAGATGTAGAGCCATTTAATGTGATTTTTGTTCCACTCATCAAAGTCAAATGGAACAATAATAGTATCCAAAATAGACAACATAACATTTCTGTCGCTTCTCATGAGACTATTTTCCATTATCGACCAGACTGTTGGAGCAGGCATTAGGTAGAGGACAAACATTTCAGGGAAGGAAACCTCATTTGCAGATTTATAGTTTTTTTTTGTTTTTCTGTCCAATTCTCTTGAATTTTCAAGTGGGCCCCTTCTAGTCAGTGAGAAATCAACTGTGACACAGGATGTAGATAGGCCAACAAGGGGCAAGGCCACATTGGATTTGGTACTGGGTAACAAACCAGGCCAGGTGTTAGATTTGGAGGTAGGTGAGCGCTTTGGTGATAGTGACCACAGTTCGGTTACGTTTACTTTAGTGATGGAAAGGGATAGGTATATACCACAGGGCAAGAGTTACAGCTGGCGGAAAGGCAATTATGATGTGCTTAGGCGAGATTTAGGATGCATAGCATGGGGAAGAAAACAGTACGGGATGGGCACAATTGAAATGTGGAGCTTGTTCAAGGAACAGTTACTGCGTGTCCTTGATAAGTATGTACCTGTCAGGCAGGGAGGAAGTAGGAAGCGAGGGAACCGTGGTTTACTAAAGATGTTGAATCTCTTGTCAAGAGGAAGAAAGAGGCTAATGTAAAGATGAGATGTGAAAGGTCAGTTAGGGCGCTTGAGAGTTACAAGTTAGTCAAGAAGGACCTAAAGAAGAGCCAGGAGGGGACCTAAGAAGAGTCAGGAGGGGACAAGAGAAGTGTTTGGCAGGTAGGATCAAGGAAAACCCTAAAGCTTTCTGTAGGTATGTCAGGAATAAAAGAATGACTAGGGTAAGATTAGGGCCAATCAAGGGCATAGTGGGAAGTTGTGCATGGAGTCCCAAGATATAGGAGAGGCGCTAAATGAATATTTTTCATCAGCATTCACACAGGAAAAAGACAATGTTGTCGAGGAGAATACTGAGATACAGGCTATTAGGCCATATGGGATTGATGTTCATAAGGAATTCTGGAAAGTGTGAAAATTGATAAGTCCCCTGGGCCAGATGGGATTTTTCCTAGGATTCTCTGGGAAGCTAGGGAGGAGATTGTAGAGCCTTTAGCTTTAATCTTGATGTCATCATTTTCTACAGGAATAGTGCCAGATGACTAGAGGATACCAAATGTTGCCCCCTTGTTCAAGAAAGGGAGTAGAGACAACCCTGGTAATTATAGACCTGTGAGCCTTACTTTGGTTGTGGGAAAAGTTTTTGAAAAGATTATAAGAGATAGGATTTATAATAATCAAGGAAGGAATAATTTGATTGGGGTAGTCAACACGGTTTTATAAAGGGTAGGTCATATTGAGTTCTTTGAGAAGGAGCTAAATAGGTGGATGAGGGTAAAGCAGTTGCTGTAGTGTACATGGATTTCAATAGAGCATTTGATAAGGTTCCTCATGGTAGGTTATTGCAGAAAATACAGAGGTATGGGATTGAGGGTGATTTAGCAGTTTGGATCAGACATTGGCTAGCTGTAAGAAGTCAGAGGGTGGTGGTTGATGGGAAATGTTCATCCTAGAGTTCAGTTACTAGTGGTGTATTGCAAGGATCTGTTTTGGGGCCACTGCTGCATGTCATTTTTATAAATGACCTGGATGAGAGCATAGTAGAATGGGTTAGTAAATTGCAGATGACACTAAGGTCGGTAGAGTTGTAGACAGTACAGAAGGGTGTTGCAGGTTACAGAGGGACTTGGATAAGCTGCAGAGCTGAGCCAAGAAGTGGTAAATGGAGTTTAATGTGGAAAAGTGTGAGGTGAGTCACTTTGGAAGAAGTAACAGGAATGCAGAGTACTGGGCTAATGGTAAGATTCTTGGTAGTGTGGATGAGCAGAGAGATCTCAGTGTCCATGTGCATAGATCTCTGAAAGTTGCCATCCAGGTTGATAGGGTTGTTAAAAAGGCGGATGGGGTGTTAGCTTTTATTGGTAGGGAGATTGAGTTTCAGAACCATGAGGTCATGTTGCAGCTGTACAAAACTCTGGTGCGGCTGCACTTGGAGTATTGCGTACAGTTCTGGTCACCGCATTATGGGAAGGATGTGGTAGCATTGGAAAGAGTACAGAGGAGATTTACCAGGATGTTGCCTAGTATGGAGGAAAGGTCTTATGAAGAAAGGTTAGGGACATGAGGCTGCTTAAATTAGAGAGAAGAGGTTGAGAGGTGACTTAATAGAGGCATACAAGATGATCAGAGGATTAGATAGGGTCGACAGTGAGACTCTTTTTCCTCAGATGGTAATGGCTAGCACGAGGGGACATAGCTTTAAATTGAGGGGTGATAGACATAGGACAGATGTCAGAGGTAGTTTCTTTACTCAGAGAGTAGTAGGGGCCTAGAATGCCCTGCCTGCAACAGTAGTGGACTCATCAACATTTAAGAGCATTTAAATGGTCATTGGATAAACATATGGATGGTAATGGAATAGTGTAGGTTCCATGGGCTTCAGATTGGTTTCACAGGTTAGTGCAACATCGAGGGTCAAAGGTCCTACTGTGCTGTAATGTTCTATGTTCTAATCTTTCTTCCTACCTCCGTCTCCACCCCAGATCTAACAATTACATTTTTCACCAATATTCCCACTGCACATCCATGCTGACAATAACAACTTGTGAAAACTTAGCCTTGCTGTGCTCTGGTTTTCTCTCTCAAAAATTGCTGATGAACAAATGCTGATCATCTTCTGGAATGTTGCAGTTAGAAAAGACAGCAAATGTCCTGCTGCTGTTCAACTACAGGTAGCATCGAAGAGATGAAAGCTTGGTCAGTATTGTTTGATGCTTGCTTGTTGGCTCTGATGCCAATAGTAACATGCTTGGCTATCAATCCCACTGAGATGTAGCCCAACACTGATCAAGGATCCATAATTTAGAGGTTACTATTGGCACTTACTGCTGTGGTAATGCAGGGATTGATATCACAGCATCACAGAATTGCAATGCGTGGGGTGAGGCCATTTGGCCTATCCTCTCTGCACCAGCTTTTCAAACAAGCGTCAATACCTAATGTCAATCTCCTGCTTTTTTTTTACTATACTCTTGCACATAGAACAGAGAGATCATATGCTTCTACTGATCTGTGATCCCTTCAATGCCACTAAAACAAGGCCCTTTCCCAAATGGATGTAACAGATCCAATGACACAATTTGAAGAAGGGCAGGGTAATTCTGAATGGCATCCTCGCCAACATTTATGAATCAACATCATTAAGACTGGGCATTGTCACATTGCAGTTAGTGAGAACTTCCTTTGTGTAAATTGGTTGCTGACTTAATCAAAGTTCTTCACTGATTGTAAAAAGCTTTGGGAAGATTTGAGGTCATGAAACATGTTATCTACGTCCTTAACTGTGTGAAGTCTGTTGTGTAATAGACTGTTGACTAATGCCCTTTTGGGGTTTGGGGTTTGTGGGGTGGGGGGGGCGCGTGGGGTGGTGGAGGGAAATCTGCCATCTTGACCTGGTCTGGTCAATGTGTGATTCACGTTCTTAAAAGGTAATAAATACCAATCTAGCCAATGATGACTGCATCCCAGGGTAGAATTAAAGTAAAGCCAGAGTATGAGTTGTACTCAACCAGCCAACATTTATAAGCCATAAACAAGTCATTTACTGTTAGAGAAGTGATTCAGTGATTGGATAGCAAATGCTGAACAACCCTGAGTGTGCTAATAGTTACAATAACAGCCACCTTAAGGTAATCAGTCAAGCTTGTAATGACTCATTAATGCTTGCTGAAGGTGATTTACATCCATTCGTAGGATCCTGTTCCCTGCAGACTAAAAGGCATACATTTTACTCCTTGCACTTTGTTTGAATTACCAGAGAGCTTCAGGAGACGATAGGTACCATTGATATTCTATGGCAATGGTTAAACCAATCAGAGCCAACCAGTCAGCAACACCTTCCCCTTGTGGAATAAATTGTTGTCGTTATTTGAAATTTGGCATTCTTGTGTTTGTTCATGTAAATTCAAGATAAGGTGCTTCAGCAACATACCAGTCTTTCCATCAATAGTAAATTAGAGTTTGGGGGGGTGGGAGTTTAGAGCCAGTGTATTCAAGCAAGGTCAGGATGAAAGCCTGACTGAAAAGCTTCAAACTAAACTATTGAGTTGGATGAGTTCAGATGTAGGAGATAGTGGGTCGAAGGATTACAGCTGAAAATGTGTTGCTGGAAAAGCGCAGCAGGTCAGGCAGCATCCAAGGAGCAGGAGAATTGACGTTTCGGGCATGAGCCCTGAAGAAGGACTCATGCCCGAAACATTGATTCTCCTGCTCCTTGGATGCAACTGACCTGCTGCGTTTTTCCAGCAACACATTTTCAGCTCTGATCTCCAGCCTCTGCAGTCCTCACTTTCTCCTGTCGAAGGATTACAGCCAGTTAATGATGTTGGGAGGCAAGTACTTTGTAGGAACAGGAAGATTGAAAGTGCGTGCTTTTGAAGCAGGGTTTGAAGATAGCAGATTTGAAAGACAAAGGAAACCATTTATAATATCAATCCTTGGATAACAAGAAAGAGATTTAAATGTTCTGCAAGTTAATGGTTAAAGGACCTGTCCCATTTATAAAATCTTGGGAAAGGAGCTGAACAGAGTTGATGATTCAAGGATGGGCTGTCTATTGGAAAGATGCAGTTGAATAGAAAGTCTCAATTTTGGTAACAAATGTGACGGGTAGAGGAACAAGGATGGGGTTATTATGTAGAATGCTTCAAGCATACAGCTTGGCTGAGAAAGATTATTAGGAAAGGATGGGTAAGGAGGTAAGATAGTGCAAAGAAGTATTCTGCATACCAACCCCTATTGCAGTCATTCAGTCCAGGCACAGCTACTTGGAATTGGAAACTCAGTGCATTAGAGGTTAAAGCATAGCAGAGAGGCAGTGACCAAAGTGCATTGTCCGCCCTAAAAAACCTCTAGAAACCATCTACAATTCAGAGAGCACTGCAGCCCTCCATGTTTATACTTCATTCTGCTTGGCATGCAGTCTGCTGCTTATGGATAAATCAAGGAAGTAACTGATACCTTCAAGACTATACCTTCAGGAGTCATAGTCATAGAGTCTTAGAGATGTATAGCATGGAAACAGACCTTTCAGTCAAACTTGTCCATGCTGACCAGATATCCCAACCCAATCTAGTCCCACCTGCCAGCACATCGGCAATAACCCTCCAAACTCTTCCTATTCATATACCCATCCAGAGGCCTTTTAAATGTTGCAATTATACCAGCCTCCACCACTTCCTCTGACAGCCCATTCTACACACACACCACCCTCTGCATGAAAAAGTTGTCCCTTTGGTCTCTTTTATATCTTTCCCCTCTTACCCTAAACCTATACCCTCTAGTTCTGGATTCCCCCACCCCAGGGAAAATATTTTGTTTATTTACCCTATTCGTACCCCTCATGATTTTATAAACCTCTATAAGGTCACCCCTCAGCCTTCAATGCTCCAGGGAAAACGGCCCTAGCTTATTCAACCTCTCCCTGTAGCTCAACTCCTCCAACCCTGGCAACATCCTTGTAAATCCTTTCTGAACCCTTTCAAATTTCACAACATCCTTCAGATAGGAAGGAGACTAAAATTGCAAGCAATATTTCAAAAGTGGCCCAACCAACATCCTGTACAACCGCAACATGACCTTCCAACTCCCGTACTCAATATTCTGACCAATAAAGGAAAGCATACCAAATTCCTTCTTCACTATTCTATCTATCTGCGACTCTACTTTGATAGTGCTTGATAGTGCTGTGTGATAGTGCTGATCACTGACTGATATTCTCCAGCATCACCTACTTCCAGAGGCAGAGGAAATCCTTCCAGACACACAAAGTGGATTTAGGCCTTACACAGGAGCCTCCAACATGGTTGTCAGTGTGAGAAAAATCCAAGAAAAATGTGGAAAGCAGCAAAAGGAAGTCTTCATTGCATTCATCAAACAGATATAAAACATTTGGCAAGGTGAATATGGGCTCTGTGGATTGTGCTCCAACGACTTGGATGACTAAGAAACTTAATCACAATCTGGTAGTTGCAACTGACTTGAGTGAGAAATCTGAAACAGCTGCCTTTGGCGTCTGAACTATGTGTAATAAACTTATACAATTTGCAATCTACCTGATAGCTACTACTCACCTCAGCAAAGATCAGCTGTTCTCTGAGGTCAGTATTAAATTCCACATAGATGGAAAATACTTTAACCTCACTCACGTCCAGAACTAAAATGATCGGCATAGATGTAATATCCTATAGTATGTGGATGATTGAGGAGTCATTACCCACACTGCTCTGGATTGGTAAGGTTCTCTCATCTTCTTCAGTTTTTCCCACAAGAAATTCAGTCTGTCTCAGAATTGTAACAAAACTCACACGTTAATCCACATCTGGTCAGCCAAATATTCCAGCTTTTAAATATGTTGAAGAAGGGCCTCTCAAATATACCAAGCACATCCCCTTCCTTGGCAATGACTTCTTTCAAAAGGACACAACTTACAAAGAGATCCAACACCAGATTATCTGCCTCACCTCTGCCTTCTACAAACTATGGCAATGGGTGTTTAACAAAACAAGGCCCCAACAAGTCAAAGACAAAACTCCTGGTGTATAGAGCAGGTGTAATTGCCATGCTCCTGTACTGCACTGAGACCTGGACTGTACATCAGGAACGCACAAGAGTGTTAGAGAAATCCCGTCAGTGACATCTCAACCACATTCACTGAATTCCAGTGAGGACCATTGAGCCCCTTTGTTGAAGCCAGGTCTATAACCATTCAGGCAAAATGCCTGTACAACTAAATACGATGCACTGGATACTGTCTGAATGGCCGAAAAGTGTCTCATCCACCAAGTCCCATTGTCTCAATTATGTAGTCAACCTCCCAGAGGCAGACAAAGAAATTGTTTTAAAGACATTCTGAAGCTCTCCTTAAAGCATGACAGCTTTGACATTAATGTCTTTACCCTTGGGTGGGGAGTTCAAAACTAGAGGATATATTTTTAAGGTGAGAGGAGAAACATTTTAAAAGGACATGAGGGGGAATATTTTTATGCAGGGAGTGGTTTGTGTGTGGAATGGACTTCCAGAGAAAGTGGTAGTTATAGTTACAGTTACACCATTTAACAGATATTTGGATAAGTTCATGAATAGGAAAGTTTTGGAGGGATATGGGCAAAGCACAGGCAGGTGGGATTAGTTTAGTTTAGAAACATAGTTGGCATGGATTGGTTGGATGGAAGGGTCTGTTTCCATGCTCTATGACTCTATGAATGGGAAGAATTTGCCACTATCCGTTCAAATTGGTGACAACTTACCCACAAAGCTGCATCATACTTTAAGCAAAAACTGCTTTCCAGATCCCATTAGCTCTTGACCCACATGCCCAAAGATCTGGCGGTTGAGAATTAGTTTGCTTGCTCACATAAGGACCCATGGCAGAAATTCTGACTCCAAATGGACAATATCCTCAAATCAAAGGACAGCCACAGATGATGACAATGCAGCAGCTGCATATCTCTGTACCTTATCTCTGTTTAATCAGGAAGGCCAGCAATGCTATTAAACAATGCCATTAGTAAACGCAGCTGCTATGTGTAGACTACAGAGAGAAAAAAAACAGCCACATCTCAAGAGGCTACCTGAATTTAACCCTTTAACTCTTAACCGTTTGCAAATTTCTGATTGATATGTGGGCTAGTCCCAGTCTTTGTCCCATGATGAAAGGACCTGAAAGAAATAAATTCTGAGTGATTCATATACAGAGCATGGACACATCAAAAAAGTGAAAAGAAAATCTGTTCTGACTTTCCAGTGTAATACTACACGAGTGCTGAACTGTTGGAAGTGCAGTCTTAAAGAAGCATTTGGAACTATTTTGAAGAATGACAGGGAGTCCTGGAGTACTGGCCAATACTTAGTGCTTAACCCAAACATCTCTGAAAATAAACAGATTATCTCAGAATTAGAGATTCACAGAATTGTTAGAGCACAGGAGGAGGCCACTTGGTCTGCACCAAATCTCCGACTGGTCAATATACTGGGTATCATTCCCCTACTATCTCCCTGTAACCCTGAACATTCCTCCTTTTCAGGTAACTGTATAATTCCCTCTTTCATTGTTTCAATGAATCTGTCTGCATTATACAGAGCATTTGAAATCTTAACCGCTCTCTGTCTGAAAATATTTTTTCTCATTTCTCATGCCACTTTTTGCTTATTTTGCCAATACTTTAAATTTCTGACCTCGTGCTCTTGATTGTTTTATGAGTAGGGACAGATTTTCCATATTAGCTATGTCCAGGCCCTGCGTGATTTTGAATACCTCTATCTGATCTTCTCTGCTCAAAGGAAAAAATCCTAATTTCTCCAATCCATCTTTATAAGTGAAAATCTTCCTTCCTGGAGCCATCTCCATGATCTTTGGGGGCGGCACGGTGGCTCCGTGGTTAGCACTGCTGCCTCACAGCACCAGGGTCCCAGGTTCAATTCCAGTCTCGGGTGACCATCTGTGTGTGGAGTTTGCACATTCTCCCCATGTCTGTGTGGGTTTCCTCCGGGTGCTCCAGTTTCCTCCCACAGTCCAAAGATGTGCAGGTCAGGTGAATTGGCCATGCTAAATTGCCCGTAGGTGCAGCATTCAGAGGGAAATGAGTCTGGGTCGGTTACTCTTCAGTGTGGACTGGTTGGGCCGAAGGGCCTGTTTCCACACTGTAGGGAGTCTAATCTTTTGTGTACTCTTTCCAATACCTTCACATCCTTCTTAAGTATGCTGCTTAGAACTAGATACAACATGCCTCTACAAGTTCAACATAATCTCAGTAGGTGTGTCAGCATGTGTGGAGAGAAATCAGACTTAACGTTTCAGGTCCAGTGACCCTTCCTCAGAACTGAGTTTCAAGGAAGGGTCACTGCACCTGAAACTTTAGCTCTGATTTCTCTCCACAGATGCTGCCGAACATACTGAGCTTTTCCATCAATTTCTGTTTTTGTTTCTGATTTCCAGCATCTGCAGTTCTTTCAGGCTTTTATTCAACAAAACTTTCTTTTTCTTGTACTCTATATACTCATTAATAGATCTAAAATCTGCTGATTATCACATTGTTGCTTGTGTGATCTTGTAGTGCACAAATTGGATATCACACTTCAAAAGTGATTTTGTTAACTGTAAAGCACTTGGACATTGTGAAAGGTGCTATATGAATGCAGGTTTATCGCTCTTTCTATAATGGCACTATTTGATCAGAATAGGCTGAAAAATATAAAAACAAGTTGCACAAATAAAAGTCCATGCTGTGCCATAAACACAGTGGACATATGTTAATAAAGCAGTTTCATTGGCCAAATTTCCAGCACAGCTATACCATCGTGCAAAGATGTTAATTTCCTGAAGAAGACCACACAAAATTTGAGAGGACAGTGACGTAAATCTACTTCTGATAGGTGTCCAATCTGGATTAGCCTGTACGGCCTGCAATGATGCATGGAGTGGAATTGGAGGATTTAATGGTTCAATCGGTCAGATAGTCTCTCTTTATCCCTGGGGCGAGGGTTCAAATCTGGCCCAAAGTGATAAAAGTCTGCTGGCAGTACAGGTCTTATGCACAGTCTCAAACCAGAGAATTGGGAGGGGGGCAGGTGAGGCGTGAGCCATTGGTATTAAATTGGTAATCTTTGACAGAGATTGCTGGTATTTTGGAATGGAACGGTCATACTTATGCAGGAAATACTTTTAAGAAGATAGCACAGAGGCACATTGTTGGAGCAGAGCGGAGGAAGCTTTAGTCGCTGCCCTGGGGATTACTTGCTGCTGATATTGGGCATCTGAAATGGAAAGTGTGCTGTTGCCAAGCAGTGTAACCACTCACCTCAGTCAGCGTAAAATAGCAGGAAGAAAACTGATATGGGAATGCAACATTTTATTTCACTTTCTTTCCCCCTGAAGTTCAGATGAAGAAAACTCACCCTAACCCTATCACAAAGAATGACTGATCAGCCATGTGTATTTTGATAACTGCAAGCTAAGTTCATTGAATCTCTACAGTGGAGGAGCAGACCATTTGCCCCATCGAGCCCATACCAACCTTCCGAAGAACATCCCATCCACACCAATCCCCTGCCCTTCGCATGACTAATCCACTTAGCCTGCACACCCCTGGACATTACAGGCAATTTAGCATGGACAATCCATCTAACTTGCACATCTTTGGATTGTGAGAGGAAACCAGAGCAACTGGAGGAAACCCATGCAGACACGGAGAGAATGCACAAACTCTACACAGACAGTTGCCCGATGCCGGAATCAAACCTGGGTCTTGACAGTGTGAGGCAGCAGTGCTAACCACTGAGCCACCATGCCTTCCCAGCACCTTGTATTCTGCCCTCACTTCTTTGGTTTTCTGAGCAGTTCTTAGATGTGGATTGTCATTATCTTGATGCTTGGATAAGAACCAGTTTGTCTCTTTATTTATGCTCTCCCCTTGAGTTTAGGCTGAGTGTGTAGGGGGTGGAGAACCCTGAGATTAAGCAGTTCATACAAACATAGCATTAGGACAGAAAGGAGTTACTTGACCCACTCAAAGGTGAACTTGAATAATAAACATTGACTGGTTGCTAAACTTGACTGGGAGATAAAGACAGAAAATGCTGGAGAGACACAGGCAGGTCTGGCAGCATCTGTGAGGAGAGAAACAGAGTTAATGATTCAGATTTGTATGTCAGAAGACATCATACCAGACTGGGAACATTAAGTCTGTTTTGCTCTCTCTCTGTAGATACTGTCAGACCTGCCTGAGTTTCTTTAGCCTTCCCTGTGTTTACTTCAGGTTTCCATCATCTGCAATATTTTATCTTAGTTTGGGAGATATGTGCGTGTGTCCTTTCCTGTGCTGACTGCCAAAGTGGTTTTTCTTTAGTTCAAAAATGTACTTTATTCCTAAAAATATCTTTATATACATACATCAACACTAAAGCAGTTCAGTTCTGTACAGTTGTATATGAAGAAACAAACATTGGAGTTTGACATTATCCAGCAAACAAACCGAAGCATTTCCTACCTGGACGAGATTATATTCCCATGCAGCTGACACATGGGAAGGGTCTGATAACTGAATGGCTCCCCATTTCACTTCAGCAGAAAGACCTTAGACGGTGGTCTTTCCCCACTGGGCCTGAGTGGCAGCTGTCCCAAGCTTTACTGTGCACCAATCCAACGTTCTATTCAGGACAGCTCATCCAAGTCACAAGTCAGTGACTGGGAAACGCTTTTAAATGGCATTTCAAAATGCGGATCCATGAAGCATTCAGCATCCTGTGGTGTCGGCAAGATCTCCAGTGAACCGGACATTACATGATCATACTCCACGGTCACTCAGGTGTACATTCAGGATGTAAACATGGGCAAGCTAATTTGAGTGATCCTTCCTGACTATCTGCTGTATCTTGAGCCTGAGTGTTATGTCAGTGCCCATGGTGTGCCTGACAGCCTTTAATTTCTAAATAGTCACCCACTATTCTGTCACAGGTGACAACAACAGAAATTGCTGGAATAACTCAGCAGATCTGCCAGCATCTGTGGAGAGTAAACAAGATTAACGCTTCCAGTCCAGTGATCATTGATGACTGAAGAAGGGTCACTGGACTCGAAACGTTAACTCTGTTTCTGTCTCCACTGATGCTGCCAGACCTGCTGGGTTTCTCCAGCAATTTCTGCTCTTCTGTGTTACAGATTTCCAGCACCCTCTTCTTTGTTTTAAATTATGGTTATGTTCTGAATCCTGAAGGCTGTTAAGGTACCTAGCCAGAAATTATTCCTGCAATGTTCGGGCGGCTGGTTTTAATACAAATACATTCCCTTTACGATTTCTCACTCTATTACCTTGGAACTGTTTTCATGCAAACGTTTTGAACAGGAGATCAAAAAGAACAACAAAGGAAAAGCATTTCTGCCTTCCAAGGGTTAATTAGCAGCGATCTCTTTAAACCTTGCTTGCTGCTAAACTGAAAGGGGAATATACAAACAGCTTTTCCAGACAGCCAGTCCTCAAGGGGTGTCACCACTGAGCACACAGGCTGAAACAGGAAGTCTTTTTTTTCTCTCTACAGCTGAGTGGTGCCTCCTGTGTTCTTCATTCTGTTGGTTAGCGATGGCCAGACTGAGAGAGGCAGACGGAGCTCAGCAGCAGCAGCAGCAACAGCAGCAGCAGCAGCAGCGGCAGCCTTCCCAGTATCATCAACCCATGAACGAGGCTGATATTCAGCTCAACCACAGCCAGATGAAGGACCACGACGCCATTAAGCTGTTTATTGGCCAGATCCCACGGAACCTGGAGGAGAATGACCTGAAGCCCCTCTTTGAGGAATTTGGGAAGATATATGAGTTAACTGTGCTGAAGGACCGGTTCACAGGCATGCACAAAGGTTTGAATAACATCAGCACCACCTACAGAATAAGGCAACAAAGCAGTTAATGGGAAATCATAGATTCTGATACCAGTAGATTCAAAACAAGACCTTATTAATTGTGTTAATATTTCTAGTTATTTTAGCTTCTTTAATTGACTATTGATCAACCTGTTTTTCAGTTAAAAAAAGACGATGATCAAATTAACAGAGTTGAATTAATCAAAGCACTTAGGCATTTGATTAAAATTACATTTAAAATGTCGCCACTGAATGATTTTTGTTTCACACTGATTGGCAGAAAAGATTCTTTTATTTACTGTACAGTTACGTCTTTCATTTTATTGAAACTAATGCTCGGTGTTTTATTCAAGTTGAGCCTGAAATCCAATCACTCTTTATTAATAAGGTTGTAAGTGGGAAAGAAATCATTTCATTTTAACTCCAGGATTCATTGCCCTAGTTATTGTAAATTCAGACGGGATAATGTGAAGTGCATTCAGGCTATTACAGTGGATGGCCGTTTCGTTAACAATGCCCAGTTTTGTTTTAAGGATTACAAGTTGCATTGTTGTCCTCAATCGCAGTTTAGTTTAAAGAGGCACCGTCTTTAGTGCTTCCCTCGGCGTGAGAACGGTCCTGATATATCCAGGTCTTTTACTCTGACGTCTCAAGTGATTAGGGTTTTTTTTTCTAGCAACGCCACGACAACATTTGGTGCAATTTACCCTCCAACGTTACCCATTTACCAAATACTTTCCCAAAAAGGGAGCGATCTTTTTCAAGGTTTCTAACAGATCAAGCAATGGATCGTTTGTTTTTCATTGTCCCCACTTCCCACCTCTTAATGAAGCGCTGATGCTTGGGACTTGGGGACATTTCTTCATATCAACTTTTAATTGTAAAAGCTGACCATTTAACCAGTAGATCTTGTGTATCAAACAATGCTAAAAAGCCTGCCTTTCTCAAGGAACACGTTACAGATATCTAATTTTTATTTATGCACACATTCCCTCTCAGCGACCGAAGCTGAATTATTGCATGTTACATTAGAGGTTGTGCTGTAGTTAAGAAGATGAGCCTTGTATAAGATTGTTGACTACAAATGAGGTAAATGATGTGTGTTCTGTGAGAGGTTGTGGTACGGGAGTATTACAGCAAGGAGTGCGTTACAGGGCGGATGTATTAGCTGTTTCCTGTATTAATGACTGGTTATAAACAATACGTTACATACAAGGTTGTAGTTCATCAGAGGGCATTTGAACGGATTACCCAGTAAATGAAGGAATTGTTAGCAGAGAATCCTGGTGTGTTTTACTGTGGTTCTTTGAGACAGTGTTTGCAGTGGGATATGTTATAGATAAATATTTACAATGTGAACGGTGTAATTTTTAAATGAATTTTATGTTTAACTGCTTAAAAACTTTATTTACCAAATGGTACAATTGGTAGTAAGAGCTGTATGCATTGCAACAAACTGCCCGTCTCATTACTTTGCTTCATATACTATGTCAAGAGCTGCACTTGCTCGATGTCAAATTTTCTTTTCCTACATGTCACGCTTTATAATTAAGATGAAACCGGCTCTAAGATCGGAATTATATATTTCACATTTATATATAAAATTATTTTTGAGTCTTGTGCCTAAATCGGGTGACTTGTCATTCAAGAGTCAAGGATGATGAGCCACTAAATTTGATCATTCAAGCACCAGACAGAAAGAGGTACAGTATTTTTGTTGCCCCTTTTCTATTAGCAGGTGTGAGGCGAGGAATATATTGTTTTGCAACAGCATGTTTGCTTGCCCTTGTTCAACATGGTAGGGAATGTGCTTAGCATTTCAGCAATGCATGAGTCAACCTACCTCCCCTTTGGTTGACAAGGTCCTGCTGACTTCTCTTCATTATCCTGACACTTCAGAGAAGATTTTTTTTTGGTGCTCCCCTTTCATTCTTTGGACGTTTGAGTTTGATAATTTATCCTGTTTTGAATGTTTGAGTTTGATAATTTATCCTGTTTTGTTCATGGTAAGCTGACTCTTCTCTGTATTTCGCAAATACTTTGGCAAACTCTATTTGGATATATGCACTGTAAGGTTTACCTTCTTGCCCTGTTCCCTCGTGCATTTAAAATTGACTTAACAACGGTTGTAAAGACTTCTTTTCTTCAGACTTGTTGCAATTAAAACTTTTCCAATGTTGAAAACACCTTTTATGTGCTGGAGTGAGCTGCTCATTTATCTTTTCAAACACAAGTCAGCATCACACGGTCTTTGATCTCGATTTACCTTTTCTTTCCTGTTCTTTTTGACCTTGGCAGTGTCCTGTGGTCTTGGTGCTTGTCCCTTCACCTAGGTGATGTCTATTTAAAGCAAAATCCAGAATTTGATCACTAGAAGTAATAGCAATTAAATGATGGGCTGCCTCATCTCTATAGTGGACTGATTTGCACATAGAGGGCATTCAATTTAAATTCTTTTTCCTTACTGCAACCTGCAGCTCTTTGTTAACTTTTAATTTGATTTCCATTTTCATATTGTTTTATTAAAATATTTAAAATGGTGATAATTGTTCTTGCATTGAGTATTTATTCAAGTGATGGGCATTAATTGGGAATTCACCTGTTTCCAAATAAAAACCGATTGAAACAGTTGGTTGGGTTTGGAGGTGATTGTTTATGATCTGTCATTAACTGAGCTATACCAGCAGGTTGGTCCTTGGCTCAGTGTCTTCTGATGCTTCAACCTGAGCTACCTTCTTGGCAGTTTTTGTTGTGACCTGTTGCCATTGCCTTCCACTCTGAGAAAGGCAGTTCCCAAGCCAGAAGGGGAATCGGACCTGCGCTATCAGAAGATGCTAGTCTTTTCGGCTTCAAGTCAATCTCTCATCACCTGTGATGTGCTGGTATTGGACTCTCATCACCGATCCGTCTGGAGCCGAACACATGTAACTGCAATAGTGAACCAACTTGTGTGTTGTGTACATCAGTGATTTTATGGTGCCCGATTCTTTTTGCTTTCCATATTATGAAGAGGAATATTCTATCAATCAGATTCCTTTTGATACTCAAATCTCACCTAGGTGTTCTTAACCTAACCTTAAATCCTTTAAGTCAACAAGAATGCGTGAAGTTGGATCTGCAAAACATTTATATGCACTTTTTCAGTTTAGTTAATTTTAGTTAATTGTTTCCCTTTAAATAAAAAGATTCTATTGACATTATTCATAAACCTAACGTTCTCTTTGTTAACTTGACTGTCTTCTCTCTTTAGCATTACAAGCTATTTGCCTGGGGAAATCATGTAAGCTTGACGTTTCCATGAGATTACCTCCAATTCTCTTCTTTACCTAAGCTAATAATCTCAATTTTCTAAACCTTTATTTTAGTTAAGCTCCTGATGATCTGAATCATACTGGTTGCTCACCCTCTCAGTTAACGCAGTGATTGAAATACACCATGGCAATTTGACAAACTTAACAATAATTAATTGCTAACTTCTCTTACACCATTCTTCATTTTCTTTTCAAGTCAAGTCAATATAGTAGAATATCAGACCAGGAATGAAAGAAACTACTGATGGTTCTCTGGCTCATTTTGAACTCTTGAAAAGACAAATTTTAATCATTTTTCCCCTTCCCAGTATTGTGGGTCCACCGACACCATGTTGACTGAGCAGTGGTTTAAGAATGCTACTCATTACCACTACTACCATCTTGAGGACTATTAAGGATCAACAGCAAATGTTGCTCTTGCCATTGATATCTACATTCCATGAAAGCTTTTTTTTTAAGGAAGCTGCCCTTTCTGTCTTTGGGAAGCTGAGACAGCTTCCAATACTCTTAATCCAATAAAATAGAAATGCCACTCTTGAAATGTGTTTGATTGTTCCTTCATGTGATATCAATTTGTAAAGCATACTTCCTGACTTTATAATACTAAAGGCGTGTCTTAACCAACTTTATGTTAGGAACAGACAGCACTATGCGTTGCAATGATCACATTTCTTGTTGTAAATCTTTTTTAGACTAAAATCTACAGAGTGCTACTCTATTGATTGTTCACCTCTGATCCCATGTTGGATTTTAGTTTGGAGAAAGGGCCCATCTTTAATTTGGCACCATTAACTCCTCCTCATTTCTGAATCTGGATTATTATTTCTATATTTCCTGTTTTGTGAAATAGTTATTACTTGAGAATGCTGTACTCTTGACCACGGTCAGCTGGATTGAAAGCAAAAGGCAAATGTTGGTTCTGACCTTATTTCGAAAGCAGAGCTTTTCGGGTGAGGTGTTTGTTGATTAATTAGGTAACACACCCAGTGGATGGAGAAATCCATTGTCACATCAAAGTGTTGTGAACCAAACTGCTGAGAAGTGTGTGCCTGCACTGATCTATTTCTCTGATGTTGAATGTGCAGTTCTCCCTCAGAGGAACACATCTCCTACCTAAATCCAGTGGGCTTGGCTGCAAGCTAGGAAAACCAAGCTTTAGAGACCTGCAAGTGTACTGTCTAGATGTCAATACTCCTATTGCTTGGCACTAACAGCATGCATAAGGCAATGTGCCACAAAATCTGAACAACAACAGCAAACGTGTGGCTTATTTCTACTATATACTTAAATGCCAACATCGGAGAAATGCTGAGAGTAACACTGATAATTGAAAACTTGTTAAACATGTCTGTTTTTGTTTTAACATGGAATATATCAAAACGGATCATACTTTTGAGCCAAAATGAGTTCCTATCACTCCTAATAAGTAGCACTTGCTGAACCAAACTGGACTGAAGCAGATCAAGCTCAGTGTACAAAAGTCAGCTATGATTCAATGGTAGCATTTGCTGGTGTGAGTCAGAGTACCAACTGTGACACTGTCACCTCTGAGTCAGACGTTTGGGGATTTGAAGCCACAGATTTTAGCACAGAATCTAGGCGGATTAACTGCAATACTGAGGGAAATGCTGTACATTCAGAGTGAGCACCTTTCCTGTAGGATGTTCAACTGAGGCCTTGTCTGCTTACTCAGGTGATTCAAGCCACTATCTGCAGAACAATAACAGTGTATTGGCTATTCTTTATTTCTCAGTAAAAGACAGATTGCTACTTATAGAATCTTCCAAAATTTTGGCATTACAAATACCTTAAGTTAAAACTAAAAAAAAACATGATATAAACTGAAAGAATCTCAAATTTGTGCCTTTTTTTATTCATTTGTGGAATGTGGGTGTCAGTGGCTGGTTAGCATTTATTGCCCATCCCTAGCTGCTCTTGAGAAGGTGGTGGTGAGCTGTCTTCTTGAACTGCTGCAGTCCATTTGCTGTGAGTTGACCCACAATGCCCTTAGGGAGGGAATTCCAGGATTTTGACCCAGTGACAGTGGAGGAATGGTGATATATGTCCTAGTCAGAATGGTAAGTGGCTTAGAGGGGAACTTGAAGGTGGTGGTGTTCTGTGTTTCTGATGCCCATGTTCTTCCAGATGAAAGTGGTCATGGATTCGGAAGGTGGTCTATGAGGACCTTCAGTGAATTTCTGCAATGCATCTTGCAGATGGAAACTTCTTCAGCCAGAGAGTGGTGAATATGTAGAATTCATTGCCACAGAAAGCTGTGGAGACCAGGTTAGTGACTATATTTAAAACAGATAGATAAGTGCTTGATTGCCAAGGGGATCAAAGGTTACATGGGGGAAAGTGGGATTATAGGGTTGAAAAATCCATCAGCCATGATTGAATGGTGGAACAGACACGATGGACCGAATGGCCTAATTTCTGATCCTATGTCTTCTGGTCTTATAATACACACTGCTACTGCTTCTGCTGAGCATCGGTCATGCAGGCAGAGGATGCTTGTGGATGTGGTGCCAATCAAGTGTGCTGCTTTGTCCTGGTTAGTGTCAAGCTTCTTGAGTGTTTTTCGAGCTGCACCCATCCAGGTATATGGGGAACACTCCAACAGACCCCTGACTTGTGCCTTGTAGATGGTGGACAGGTTCTGGGGACTCAGGAGGTGAATTACTCACCCCAGTGTTCCTAGCCTTTGACCTGCTCTTGTAACCACTGTGCTTATGTGGTAAGTTCAGTCGAGTTTTTGGTCAGTGATGTTGATAGTGGGGAATTCAGTGATGGTAACACCATTGAATGTCAGGGTCAGTGGTTAGATTGTCTGTTATTGGTGATGGTCATCGCCCGGCATTTGTGTGGCGCAAATGTTACTTGCCACTTGTCGGCTCAAGCCTGGATATTGTCCAGATCGTGTTGCATTTGAACATGGATTGCTTCAGTGTCTAACGAGTCCTGAATGGTGCGGAATATTGTGCAATTACTGCCAAACATCTGCACTTCTGACCTTATGATGGCGGAAGACCACTGATGAAGCAGCTGAAGAAAGTTCTGTCCAGGATACCATCCTGGTGAACTCCTGCCCCCCCATGTCCTGGAGCTGAACTGACTGACCTCCAACAACCACGGTCATCTTCCCACGTACCAGGTGAGACTCCAACCAGTGGAGAGTTCGCTCCTAAGACCCATTGATTCCAATTTTGCTAGGGCTCCTTGATGCCACATGCAGTCGAATACAGCCTTGATGTCAAGGCCAGTCATTCTCACCTCACCTTCTGATTACAGTCATGTAGCATCGTGACTCTGAAATGGTGCTAAAAGCATGATTTTCAAATTAATGCAATTTATAAACAATTTGGGTTCAAAAGTCAATGAGCCATGGTGTGCAAAAACCAATGCTCCCAAATTCGCATGACGTACTGCATTATGCAATAAATTCTGTCACCTGGATTCTATGGTATGCGCACCAAGAGAGTCAGATTAAAATTAGCCCCTTAATTACTGTATCAAACAAACATGAAATGTTTTGGACTTTGACAGTGTTGGGATGAAATTGTACCAGGGTTAATACAAAGATTTACATTCAATTTCTCTTTGTGTCCAATCGGTTACTTTGAAATGTAACTTATTCTGTTGCATAGATAAACACTTTGTGAAAACTAACTTATAAAACTAATAATGAAGATGAATAACTAGTTTCTGATGCTGTGATTTGAAAAAGCAATATTGACCAGAGCACATGGAAAATCCCTGGCTCCTTTTTGAGCAATGACCCTAGTACTAGGTCATTCTGCTGCACATCGGTACAGACAATTCCCAGGTGTTTCCGTGCTAAGTACTGATAGACACTGCTGACCTGTGAAATTACCTGAAAAGTTAGAAAATTGCTTCCAGACTGTAGCAGTCCACAGTTTATAATATTATCTTATCTGAATAAGATAGCATTATAGTTATCCTATTGGACTAGTAATCCAGTGGCCTGGATTAATGATATAGAGAAATAAATTCAAATTTTACCATGGCAGCTTGGGAATTTGAACTTAGCTAAATACAATGGAATAAAAGGAGTGCCAATGCCCACATCCTATGAAAGAATGTTTTAAAAATGTCAGCACTATCTTCAGGAAAGGTGCTTGGCAGACATTTTGGTCGGTTGAAGAAAACCTAAAGACGAGAGTTGCAAATATGCAATTCCTATCCTAACCTCAGGGTGTTCTAAGTGCTTTGTGAGACAACAAATGTTTTATTCCAGGAAGCCAGTGTTGAAGGAGGAAACTGGAACCAATCTTTACATTTGTTTATTGAATGAAATATTGCAAGCATGTAGCTCCCAACTCAACCACACACAGTTTCAGTAAGTGTCCCTTTTTCATAGATATTTTTAATAAACCTTTTCAGCCGTATTACAATATATATCTGAAGTAGGTGCGACTTGGACCCAAACTTGAGGGTTAAAGGTAGGGACAATACCACTGCATCAGAAGAGCTGCAGTATCCCTTTTAACTTCTTTTTGTAACATCCAGAAGTGTCATCGCACAGAACTGAAAGTATTTTCTCCTGTCACTAAACCATTCATGGTATTTCTTCACTTATTAACCATCACCAGTACAAAGACACAAAGAGCAATACAGCACAGGAACAGGCCCTTCAGTCCACCATGACTGCACTGGCACATGATGCCTTTCTAAACACCTTTTGCCTCAATGTATCCCTCTATTCTCTGTCT
Organism: Chiloscyllium plagiosum; assembly: GCF_037043375.1. Classification (NCBI taxonomy): domain Eukaryota; kingdom Metazoa; phylum Chordata; class Chondrichthyes; order Orectolobiformes; family Hemiscylliidae; genus Chiloscyllium; species Chiloscyllium plagiosum. The sequence goes on from NW_028270166.1 coordinate 10,373,657, forward strand.
ATTCATATATCTGTCAACATGCCTCTTAAATGTTGCCCCCTCCCCTATTACCGGCAATGCATTCTAGGCACTTAAAGCCCTCTGTGTAAAAAAAAACTTGCCTCTCACATCTCTTTAAACTTATCCCCTTTTAGCTTAAACCTATGTCCCCTAGATGCCCCCAGGTTTTTATATCTTGACTCAGGGAAATAGATTCTGTCTATATATTGTATCCATGCCTCCCGTAATTTTGTAAACTTCCATCAGGTCATTCCTTACCCTTTGACATTCGAGTAGAAACAAAGTAAGTTTGTCCAATCTCTCCTCATACCTTTTACCCTCCAAACCAGAAAACATTCTGGTAAACTGTCTCTGTACCCTCTCGAAAACCTCCACATCCTTTTTGTAGTGTGGCGACCAGAGCTGTACATAATATTCCAAATGTGGCCAAAGTGAAGTTCTATAAAGCTGCAACATGACTTGCCAATTTTTATATTTTATTCCCTGACCGATGAAAGCAAGCATGCTATATTCCTTCTTGACCACCTTATTGAACGTGTTGCCACATTCAGGGAACTTGAGACTGTGGTATACGCTTAGATCTGCCTGTATCTTGATGTCACTAAGAGCTCTGCTAATTTCTCTGTGATTCCCTCCTCCATTAGATCTACCAAAATGCATCACCACACCATAAATCATCTCTGTTCAAAGCTTATTAAGGGTAAATCAGATCATCCAAGGTGAGGAGAAGGGAAAGAGTTTAAATCAAAGTGGAGTAGGAGGAGTAGACAAAGCACTGTATCCCCCACGGTGCCCACCTGTCTCCAAAGGCATCAAGAGTGTTGGTGGACACAGCATGCTCCCTCTCCAAGGACACCTGGGCATGAACATAGCTGCGGAAGAGTGGCAGACAGTTGGCATCTATGAACCCCTCCACAGCCCACTGCCTGGACCTGGTACTAGCCATCTTGGCCATACCCAAGGGCAGACCAGACTGGAGGAGGTTCTCCGACTTGCTCACGCCCTCTGCACTGAATGCCTGAGGAGCACTAGTGTCCATTTTAAATATGCTCAAGTGAAGTCACAATTATTACCCCTCCACCTGCATATAATTGAACATAGTCAATTATATTAGTCATGCTGTAATATTGATATTTTTAATGTGTGTTATAAAATACATCCAGAGCAGGTAGGACTTGTGCCTGATTAATTTAACCTTGAAAAACTAACCTTTTCAGATAAGTTATAACACATCTGACATAGGTGGGACTTGAACTAGGATCTTCTGGACCAGAGGTGAAGACAGTACCGCCATGCCACATGAAGGCTATTTTCAGTCAGCATGTTCATAAGTGTAATGACACACATCCAGGGAATGTGGGATTTGAACTGAACTGGGAGAAAGTGAGGACTGCAGACGCTGGAGATCAGAGTCAAAGAGTGTGTTGTTGGAAAAGCACAGCGGGTCAGGCAGCATCTGAGGAGCAGGAGAGTCGACATTTTGAGCATGAGCTCTTCAGCATTCCTGATGAAGAGCTTTGCTCAAAACATCAGCTCTCCTCCTTGGATTCTGTCTGACCCCCTGTGCTTTTCTAGCATCACACTGTGTTTGACTAGAACCTGAACTTCCTGGCCTAGTGACACCAGCACTGTACCACAAGCTCCTTGCTGTAGGTACTATTGTAATGCAGGGTTGTTGTGATTAGGGTTGTTTGTATGCTGCTAAATTGTAGCTCAAATTATATCACTTCATTACTTTTCAGACAAAGCTCAGAACTGAATATTTTTCATCAAGATGATGCTCCATTAAATTTAAAATGTGTAAAAGAATAGTGGAAACTGTTTGTTATACTTCCCCCATACCCCCCGTGCAATAAATTGTCTCCTATGCAATTGTCCTGGAAGTTCTTGCTATGGTTAAACAGCTCTCTGGTGCGTCAAGTTGACCATGCTTCAGATCTGAGCCTTGTCCGTGTTAGAAGGGCTTTTGAATGTGGGAAGGGGGAGGCATCACACCCAAACCAAGAAACCTCTCCTCCTCACTAGACAACCACATAAGCCCATTTCTCAGCAGGAGATGATAATTAAGAACAAGAATAACACAGGAAAAGCGAGTGGTAAGGGACCTCTCCGAGTATTGGCAGCGCCATTGAGAACAGGAGCTGGGGTCTCCTGGACAGTGAGCTAACTGGAGGAGATTGGGCCTCAGCATGGCTAAGCACTCAAGAAAGATTGTTGAATTTTATTCCTTTATTTTTCTAATTTATGTTAAGAAGGACTTCAATGTTAACTTTGACGTTATTTATTTATTTTTCTACTTATTCTATGAAAGTAATGCTTAATATTCTAATTTTGTTTCTCTCTTTTACTATTCTGTACCTAATCTTTTTGTATCTAGGTACCTTTGTACCAAAGATGGCACCATTACACACTTTTCACTGTACTCCTGCACTTGAATACATATGACCATACAATCTAAATTATCAAGGTTTTTGCTTCCCTCCCTAGCCCTAGGATTTTTAACCAATTGCAGTGTCCCAGGTATCTTGATTGAGATCTCTGTGTTTTGTAGAGATATGCAGAAATAAAGCCCCAGGTTGTATGTCCAGAACAAGAGTGTGACTCAGTTCTTTAAAATGTCTGCTCTCATGCTTACAGCTACTTGCCCACAGTTTAGTTTCTTTCTTCTGCAACTAAACACAGACTTAACTAATCACACATAGGGAGCCACAGACACCAGATGCACATCATCAAATGCCGAGCCATTTTGAAAAATATCATCATGGGATGTGGGCATTGCTGGCTAAACCAGTGTTTAATTATCATCCTTTAGTTATCTTAAGCTTTTCAATTGAGTTCAGATAGGAATGCTCCTCTGTTGTGTGTTTTGATTAATCTTCCTTGTAATTGTGTAACTTTCCTCCCACATCCAGTTTTCTTCTGAAGAAAGGCTAAGGTATAGTTTGATCAGGGCTGGTTAGTAACCTGGAGAGGATGCAGAGATGGTTCACCAGGATGTTGCCAGGTATGGAGGGTGCTAGTTATGAAGAGAGGTTGAGTAGATTAGGATTATTTTCATTAAAAAGACGGAGTTTGAGGGAGGACCTGATTGAGATCGACAAAATCATGAGAGGTGTAGACAGGGTGGTTAGCAAGAAGCTTTTTCCCAGAATGGCGGACTCAATTACAAGGGATCATGAGTTCATCGTGAGAGGGGAAAAGTTTAAGGAAGATATGCATGGAAGGTTCTTTACGCAGAGGGTGGTGGGTGCCTGGAACATGTTGCCAGCGGAGGTGGTAGAGGGGAGCACAATAGCGCCATTTAAGATGTATCTAGACAGATACATAATGTACAGGTAGCAAAGGGATATAGACCCTTAGAAAATAGACGACAAGTTTAGATAGAGGATCTGGATCAGCGCAGGCTTGGAGGTCCGAATGGCCTGTTCCTGTGCTGGAAGCTTCTTTGTTCTTTGTGCTCACTTCCCTCATATGTTGAAAGTTGACACCTTAACTCGGGCCAGTTATTTCCATTGATCAAGTTAGCGAGTTGACATAAATTTAAGATTATAATTCAAAGTGTGAAGGAAATTTCAGGATTTGTTGTGTAAAGGGTATATAGAATCTGAGTTGAGAGTGTGGTGCTGGAAAAGCAGAGCAGGTCAGGCAGCATCTGAGGAGCAGGAGAATTGATGTTTCGATCATCCAGTCCCTGTACACATTCATCTGCCACAGCAAAGCCCTCCAAGCCTTCTGTTTCTTGCTCTCACGCCAACCCAACCAATACCCTTTCACTGACACTCTCATTCACCTGGCTGAACTGGTCCATCTCTACAGATATCTTGAGTCTGGAATGCTTGACCAGAAACAGTGCTGGAAATGAATCTACAGTAGATTATAAAGATCAAGCTTTGAAAAGTAAAAGAACAAAACTGCATGTACTTTTTTTTCATCAACAGGGTATAGCTAGGCCAACATTTATTACATATCCCTAATTGCCCAGAAGGCAGTTAAGAGTCAACCATATTGCAGGGGTTGTGTGTAGCCCAGACCAGGTAAGAATGGTAGCTCACCCCCCACCCCCCACCTTTTCCTCCGCTACATCGATGACTGTACCCCACCCCCCACCTTTTCCTCCGCTACATCGATGACTGTACCCCACCCCCCACCTTTTCCTCCGCTACATCGATGACTGTATCCGCAACTACACTGGCCCCACCCCCCACCTTTTCCTCCGCTACATCGATGACTGTATCGGCGCCGCCTCGTGCTCCCACGAGGAGGTGGAACAGTTCATCCACTTCACCAACACCTTCCACCCCGACCTCAAATTCACCTGGACAGTCTCAGATTCCTCCCTCCCCTTCCTCGACCTTTCTATTTCCATCTCAGGCGACCGAATCAACACGGACATCTACTACAAACCGACCGACTCCCACAGCTACCTGGACTACACCTCCTCCCATCCTGCCCCCTGCAAAAACGCCATCCCATTCTCCCAATTCCTTCGACTCCGCCGCATCTGCTCCCAGGAGGACCAGTTCCAAAAACACACCTCCCAGATGGCCTCCTTCTTCAAGGACCGCAATTTCCCCCCCGACGTGATCGACGATGCCCTCCACCGCATCTCTTCCACTTCCCGATCCTCCGCCCTTGAACCCCGCCCCTCCAACCGCCACCAGGACAGAACCCCACTGGTCCTCACCTACCACCCCACTAACCTCCATGTACAGCGCATCATCCGCCGTCATTTCCGCCACCTCCAAACGGACCCCACCACCAAGGATATATTTCCCTCCCCTCCCCTATCAGCATTCCGTAAAGACCACTCCCTCCGTGACTCCCTCGTCAGATCCACACCCCCCACCAACCCAACCTCCACTCCCGGCACCTTCCCCTGCAACCGCAGGAGGTGCAAGACTTGCGCCCACACCTCCCCTCTCACCTCCCTCCAAGGCCCCAAAGGAAACTTCCATATCCGCCACAGATTCACCTGTACCTCCACACATATCATCTATTGCATCCTCTGTACCCGATGTGGCCTCCTCTATATTGGGGAGACAGGCCGGCTACTTGCGGAGCGTTTCAGAGAACACCTCTGGGACACCCTGACCAACCAACCCAACCACCCTGTAGCTCAACATTTCAATTCCCCCTCCCACTCCACCAAGGATATGCAGGTCTTTGGACTCCTCCATCGTCAGACCACAGCGAAACGACGGTTGGAGGAAGAACGCCTCATCTTCCGGCTAGGAACCCTCCAACCACAAGGGATGAACTCGGATTTCACCAGTTTCCTCATTTCCCCTCCCCCCAGCCTGTCTCAGTCAAATCCATCAAATTCAGCACCGCCTCCCTAACCTGCAATCTTCTTCCCGACCTCTCCGCCCCCACCCCAATCTGTCCTATCACCCTCACCTTGACCTTTTTCCACCTATCACATTTCCGACGCCCCTCCCCCAAGTCCCTCCTCCCTATCTTTTATCTTAGCCTGCTGGACAAACTTTCCTCATTCCTGAAGAAGGGCTAATGCCCGAAACGTCGATTCTCCTGTTCCCTAGATGCTGCCTGACCTGCTGCGCTTCTCCAGCAACACATTTCCATCTCTGATCTCCAGCATCTGCAGACCTCATTTTCTCTTCAAAGAATGGTAGCTCTCCTTCCCAAAGAATATTAGTGAGCCAGTTAGGTTTATCCCCCTGACAATTACCTACAGTTTCTACAATTACTTAATTCCAGATTTTTATTGAACACAGTTTGGACCCAGGTCCCCAGATCATTACCAGGATTGCTGGGATTAATCATCTAGTGATACTACCACTAAGGCATCACCTTCATTAGTTGTACTTTACTTGATGTAGTGTATTGGGACATCTAGTGGCTGTGCAGAGTGATAGATAAATGAAAATCTTTTTGTATGGGGAAAGGATGGGGTATGGGCAAAAGTAGTTTGCTTGTCCAGGCAGGATGAAACAGCTGTTTCCCTTTTGTGCTGTAAAGTGCGTGATTTTCTGTATGTTCGTAGACATTGAATGTCAGTGAGCTTTCATTTCTGTCCGTCATTGCAGCTGAGCTGTGTACAGTTCTTTCTCAGCATATGTGTACACACCTTTCAGCAGATAGCAGTCAAGAATGTCAACCCTGTCAAAAGATCAGCAAACTCAGCAAAGACTGGCAATCAAAGCAGGAACCCTCCTGCTCTGTGTGAACTGACAACACACCTGTAGTAACCACTAGCAGCTGCTGGATTTCCTGATGTGGTCTTTTAATTTCTTTCTAAAGTGCTTATTTGAAAACTGGAGACAGAAAAAAAATTGGCTGCCAGATAAAAGCTCTTTATTCATTTATGATTTGAGTCAAATGTTGCATTTTCTCAGCTGAGATGTTGATGGTTTTCCCTCCCATTTTTATACTCCTTTGGCAAAGCAATTTTGCATTCAGGGTTTGATAAACTGTTTTAAGACCTTGAGGCAATCTTGCTCCTTTTAATCTATTTACGGAATGTCACTGTCGCTGGCAAGATCAGCATTTGTTAACCATCCCTACTTGCCCTTGGGAAAGTGATGCTGTGTCATCTTCTAGGGTGGCATAGTGGCTCATTGGTTAGCACTGCTACCTCACAGCACCAGCAACCCAGGTTCGATTCCAGCCTTGGGCGACTGTCTGCGTGGAGTTTGCACATGCTCCACGTGTCTATGTGGGTTTCCTCCAGGTGCTCTGGTTTCCTCCCACAGTCCAGAGATGTGCAGGTTAGTGAATTGTCCATGCTAAATTGCCCATAGTGTTCAGGGATGTGTAGGTTAGATGCATTAGTCAAGGGGAAAATAGAAAGTAATAGGGTAGGGGAATGGGCTGGGTGGGATACTCTTCGGAGAGTCAGTGTAGACTTGTTCGGCCAAATGGCCTGTTTCCATACTGTAGGGATTCTATGATTCTTGAACCAATGCAGTCCATTTAGTCATGACACCCACAATGCTGTTGGGGAAGGAAGTGTAGGATTTTGTTTCAGTGACACTGAAGGAATGGTGGTATCGTTTCAAGTCAGTATGGTATGTAGTCTTGGATGAAAACTTGTATGTGGTGTTTCCTTGCACCTGCTCCCCTTGTCCTTCTAGATGGGAGTGATCATAGGTCTGGGTGGTGCTGTCAAGGAGCTTTGGTGCGTTATTCCAGAGCATTTTGTAGATGGTACATACTGCCGGCTTTGTGCATCAGTGGTACAGGGAGCGAGTGGTGAAGTTGGATAGAGTACCAGTAAAGCAGTTGGTTGATGCTGGATTGTGTTGAGCTTCTTGAACACCAGAGTGGTATATATTCAGGAGAGTATTCCATCATACTGTTGACCCATGAATTCAATTGACTCCTTGGTGTCACACTTAGGGAGACTTGATGTCTGGGAAAGTCACTGACCCCTGGATTTCAGCTCTTTTGGTCATGTTTGGGCCAAGGTTGAGATGAGGTCTGGACCTGATTGCCCCTGTTAGAATCCAAACAGGGTATTGATTGCCACACTTTATGGAGGAGTTATTTGATACTTATCAGGAGCTCTGCCTAAGAATAAATTGAATATTTACTTATAATTGTTGTTTGTTTCACCTTGCAGATGAATATTGTGGTTTTAAACAGTAAGCTGATATCAGGGCTTTGAGGGCCAATGATTCAACTGAAGGAATAAAGTAACGGCCACAAAGATACAGCGGTTTAAAGTTGGCAGTTTTACTAGACTCAATCCCTTCAGTGATGCCTTGATATGCACATTTTAAGATAGTATTTGACCTGACTAACAGGGTTGAAACCACTGCTATGGGGTGTCTTTGGTTCCTCAATATCTGGTAACTTGCCTTCTGGAGTAGATAGAAACTGTTGTATTTGTCCTGATACCTTCTGACCTTGCTGATTTTATCCAGTTTCAATGTTGTGGAGATTTGGAAAGAACTGTTCTTAATGTTATTATCTCTTCGTTGAATAAATCCCAAATTGGGACAACAAGATTAGTAGCTCAAGATATATGGAAATTAACAGGAATGTGGATTTAATTTCAATAGTAGTTAAATAATAAAAATAAACTTAATAAGTGTGCATGTTCCAGAGGGACTGGAATGTAGCTGGAGCACATTTACCAATGAGTTACAACTCATTCGTGTAGTCCATGGGGCATTATTGGATGTTTCTGAGTATTCAACAAAGAGAAAAATCTTGTATATTCCTGTACTAAACGAACAAAAATAGAAAGACAAAGGGATGGTCTAATTGCCGTTTTTCTGTCTGACTTTCCCTGCATAAACATATGAGTTTCTTGCTGTGGTCTGTGTTGAGTTAACAAATCTTGTTCAGGTGAGTATGGGGTGCCATTATTGATAGTAAATATCCTTCCCAATGGGTGTAGATAGGGTTCCTTCTTCTGATAACTAAGCTATGATCAAATTGGAATTTGTGTCAGAAATTGTGTTGGTATGTTCAAGTTTATATGTTGCATGTTGATGTGCAACAAAACCAGAAAATGATTAGATGGCAATTTCTTTGAGACCTTAGTTGGTGAGTGCACTGCTGTGTGTGGAATTGATCTGTGGAGACCCTGAATGTCAAGAGGCATGTTCACTGACAATACCCAGCTCTATATCACTATCACTTCTTCTGACACCACCTCAAGTGTTGCAAAATGATCAGATCGCTTATCTGGCATCCAGTGCTGAAAATGGGTTGAAGTTTCCTCCAATTAAATATTGGAGAAACCAATGGATCCTACTCTGTTCCCCAGCTACCAAATCCAGCTCTCTCATTGGCAATGCTATGTGATTAAACCACTATCATCTTTAAGACCACAATTCCACCATAATGTTGCCTTCCTTCTACTTAACAGCCATCAAAACCCTCATGACCTTTCTAGATATTTTCTAACCAAATTGTTATACACCTCTGGAGCAGGTGTGACTTGAACCAGGCTCTAACTGCCTCAGAGGCAGGGACTCTGTCACTGTATACAAGTGCCTTTATTGCCTCTAGATTTGGGAATTCCATGAGTTCCTTGCTGTCGATGTCTTAACTCACATTGGGTGCTGTTCACCAAATACCCTGGTACTCATTGACTACATTGGCTCCTGGTCGAGTAATGCCCTGATTTTTAAGTTCTCACCCTTGTCTCTGGACCTCTCTGTGGAAACAAGCCTTTTGGCCCAACAAGTCCACACCTACCCACCAAAGAGTAATCCACCCAGACCCATTCCCCTACCCTATTACTCTACATTTACCCATGACTAATGCACCTAACCTATATGTTCCTAAACACAATGGGGCAATTTAGCATAGCCAATTCCCCTAACCTGCACATCTTTGGATTGTGGGAGGACCCAGAGTAAACCTACACAGACAAGGGGAGAATGTGCAAACTCCGCACAGACAGTGTCAGGCTGGAATTGAACCCAAGTCCCTGGCGCTGAGTCACTGTGCTGGGATGGGTGGTGGTGGGTGAGGACCTGCAGTAACCTGGATAGCCTCTGTTGCTCATTTATCTCCTTTAAGACATTCCTTAAAATGTATCACTTTGACCAAGCTTTTGGTCACTTCATCTAACATCTCCTTCCAGATCGGAGTCATGTTTTGTTTTATAACACCGCTGTGAAGTGTCTTGGGACTTTTTACTACATTTGAAGTATTTTATAATTATCTAAGTGTTGCTGCATTAAGCAACCTTGGCTTGAGCTTTTGCTGACAAATACAATAGGCTTTAGAATCTGGAGTTGGAGAAAGGAAAGTCAGGTCGAGTTTTACATCACCCTGTAGGATGTTAATTGAGCATGAGGTTGGGTGTTACTGTGATGCTTCCACGCGAGGAATACAAATGGCCAGGGCAACACCACCCACCCCCAAATGAGATTCCAGTACATCATCAGAGTAGCCATTGTTCACAAATGAAGGCATTGGTGATGATTGTTTTGGCTGGGTCAATGGTTGGGGGGACAAGGGGCTCAATTGGTTGGACAGCTGGTTCGTAACACCAACAGCATGGGTTCAGATCCCACAACAGCTGCACTGTCATGAAGGACTGTCCTTCTCAACCTTTCCCCTCATCTGTAGCATTGTGACCCTCCGGTTAAATCATTATCAGTTGCCTCTCTACCAAGATAGCAGAACTATGGTAACTTTGCTTTCACTTTTATGATTGAGGGCCATGGGAATTTGGATTTTGGAGACACTGTCAATGCCATTGTTTTCCAAGAGGATTTCTAGTATTTGCCAGAATTGTGATATCTGTTGAGCATCTTTTCTTAGTGTACTTAATTTAAAAAAAACTCTTTTTTAATTAAATAAATTGATCAAATATTTCAGACTTTCAAAAGATTAAATGTCATGTGAACTGAAATGTGAGTCAGTTTGAAGTGTATATTAATGCTGTAGGGGTAAGTTTAAAATTTTGTATGGCATGGTGTTAAGTGGATGGGGATGGGGATGGGGATGGGGATGATGATGATGGTGGTGGTGGTGGTGCAGTGTTAGTGTCCTGACTTCTGGACTAGAAAGTCAAGGTTTGAGTGCCAACTCTTACAGAGGTATGTCAAAACATTTCTAACAGGTTAATTTTAAAAAAATAACTTATAATGTTGGTGTGAGTTCAATGATATCATGAGACATCACATCAATATATCTCGCAAAGCAGTCTGACCTCAAACTCTGTGCTGATAATAATCAGAATTGCTAAAATGGTGGAGTAGTAATTATGTTACCAGAAAAGCAATGTTGAATCTATGATCTGAAGATCTCACCATGGCTGTCTACTCTTCTCCCTAACACATTTGAGGTCAAATCTCAAGGCCCAATAAGTTTGCTTATAGATCATGGACTCTGTACCCATTGGATGAACCCACTATTCCATTGGATGAGTTGGGCAACCCATGAAGAACTTCTTTAAAGCTTACTTTTAAATCAGTCAGTTCAGACATAGCTTTGTGGAAGGTGGGATTTGAACCCAGAACTTGCTGGTTTAGAGGCAGAGGCAGAGCCAGAGCCACTATGTGACAAGAGCCACAACCCTGCCTTTAAGGTTATGCTGAGTTGGGACTAATTGGATAAAGCTTTCAAAAACCCAACATAGACAAGATGGGCTGAATGGTCTCCTTCAGTGCTGCATTATTCCATATGATTAAGACAAAACACTGACACAGTGTGTAATTGTTCTTTTTTAAACTCTGCTCTTTGCACTTTGCCATAAGCCAAATGCATTATAGAAAGGTGAATTCCATGTCCATTTTAACCTCCTATCCACCCAGGATTTTAAAGTATCCTTTCAGTGTACCCACTATAACATCTTACTGTAACTTGAATATGTTTACAGTTTGTTTGACTTTAACCAGAGACATTCCTTCAATTCCCACCATGGTAGCTGGTGGAATTTGATTAATAATCTGGAATTGTAAAGCTCGTAATGGTTGTCACAAAACCATTGTTGAATGTCATAAAAACTCATCTGGTTCACTAACATCTTTTAGAAAGCAAAACTTGTCACTTGTGCCCAATCCTGCCTGTGCGTGACTTGAGACCCACAGAAATGTTATTAAATTCTGATGTAAATGGTATAGATGGGAATGTGGGGAAGTGGGAGACGATAAGTAAGTTTGTGGATGACATGAAGATTGATGTGATGGTTAATAGTAAGGAAGAAAGTTTCAAGTTACTGGAAGATACAGACTGTTTGGTCAGATGGGCAGATCAGTGGCAGATCGAATTTTACCCTGAAAAGTGTGAGGTGATGCAGTTTGGAAGAAATAACAAGTCAAAGATGTACTCTGTCAATGGCAGGACACTGGAAAGAGTTGATAAAGTGTGGAGCTAGAAAAGCCCAGCAGGTCAAGCCGTATCAGAGGAGGGGGGGGGGGCGGGGGTGGGGGGGTTGATGTTTCAGGCAGGACCCTTCATCAGGACTGGTTCTGACCTAAACCGTTGACTCCCTTCCTCCGATGCTGCTTGACCTGCTGTGCTTTCTCCTGCTCCACACTTTATTGACTCTGCCTTTGTAGCACCTGCAGTTCTCACTATCTCCAGGATACTGGAAAGTTCAGAGGAACAGAGGGATCTAGGGGTGCTTGTCCACAGATCCCTGAAGGTGGCAGGACAGATTAATAGGGTGATTAAGATGGCATATGTGACACTTGCCTTTATCAGTTGCGGCACACATTATAAAACCAGGAAGGTTATGCTGCAACTGTACAAACTTTGGTTAGGACTTAGCTGGAGTGTTGTGTGCATTTCTGGTTGGCACACTTTAGGAAGGATGTGATTACACTGGAGGGGGTGCAGAGGAGGTTCATCAGGATGTTGCCCGGGTTGGAGCATTTTAGCAACAAAGGGAAGCTGGATGAGCTCAGGTTAGAGCAGAGAAGGCTGGGAGGTGATTGGTTTGAGGCGCATAAGATTATTTGCAGAAGGAGTGAGTGTGGGCAGGGTGGATAGGAAGCAGATGCCCCCCCCCTTAATTGACAAGGGGCATAAATTTGAGGGGAAGGGCAGGATTTTGGAGGGGATTTGAGAAAACTCTTTTCACCCAGAGGGTGATGGGAATCTGGAATGCACAGTCTGAGAGGGTACTTGAGGTGGGAAGTGTCACAACCTTTAAGAAAAAATATAGATGTGCACTTGCAAGGCCATACCATTCAAAGAAATAAGCCAAGTGTTAGAAAATAGGATTAGTGTAGATAGGTCAACGCAGACTCAGTGGTTGTATGACTCTATTGACTCTTAACTCCACTCTGAAATGACTAAGCATGGCCTTCAGTTGAAGGAAAAATGGGCATGGACAAATTAGATATTTGAAACTCTGAAACTAGTGGTGCCAGGTCAACTGAGAATAGTTGGACTGAGAAATACACCATTTAAGGGCCAATTTTCTAAGATCATTCATAATAGATGGCAGCAATTTTAAGACTTCCCTTTCATGAAATGGTTAGAGCTTAGAAGGAGGCTATTTGGCCAATCGTGCTTCTGCTAGCTCTCTGAAAGTACAACTCAGCTAGTCCTAGTCCTCTGAACCATTCCCCATAACGTCACCGATATTTTCTTCTCACTGAGACAGTTTCTCTTTGGAAATCCGAGAATTCCAGGTCCTAACTACTTACTGTGTCATACATGTTGTTCCCTGTCCCACCTTTGATTCTTTTGCCATTCATCTTAAATCAATGTCTTCTTGTTCTAGATCCTTCCACCAATGGAACAATTTCTCCCCATCCACTGTGTTCAGGCCTGTGTTGATTTTGGAATGCTCGATCAAATCCCCTCTCAACCATACATTCTCAAAGGAGAACTGCCCCAGTGCTCTAAGCCATCTGCTTAACTGAAGCTCTTCATCCCTGGAGCCATTCTCTATTGCCACTGTGCATTTGTGGTGGAGGGAGTGAATGCTTGATGGAATCCAGGACCAAGCAGCCTGCTTGGTCAGCTCCCTATCCAATAACTTAAACATTCGCTCCCTTCACCAGCAATGCACAGTGGCAGCAGTGTGCACCGTCTACAAGATTAACTGCAGCAATTAATCAAGGATCCTCTGTCAGAATCCGTGATCTCCTCCATTGAGAAGGGTAAGAGCAGCAGATACATGGGAATGCCACCACCTCCAATTTGCACAGCATCCTGGCTTGGAACCATATGGCTGTTACTTTATTGTCACTCCATCAAAATCCTGGGACTAGCTTTTCAACAGAGCTGGAGGAAATGTTCCCTATAGGCTGCGGGTCCACACACTCTGGATCAGTGGTGCTGGAAGAGCACAGCAATTCAGGCAGCATCCGAGGACAGGCAAAATCGACGTTTCGGGCAAAAGCCCTTCATCAGGAATAAAGGCAGAGAGCCTGAAGCGTGGAGAGATAAGCTAGAGGAGGGTGGGGGTGGGGAGAGAGTAGCATAGAGTACAATAGGTCAGTGGGGAAGGAGATGAAGGTGATAGGTCAGGGAGGAGAGGGTGGAGTGGATAGGTGGAAAAGGAGCTGGGCAGGTCGGACAAGTTCGGACAAGTCAGGGGATCGAGTTGCCCAAGGTTAGAAACTAGGATGAGGTGGGGGAAGGGGAAATGAGGAAACTGTTGAAATCCACATTGATGCCCTGGGGTTGAAGTGTTCCGAGGCGGAAGATGAGGCGTTCTTCCTCCAGGCGTCTGGTGGTGAGGGAGCGGCGGTGGAGGAGGCCCAGCACCTCCATATCCTCGGCAGAGTGGGAGGGGGAGTTGAAATGTTGAGCCACGGGGCAATTTGGTTGATTGGTGCGGGTGTCTCGGAGATGTTCCCTAAAGCGCTCTGCTAGGAGGCGCCCAGTCTCCCCAATGTAGAGGAGACCGCATTGGGAGCAACAGATACAATAGATGATATTAGTGGATGTGCAGGTAAAACTTTGAAGAATGTGGAAGGCTCCTTTAGGGCCTTGGATGGAGGTGAGGGAGGAGGTGTGGGCACAGGTTTTACAGTTCCTGCAGTGGCAGGGGAAAGTGCCAGGATGGGAGGGTGGGTCGTAGGGGGGCGTGGACCTGACCAGGTAGTCACGGAGGGAACGGTCTTTGCGGAAGGCGGAGAGGGGTGGGGAGGGAAATATATCCCTGGTGGTGGGGTCTGTTTGGAGGTGGCGGAAATGTCGGCGGATGATTTGGTTTATGCGAAGGTTGGTAGGGTGGAAGGTGAGCACCAGGGGCGTTCTGTCCTTGTTGCGGTTTTTACCTCTGCGGGTCCACACACATCAAATGACACACCAATGAATTCATTTCCGGTCTCTCCAGCTGGTGCTGTGTACAATCCTCAGAGGTCAAGGCAGCGGCGGATGAAATTAGTGGATTGTAGGCTGTCGGTATAGCTATATCAATGCACTGCAGCTGTTCAAGTAGATGGCTTTCCACCATCTTCTCTGGGGTGATGGGTGACAAATATTGGCTTTTCAGTGCCAGTTTTATCCAATGAAAGATGTTTTAAAAAATATTCTTGTGAATCTTTTCTCTTAAACCTTCACATCCCATCCAAAGCGTGGACACAATTCTCTGAGTTTGAAACAGTTCACGACAAGTTCCTTGCTTTTGAGCCCTGCACCTCTATTTATAAAGACCAGGATCGAGTAAACCGTACTAAAGCTCTTCCCCAATCTGCCCTGTCACCTTCAATGATTTGGGCCTATACACATCTAGGTCCCTCCACTCAGGTACATCTGTCCGAATTGTATCCTTTCTTTTCAAATTCCTCTTGTTATTCTTCTGCCAAATTGTATCACTACACACTTCTCTGCAACAAACGTCATCTACACTCTTGGAGTCTGGGAGAGAGCAGTCCTTTCCTCCTGGTTTCCAAGTTACTTTTATCACTGATAAACACAGTATTCAAAGAAAATATGGGGAAGAAATGGCGGAGGGGTGGGGTGGGGGGGGATTATAAAGGCTGGCAATTATAAAGTGCAACTCTGATTTGTCTGTTGTGTTGGTCACAGCAGTATCGAGGGCATTAGAACATCTCATTTCAGTTCAGTCAGTCCACGCATTGCTATTGAGGCATGCCTCAACCTCCCTCACCTTGATTGACCTATTTCTTATGCACTTGTTGAGCTTCTTTGTAAATGCACTTCTAACGAGACAACTCATTTTAACTACACCCTGTGGTACTGAGTTCTGCATTCTTACCACTCTCTGGGTACAGAAGTCCTTCCTGAATTCCCTGTAAGATCTCTTCAAAACTTGAATCCCCTGATTGATAACTTGGTAGTGAACATCTGTTGATGATCTCTAGTTGTGCTCTTTTCTCGCTCTCTCTCCCCGACAAACACAACCACATGTCTCCGTCATCTTCCCTGCACCATCCCCACGACCAATGTGGTATAGCTACTTTCTTTTGATTTAATGGATTCTCTAAAAACAATTTCTGAGAAGGTACCTTTTTTGTTGAAGCACGCTCTCAGTTACTCGCTTTCTACTGTAGTTGGATGTTTGGCTGAAGTTGTGAGCCTTCTGAATCAATCTTTGAGAGTCTACTCACTTCCGCTGATTGGGCTTGCGAATTATTGAGTGCCCCAGTCAATATTCCTTTATCACCCATCCCAGGACCAGGTACAGGACCCAAAAACAGTCTCAGCTGCACCTAAAGTGGTTATATAAATCGTCCAAAACCTTTCACAATTCCTAAGACCTCCCTTAGATCACCCCTCAGCCAATTACTTACAAAAGGAAAGAAAAACACTATTCTTTTTGCCAAAAATGTGCTTTATTCATTATATCTGTAAAAATACATGACAAAACATTTCAGCTTAAATATTATCATGTTTGCAATAAAATTCAGCTTGACTCAATACAACTAATTTCACTCAATATAATTACTGTAGTCTTAATATTTGCATTATACATTATATGTTAATTTATAGCCCAAGGGCAAAACATTCTATATTCAAAATGATAGAAAATGCAGTCAAAATAAACTTTTCACTATTCACCGTGTTCCACTCTGAGATGCCTCAATACATTTTTAATATTATTGAATGCCACATTGTACACTTCTTGTGAAGCAGACTGTATAGGCGATCCCACAGATTCCAGATCCTCAGTGGACTATAGCTGAAAGGCCTTAGACAGTGGCCTTTTCCTGTTGAACCTCAGCCGCAGCTGTTGTAGGTTTTATTGTGTCCCTCAGCACATAGTCCTGGACCTTGACAGCCTGTTCATTATTTTCCTGATTGGTTTAGGGTTCCAATTCTAGGGCTACCTTGTCAATCCTCTCTAAAGCCTCCATATTGTGTTTAAGATATGATGACCATCTGAGGTTGGTGGATGAGGCTCCCCATTGTAAGGTAAATAAAAGTATTGTTTCCAATTCCTTTACATGACTGCTGGGAATTTCTTAAGATGTTGAGAAAAACCTGCCAACCAGGAACATCGTGGGTGTGCATTAATTAAGAATCTGCCGTGTATGAGTAATGTCTTTATAACTTACTGCTGTGCGTGTGATATTCTATTCACAACAAAACCTTTTCTGAGGCTCCGGAAAATAAACTCACGTAGGATGTGGGATTTAGCAGGAAAGGTATGAATTCAGGAGGATAGATGTATTTTATTTTTATCTACTGGCTCATTGGTATAAAGGTGCATACAATGGAGTGACACTCAGAAGGTATGAAGTGTCAGTTGCTGTGTAAACCTAACTTGACTGGGGCATCAGCATCTCTTCCTTGAAGGGTACTGGGGAATCACTGGATTCATTTTTCTCTTGATCCAGAGGCTTTCATGATTTTTTTTCTCTGGCTCTGGGTCAAATTTACCAAATGTGAAAATTTGACATGGTAGGATAGGAACCTGCAATCTGCAGTTTTCCAACCATTACGCTGCTCAGTGCAAGAGAGTGTTAACCGCATAGACTTCCAACTGCCCCTCACTCCAAACAGAATTGATACTGTGCAGAAGGAGACCCATTGTGTCTGTGCTATTCTTCCTGGGGAGCACCTTTTTAGGCCATACCTTATATTAAGGTAAAGCGCCATAGTTGTCTGTTGCCCCATTGTGGCTCAAGCAAATGGTCATCCTCTCACATGAGTTGGATGGCTGTTGTAGCTCAGCGTTTTAGTGCTTGTGTCTTTTAAGGCAGAAGATTATGGGTTCCAGTCCAACCCCAGGACTTGAGCATGTGATTCAAGCCAACGCTTCAGCGCTGTACCAATGACATGCTCCACTGCTGGAGCTGCCATCTCTTGCAAGAGATATTCAATCAAGGCTCTGTCTGTTCTCTCCAGTGGGCATCAACATTTTCACAACATTATTGGAAGAACAGTAAGGGGGTTCTCCTTTGTGTCCTGACCAACAGTTAGTGCTCATTCACCTTCACTAAAACAGATTACCTGGTCATCAGTAGAATTTATAATTTTGGGACCCACCTGCCTACAATATTTGGCCACCATGTTTTCTTGTGTTGTGGCAGTGATTACACTTTAAGTAGTTGACTGATTCCAAAATCCTCTGGGCTGTCTTGAGAATGTGAAAATTGCGAGGTAATTCTAAGTTCTTTCTGGGATTGTGTGTTTTGCAGCTCTGTGTCTGCAATTCAAAGAAGCTTCTTGTATGAGTCTGATCCTTTTCTTAATCACAGCAAACAATATTCAGACACAAGTGCTCCCAGTTGGTCGTCCCCCTCTGACCAACTAAATGCACATGATTGAATCTGCTCACTTCCCACTCTGTGTTGCTTTGGGCAAAGTGTTTATTTACTGAGCTAGCAACACCGCTTTATGCCTCTGTTCCGGTCACTTTCATATTCACAATAATTTTAATTCACAAGAATGTTTAATTATTAAAGGGTGTGTAATTAAGTAGTATTGTTTTGAGACTATGTGCCTTTATGTGATTCACAATTGTATTTTGTTGGTGAATCTTCTCTAAGGCAGTCTTTTGAGATTGAGGATAACTCACATCCACTCTGGGCCTGGAATCTCTGATCAATCCATTGTGTCCTCTGCCCTATGCGGGCAGTTGGTGTGTGATGGGTTGGATAAATGACTTGACTAAAGGTTTGTCTGCCCTCTTGACTTTGTTTCTGCATGTTCCTCACAAAATCTCTCTGTGTTTGGTATCTACCTGAACGAGTCTTCTCCATCTTGTTCAGTCACAATTCAGGGGGGTCTCCTGTGAATATGTTTGACCACTCCAGAGACATTCCCAAAACATTTCTGCTGTCCTGTCGGGAGCACTCCAAGTGGAGCAGTTGCTTCTGAAGCCGGATTTCAGGTAAATGAGCAACATGTCATGTCCAACAATATTTGTTTTGAAAGAGTAACATTTTGATGTGGGACAAGTTGACTTGGGAAGTGATGCTGCTGATCTATCACCTTTCTTGTCACCAGATTTGGAGGATCTTGCAAGGGCACCACTGATGGCACTTATTTATGTTAACTGTTTTAGGGTATGGAGGTGCCAAAGCAGGGAGGAACACACAAATCATTGCCTGGTAAACCTTTGCCTTAGTCTCAGTTTTGAGACATTGGTAATCAAAATCTCTGTTCCTCAGTCAGTCAGAGGCTCACTGGAGATGATGATTGAATTAATTGCGCAGAAGCTGGAATTCCATCACCAAGTCACCTTTTAGCTACATGTATACAGTGCATGGGCTTTGACCAACCAGCTCAAAGCCAGTCTCTAGAATGAGGAGACTCTTTAAAACCCTTGTTTATCTGTCAGCCAGGGCTCCCTATTGGCCCAAGTCAAAAACCCCAATCAGGGAATTCATAGTCAATGAGATCCAGCTCATTTTAAACACTACAATGACGAATTTCAAAATGAGTGCTGGTGAATATGAATATTAAGAAACACCATTAAGAATGAGAAGTGGGAAGTGGTTAGTTGGGTGATGATTTTCCTACACTAGAGCAATTGAAGAAATGTCTCTGACCAACTTGCTGGAAAAGAAATATTAGGGTTTACAGAGCTGAAGATGGCCATTTGACATGTCACACTTAATAATGTAGTTCAAAACTAATCTTCCTGACCTGCCCTATCCCTAAAGCTCTGCATCTCTCTCTCTCTGCTTGAAATATTTATTCAATTTCTTTTCTCTCTTGAATAACACAATGGGGTCCGATTCCACCACTCCCTTTGGCAAAGCATTCCACATTCTGACAGTGTTCTGTTTAAAGAAGTTTCTGTGAGCCTTTCTTTTCACTCACTGCAGCAATAGTTTTAAATTGATGACCCTTCATCTCTGACTTCCCAATAGAGGAAGTGTAGTTCCATATACTGTATTGAAATCCTCATAATTTTAAAAATGTCTCTTAAATCTTCTCTTTGTCTCCCTGGCTTCAGTGGAAATTGTTCCGGTATATCAAGTTGCCCCTCATAAGTATAGGTTTCCATCACTGTTCTCACTTTAAGAGTCTGTGCTGTAGGATTTCAATGTCTTTAATGTCTTTTTATTTCGTAACAGCTGCCAAAAACTGCATGTAGTGTTTTAACCGGTGCCTAATCAGTATTCTATATAAAATGAACATTATTTCTTTGCTGTTATATGTCCTGTCACAATTTCTTTAGACCAGTACCAAGTATTGGCAGTTTTTTGATTTGCTGCGGGCTTGGGTTCAAAAGGAACTAGTTTGATCCTCAACTGGCAAAATGGAAGGGAAATGAGGCAATTTCCTGACATGACAAAGAGTGGAAGGGTAGGTGTTTAGAGATTGAAAATCATGTCCAGATCTGGAGGACAGAGGGAGCTGTGTGGTCCAGATGATATTATCCTCTGTTGTGCCATCCTCTGGAATCAGGCAGCCATCAACTTGAAGCAGACAGAAATATAGATGTCTGAGGTGGAAGCTGGTATTGAACTTCAACTACCCATCCTCTGTAGTCTTCATAAATTGAGGAGATACTGAGCACCTTAAAGATACAATCTGCCTCAGCTCATGAGCTTTTTATTGAGATACCGCAACCTCCTGCTTATCTGAAGGTTACCCTAAAGAATGCTGCAGCACAGAACAAGGGGACATGGAATTGCTGCAGTGAATGATACAGCGGGGTCATCATTTTAATCGTATCAAATTCAAACCTGGCATTTCTCACAGAAATATTTCTATTCAATTTTGATGCTTGTGTTTTGATGGGTCTGTTTCACTTGCTGCGTGGAAACTACATTAGCCCCACATCCCATGGTGTTCTTCAGTGTAAAGAAAGGAAATACTGAAGGGAAGGAACCATGCAGAATTGCAGCCCAAACAACAAGCTGCAGCCAGGCAAGATATGAAAGAAAGAGGAGGCAGAGGTACATGAGCATCAAGGTCTGTCAATGGCTGTGAGTGAAGGGTGGTCTGTGGGCCAAAGTCCCACTCCCTCAATAGAGAGATAATTAGTAATGGTTTAACCTTAAGGTCATTACATCTCAGGCAAAGAGAGAGGTTGAGAAGGAGGAACCTTCATTGGAGCATCAGTTGGAATGGGAGTGGACCCTGCACTGTTGACAACATGCAGCCAACTGAGCTGGTAGTGCAATGCATGCAACCTGTTTCGATCATATACGTTCATTAAACTCAAAATCTCAGTAACAGTATTTGTCAGCTGTGGCTCCGTGGGTACTTAATTCTTCCCTCTAATGTTCTCCCCTCTTGAGTCATGAGGTTCTGGGTTCAAGTCTTGCTTGAGGGTGATTATGAAGGCTGTTGCTGCAGTGCAGTACTGAAGGAAACTTGACTGTCAGAATTTGGAGATGCTGGTTTTGGGCTGGGGTGTACAAAGTTAAAAATCAACACCAGGTTATAGTCCAACAGGTTTAATTGGAAGCACTAGCTTTCGGAGCGCCGCTCCTTCGTCAGGTGATTGTAGGCCACAACCATCTAATGAAGGAGCAGCGCTCCGAAAGCTAGTGCTTCCAATTAAATCTGTTGGACTATAACCTGGTGTTGTGTGATTTTTAACTTTGACTGTCAGATGTACTGCTTTTTGGATGAGACATTAAATGGAGGCCCTATCTGGCTGCTCTGGAGGATGTTAACAATCTCATGGCAGTATTTTGAGGCATTCTTGCTCGATTTGAAGGAATGGCCTCTGATGATGGAACAATAATCTCGGGTATGGTCTCAGAAGTGGAGAAGCGCAAGGATTATGGAGATAATGGCTAACATGAAGTTCATCTCAGTTTTGATCCTGTGGAACTTCTCATGATAACAGTGCCCTTTAAGAAGCCCTTTCATAATAAAGCAACCCTCACAGATGGACTAAAATGAGTTGTTATTAATTTGAGTTTCTGTATCTTGAAAATATTTGGATGACAAGCATGTGGATAAAGACACAAAACTTCATGATTGATTTCATCAAAATAGTAAATTTTTGTTTAAATAAATTACCATAATCTTGATTCTAATGTAATAAACATCAAAGATGAGATTACAGTATGGTACAGATGGGTGGGTCATTTGGGCTGATCAATGGCAAATGCAACTCAATCCAGATAAATGTGAGGTGATGCATTTGGCAGGGCGATCAAAGCAAGGGATTACATGACGCATGGTAGGACCCTGGGAAGCACTGAGGATCAGAAGGACCTTGGTGTGCATCTACACCGGTCCATTAAGGTAACGGGACACTAGATAAACTGGTTAAGAAGGCATATGGTATACTTGTCTTTATTAGCCAAGGCATAGAGTTTAAGACTGGGAGGTTATTCTTGAACTGTGTAAAATGTTGGGCCACAGCTAGAGGATTGTGTTCATTTATATAATCCATATTATAGGAGGGATGTGAGAGTGTTGGAGAGGGTGCAAAGGAGATTTACCAGGGTGCTGTCTGGGCTGGAGAGTATGAGTTATGAAGAGAGATTGTTTAGAACATAGAACAGTACAGCACAGTAACAGGCCGTATTGCCCACAATATCTGTGCTGACCATGATGCCAATCTAAGCTGATCCCACATGTCTGCACATGGTCTGTATCCCTGTCATACCCTGCCTGTTCATGAGTCTTTCAAAATGCTTCTTAAATGATGCTAGCTACTTTTCCAAGGAGCAGAAGACACTAAGTGGGGACATGATTGGGATGTATAAAATTATGAGTGGCATAGACAGGATAAAGAGGAAGGAAGCTTTTTTCTTGATCAATGAGCAGGGGGCATAGACTTAAGATAAGGGGCAGGAGGAAGTGAGGAAATATGTTTCCACCCAGAGTGTGGTGGGCTGGTAGGTGTAGGGAATGGTGGATAACTAGAGAAATTGAGGGTTTAGTTAAGAAAAAGAAGGAAGCATATGTCAGGTATGGACAGGATAGATTGACTGAATCCTGAGAAGAGTATAAAGGCAGTGGGAGTATACTTAAGAGGGAAACCAGGAGGGCAAAAATGGGACATGAGATAGCTTTGGCAAATAGGATTAAGGAGAATCCAAAGGGTATTACAAATATATTAAGGACAAAAGGGTAACTGGGGGAGAATAGCACCCCGTCAAAGATCAGCAAGGCAGTCTTTGTGTGAAGCCGTAGGAGATGGGGGAGACAGTAAACAAATATTTTGCATCAATGTTTACTGTGGAAAAGGACATGGAAGATATAGAATGTAGGGAAATAGATGGTGACATCTTAAAAAATATCCATATTACAGAGGAGGAAGTGCTGGATGTCTTGAAATGCATAAAATTGGATAATCCCCAGGCCATGATCAGGTGTACCCTAGAAGCTAGAGAAGTGACTGCTGGGGCTCTTTATAGCCTTATGCTATAAATTCTGTGTTCTACAATCTCATACTCCACAACCACCTGATGAAGGAGCAGCAGTCCAAAAGCTAGTGCTTCCAAATGAACCTATTGGACTATAACATGGTGTTGTGCGATTTTTACCTTTATTTATGAACAGCTGTGTCCACTTTTACACTTACCAAAAGCAAGGACGTTCTTGACTTCACACTTAAATTCATGACTAGGAACTGGAATTTCTGTCATGTCCTTCCTGAAGATGTTGACTGAGTTATTGGTCATGCTTTTAAAAACGAAAGGTCATGTCTTTCAAAGTTAGGTATCAGTCTCAGGGTTGTCCTCTTCCTGTTTCTTTGCTTCATGGGATGTAGATGTTGATTTCAAGTGTTGCCACTCACTAACTGCCCTTTTCTTAGCGTCTTGCTAGGGCCATTTCAGAGATCAATTCAGAGTCACCATGTTGCTATGTGTCTGGAGTCACATGCAGGCTAGACCGAATAGGTAGGGCATTCCCCCTTCCCAAAATGATTTATTTTTTATTTGCAACAATTGATGTTAGTTTCATGGTTACCATGAGTTTTTGATAGCAGATTTTTCCTTATGCATGGAATTTAAATTCTATGCACTGCTATAGAGAGGTTGAACCCATGTTTCTGGGGCACCAACTGTGGTTGTAGAATTATTAATCCATTGACACTATCATCTCTCCACCTTCATCATACATATCGCTAGGGTTTATATTTAATAGTCACTTGGTTGTACAGAGCTTGAATACAGGGTCAAGGAAAAGAGACATGCTGATGGAGTTATGCATCTTGCTGTCACCAGACAGAATCACAAGAATGCAAAATCTCAAAGGGAAAACATACTTAGTTTGAGGACTTTCCAAATGCAGCCTATCCAATATGGAATGAGCTGCCAGAGGAATTGGTGGAGGCTGGTACAATTGCAACATTTAAAAGGCATCTGGATGGGTACATGAATAGGAAGGGTTTAGAGGAATATGGGACAAATGGGACTAGATTAATTTAGAATATCTGGTTGGCATGGATGAGTTGGACCAAAAGGTCTGCACAGTTCTACGACTCTAATATCACTAAGATGGCAATGGGAAATGAGAATCGCAATCTAATCTTACTCTCACTCTAAACCAGAGGCATTGTTTCCACTTGTACCATCCATCTTACCATCTCAGTTGAGGTCCATTAAACCAGGGGGTTGGAAGCTAGGACCTTCCTAGTTTCCAGTGGCTGTACAATTGAACTCACCAAATATTTGAAGGGCCAATAATTTAGTGTTATTTTCATGTTTGTTGTCTTTTAGAAGCATTTTCAAAGCTTCGTTAGTTTGGAGGTATTACAGAGGAAGAAAACATTACAATCTACAGGGTCGTTCAGCATGAAATTGCTTTTCTCACTCAGCTGTCTGACCTGTCCCCCTCTGGGGTGATGTGTGCGCTAACTAACTCCAAGCTCTGGCTCATCACTTCTCTCAACTTCCCAAGTCCTCTCCTGAGACATGAATATAGCTTATATTTTATAAGTATCTGTTACTATGCCATAGGTTAAAAGGTTAATTTGATCCTCAACTCCACTTTTTTTTAGTGAAAACCACTTAGTCATTTAGCAATAGTTTAGGTCTTTTGCAATATGTTGTAAAATCACTTCAGATTGCCTTGTTCTTGTAAAAAGCTTTTAGCACCTTACTGTAAAAACAATTTTACATTTGCCTGTAGCCGTTTTGTCTCTCTCCATTAGTTTACAGCTTAACCATTCATTCTGCTGCAGAATGTCTTAAGGCTGATACTAAACGGTATGATTCTTCTTTAGCTTCTAGTAATCCATATGCTCTTAAACCCCTGTTATTGATGATTTAGAGTTAGATATGCTTCTTTTATTTTAATTTTGAATGCTGCGCACAGACTTCACTTTTCTGAGTACAATATCGAGTTCAGAGTTACTGAGAAGAGAGATGGTGGTTGTATTGGTAATGTCATTGGGTTAGTAATTAGGAGGCTTAAACTAATGCTCTTGGGAATTGTGTTCAAATCCCAGCAAGGCAGCTGGTGGAATATGACTTCAATTAATCTGGAATTAAAAGCCAGTCTCAGTGGTGGTTAAACTTGTCTTTTTAAGAACCCAGCTGGTTCACTAATATCTTTTTAGTTGGTCTGGGCTACATTCGACAGCAGATGCACAGTACGTGGTTAACTGAGAATTGGCACCACCTCAGCTCAAAGGCAGTTAGGGACAGGCAACAGATTTTGGTGTGTTTGAACTCGTGTCTGTGGAACATTAACTGGGGTCTCTGGATGACAAGGCAATGAATGCCTTGACTGACCCCTAAAAGAATGAGTAACCAGGAACACTTGAAGTACTTTGGCTTTTACTATCTTGAAGGAAGGCAACTTAGAGGTGACAGTGTGAAGGAAATAGCAAACAATATGCAGTAAGAAAATAAGGATCAGCTACCGACAATTTAACTCATTCTGTTTCTGCACACAGTAGGCAATGGCTTTGCTAACAGCTCTAACAATTCATCGCTAAGCTATATTGATGTCAATCAGTTGGCAAATTTGCTGCCTAATGTAGAACTGCAGCAACTCGCATTAAATAGTGTCTTCTCCAGGTACCAAGGTACTTCACAAGAGTGAACGTGGACATTGTGTTGGAGCAGAAAATCTAGGAAGGGGGGGCTGAAGGCTATGGATTTTAAAGAGGCTTTTAAGTATGAGGGAGTAAGTTGCGGTGCATTGAGACTTAGGGCAGAAGCTTCAGAAATGATGTGAAACACTCTGCTACTGATGGGAAAATAGAGAGGTTGGGGGGGGGGGGGGGGGGGGGGGGGGTGGAGAGAAAGATGTGCAGGAGCCGGAAGATTGTAGGATATGGGTTGGAAAGTGAACCGTACAGTTGGTGCTTCCCAAGTTCAGTTCAAATTCTGTGCCACACTACACTGTCTCAGAGGGTGTCATAATTAGCCTCAGTGCTCTGGGCAGCAAAGCTACCAATATTGTACTCCTGATCACTCAATTTAAGAAAACATAAGTTGATGGGGCTAGATGTTGTGTGAGGACAAGGTTGGGTTCCAGCCAACTAACCTCTGATGCCCATTATCTAGACTCTCGTGAGGATTGAATACTTGGTAGAGGTAGCATGTTCAGTTACTTGTGGGTTGTGGTACCATAGGACACCCAGTGTTGTCAGGAAAGGAGCGCATAAAAAAACTGAAGGGGAAATAAATGTACCATTGCTACTCATATTTTAAAAATTGGTCTATATTGCTCAGTCTTGTGCCTAACACTGAGCATTACTGGATTAACCAGATCTTGAATTAGCAATTCTGAGTGTGACTTGACTGTGTTGAAAGGTCAATAACCTTTGTCTAATAACCCACCTTCATTAGTGTTCAGCTCCATCGCTAATAGTCATTACCTGTCTACCGTGGTGAGGAATAGGGTTCAAAGGTCAGCACAGCTGCACATTAGTTAAGTGACACCACTTGTTCTGCACCACCCTCCCCCAACCAACATCCCTTCCCCTCCCTAAAGAGAATCAATATCGCTGTAATTTAACATTAATAGAGGTAGCTGGTAGAATGAGCTGCATGATGTTGTATTTGATCCAGACACTGTAGCAATTTTCACTTTGGTTGAAGATTACATCAGAAAATCAGTGCCTTATATTTGATTTTCAATATCTGTTGTGCTCGATATTACTGGAATGAGTTTGAGTCCTCGCTTGATAGACAGGAGAGAAATATTACTGTTACTACACAGGAGTCAAACTGGGTTAATCCGCAATGTTTCAAGTAGCTGTTCTTGATTGACTAACTAGACGGATTATATGTGATCTTAATGTGCTGGAACTGAGACCGAGGTTTTGCTCACTCCAATTCAGGAGAAAGGGAGGTAGTCAGTCCTCCTCAGGATGGAGATGGTCTCAGCTGGGGGGACAAAGCTGGAAGCTTGTCAGTCGTGCACCTTTGGTTGGTTACACCGATACCATGACGGAGCCCCGAAAACATGCCTCCTGCTGACAAACACAGATGCTGCATGACTTTTGCTATGTTTGCTGCTTCCCTGTGGGGGACAGAGAGTGTACAATTTGCATCAAACACTCAGTAACTCTCCTTGTTGTCAATTGCCCTTTTTACTTTTCGGTAGCCGTGGGTTTCTGCATGTTCAGATGACCAGAGGGTAAGGATGCATCAGCTGTGTTACCATGTGGCATTTGAATAAAGAACAAAGAAAGTTACAGCACAGGAACAGGCCCTTCGGCCCTCCAAGCCTGTGCCGATCCAGATCCTTTACCTAAACCTGTCGCTTGCTTTCTAAGGGTCTGTATCCCACTGTTCCCTGCTCATTCATGTATTGTCAAAATACATTTAAAGTGACACTATTGTGCCTACCTCTACCACCTCTGCTGGCAATGTGTTCCAGGCATCCTTTCCACACATGTTTCCTTAAACCTTTTGCCTCTCACTTTGAACTTGTGACCACTAGTAATTCCCCTACTCTAGGGAAAAGGCTTCTTGCTATCCACCCTGTCTATACCTTTCATGATTTTGTAGGTCAGGTCCGCCTCAACCTCTGTCTTTCTAATGAAAATAATCCTAATCTACTCAACCTTTCTTCATAGCTAGTGCCCTCCATCCCAGGCAACATCCTGGTGAACCTCCTCTGCACCCTCTCCAAAGCATCCACGTCCTTCTGGTAATGTGGCAACCAGAACTGTACTCAGTATTCTAAATGTGGTCAAACCAAAGTCTTATACAACTGTAACATGTCCTGCCAGCTCTTGTACTCAATATCCAGTCTGAAGAAAGAAAGCATGCCATATGTCTTCTTGATCACTCTATTAACCTGCGTTGTCACCTTCAGGGAACAATGGACCTGAACACCTGGATCTCTCTGTACATCAATTTTTCCCATGACTTTTCTATTTACTGTTTAGTTTGCTCTTGAGTGGATCTTCCAAAATGCATCAACTCACATTTTCCCGGATTGAACTCCATCAACCATTTCTTTGACCAACTCTCCAATCTATCTGTATTCTGCTGTATTCTCTGACAGTCCCCTTCACTGTCTGCTACTCCACCAATCTTAGTGTCATCTGAAAATTTGCTAATAAGACCACCTATACCTTCCTCCAAATCATTTATGTATATTACAAACAACATTGGACCCTACACGATCTCTATGGAACACCACTGGTTGCAGTTCTCCATTTTGAGAAACTCCCTTCCACTACTACTCTCTTCAAAGTTTGTGCGAAGATTTGTAGCTCGGGTGCTCGTTGCTGTGGTTCTGTTCGCCGAGCTGGAAGTTTTTGTTGCAAACGTTTCGTCCCCTGGCTAGGCGACATCATCGAAGCTTCGCAGGAGGCTCCCAAGCACTGATGATGTCGCCTAGCCAGGGGACGCAACGTTTGCAACAAAAACTTCCAGCTTGGCGAACAGAACCACAGCAACTACTACTCTCTGTTTCATGTTGCCAGTTCTTTATCCATCTGGCTAGTACACCCTGGACCCCATGCAACTTCAATTTCTCCATCAGCCTACCATGGGGAACCTTAGCAAACACCTCACTGAAGTCCATGTATATCACATCATCAATTAACTTTGTCACTTCACCAAAGAATTCTATTAAGTTGGTAAGGCATGACCTTCCCTGCACAAGACTATGTTGCATATAACTGATAAGCCCATTTTCTTCCAAATGGGAATAGATCCTATCCCTCAGTATCTTCTCAGGCAGCTTCCCTACCACTGATGTCAGGCTCACCAGTTTATAATTACCTGGACTATCCCTGTTACCCTTCTTAAACAAGGGAACAACATTGGCAACTCTCTAGTCCTCCAGGACCTCACCCATGTTCATAGAACATAGAACAATACAGCACAGAACAGGCCCTTCAGTCCTCGATGTTATTCTGACTTGTGAATTAGTCTAAGCCCAGCCCCCTACACTATCCCATCATTATCCATGTGCTTATCCAAAGATTGTTTAAATGCCCCTATAGTGGCTGAGTTAATTACATTGGCAGGCAGGACAGTCCACGCCCTTACCACTCTCTGAGTAAAGAACCTGCCTCTGACATCTGTCCTAAATCTATCACTCCTCAGTTTGTAGCTATGCCTCCTTGTACAAGCCAACATCATAATCCTAGGAAAAAGACTTTTACTGTCTACCCTAGCTAATCCTCTGATCATCTTGTATTTCTCTATCAAATCCCATCTTAGCCTTCTTCTCTCCAATGAGAACAGACCCAAGTCTCTCAGCCTTTCCTCATGAGACCTTCCCTCCAGACCAGGCAATATCCTGGTAAATCTTCTCTGCACCTTTTCCAATGCTTACACATCCTTCCTATAATGGGGCGACCAGTACTGTACCACAATATTCCAAGTGCGACTGCACTATCGTTTTGTTTAGTTGCATGGACTCCAACATCCCTCTGCACATCCACACTAAAGAATCTTTCCATTGACTCAGTATTCTGCCTTCCTGTTATTCTTCCCAAAATGTATCTCCTCACATTTATCTGCATTGAACTCCATTTGCCACCTCTCAGCCTAATTCTGCAGTTTATCCAAGTCCCCCTGCAACCTGCAACATTCTTCCACGCTGTCCACTACTCCACTGACTTTAGTGTCATCTGCAAACTTACTAACCCATCCACCTGCATCCAAGTCATTTATAAAAATGACAAACAGCAGTGGTCCCAAAACAGGTCCCATTCAAGGACGGTGCAAAGATATCTGTTAAGGCCCCAGTTATTTCCTCTCTTGCATCCCTTAGTAACATGGGATAGATCCCATTCAGACCTGGGGACCTCTCCACCTTAACACCTTTTAGAATACCCAACACTTCCTCCCTCCTTATGCTGACTTGACCTAGAGTAATCAAACATCTATCCCTAACCTCAACATCCATCATGTCCCTCTCCTTGGTGAATACAGATGCAAAATACTTGTTAAGAATCTCACCCATTTTCTCTGATTCCATGCATAACTTCCCTGCTTTGTCCTTGAGTGGGCCAATCCTTTCTCTAGTTGCCCATTTGCTCCTTATAAATGAATAAAAGGCTTTGGGATTTTCCTCAACCCTGTTTGCTAAAGATATCTCATGATGCCTTTTAACCCTCTTAATTCCTCGTTTCAGATTGGTCCTACATTCCTGATATTCTTCCAAAGCTTTGTCTGTTTTCAGTCGCCTAGACCTTATGAATGCTTTCTTTTTCCTCTTAGCTAGTTTCATAATTTTGCCTGTTATCCATGGTTCCCTAATCTTGCCCTTTCTATTCCTCATTTTCACAGGAACATGTCACGCTGCACTCTAATCAACTTCTCTTTAAAAGCCTCCCACACATCAAATGTGGATTTACCTTCAACAGCTGCTCCCAATCTACATTCCCCAGCTCCTGCCAAATTTTGGTATAGTTGGCCTTCCCCCAATTTAGCACTCTTCCTTTAGGACCACTCTCGCCTTTGTCTATGAATATCTAAAATGTATGGAACTGTGATCACTATTCCCAAAGTAATCCCCTCCTGAAACTTCAACCACCCGGCCAGGCATGTTCCCCAACACCAGGTCCAGTATGGACCCTTCTCGAATTGGACTATTTATATGTTGCTCTTTTATTATTTCACTTCCTCTTTTCCACTTACTTTTATTTTAATGTTTTCTAATCTCTATTCGGGAATGTTGGATTTGAACCTGAGCTTCCTGGCTCAGGGGTAGGGTCACTACCACTACGCTGCCTGTGTTCTGCTGTGCCACCTATTGGTAACATATAACATTTTTTTATTCACCTATCTTTTCTAATCAACCTGTTCAGAGATGTTATTACAGGCCTCTGGACCAGATGGACCTCTCAGCACAGGGATAGGGATGCTACCACTGTGCCACAATAGGGCCCTACTGGTAACACTTTTGTTTTAATTTAACTTAATTTTCTAATCAATCTGTTTAAAGATGTTACTTCAGACCTGTGGAGCAGGTGGGATTTGAACATAGGCTTCTGAGGCTAGGGGTAGGGTTACTATCACTGTCCCATAAGAGGTCCCTACGTGTTACACATTAAAAACAGAATTAACAGTAAAAACAGCTGGTTGGAATTTAATGCTCAAATTCAAGGGATGAGGGGAGGGATTGTTCATCTTGCTCCATACAAATTCCTTGCTTTGTTCTCCCTGGTCTCCGAGTATAATGATATAATTCAGTGCCATCATCAGTTATCCTTGTTGCCAACCATCTGGTGTCCTGTGCATTTTTCGGTGCCAACTGTCTGGTGTCCTCCATGACTCACAATGCAAATAGTCTGGTACCCTGTGAGTAATTCTCTGCCAGTTCTCTGTTGTCCTCTGTGGCTGGGGTCCTGCATGTAACTCATTACCAGACTCTGGTGACCTCCACATTACAGGCGAACAAACATCTAGTGCACTGTATATAAGTCAGTGGCAGCATCTGGTGCCCTGTGTGTAACACATTGCAAGCCATCTGGCGTCTTGTGTATAACTCTCTTGCCCTGTATAACTCATTGCCAACTATCCAATGCCCTGTGCATGAGTCACTGCCAACCATCTGTTGTTCTACATATAATATACTACCAGCTATCCAGTGCCCATGCAATTGATTACCAGCTGTCTAGTGCCCTGTGTATAACTCTCTGCCAGTTCTTTAATACCCTTTGTATAACTTGTTGCCAGTTCGCTAATACCCTGTGTATCTCTGGCTGCTAGTTTGCTACATCTCTGTATATGACTCACTGCTAGTCTTCAGTTCTCCAACTCCAAAACTTAATACAGTCAACTATGTCCTTGAATCACACCTGCTAATTGGCTACTATTTTAGATAAGGCACATTTCTGGCTGCCTTTATTTACATCAGAGAAAATAACTATGAGATGTTACCTGCTGTGATTCAATATTGTGGATCGGTCCATTGGGACAGGGAAGATCATTGAACTGGCTAAAGGATACTGAGTGACCTGCACCTTGGAAGAAGATCTGGCAACTACTGTTAGAACATAAAAATGAAGAAATAGGAGGGGAGGGATTGTTCATCTTGCTCCATACAAATTCCTTGCTTTGTTCTCCCTGGTCTCCGAGTATAATGATATAATTCAGTGCCATCATCAGTTATCCTTGTTGCCAACCAAGTAACTCCACAGAGGCCAGCATCCCATCACCAGGTCATGGTTTATTTACATGAGCTTGGTTCTTTACACTGATCTAGCTCTCAGAGTGAACAGAACCTCTGACACTCTTGTTTATATCTGTCAGACAGGGCTCCCTGATTGGACCAGATTAACAGCTCATATTCTGTGAGGTCCACTTGACCTCGTTACAATCACTATAATGGACAGACTATCCTTTTGAACATCCACCAACATTCAATGAATCAAGACTGATTTTGTGTGTCATCGCAAAGTTCCATCCCTGCCTCCAAATTGCTTGTGTCTCTTATTATAACAGAGATTCTCTTAGTGCCAACAATCAATTGAACTTAGTCTTGACAGTATTTAATGATTGAGCACCCATGACCCCATGGACTTCAAAATATTTGCTTCCTTTTGAGTGAAGGAATTTCTTTCCTCATCCTTAGTCTGAAATTATCAACCTTTTATTCAGAATTAGAAAATGGCTGCGTGTCCTTTTTGAGTCAAAACGGGGTTGGATTTGACGTCGATGCCTCCTGTGGTTGGATAGTCTGCCAGTAGTCTTCTTAGAGGGAGAGCGGGCGAAACAGCATGACTGATGTGATTTTACATTTAGAAGCAATTAATAAAATCATGTATGAAATATAAAAGACCAATAGGCTCGTTAAATCTGCTCTGCTTTGTCATGAACTCTATCCCAACCATTTAATCTCATGAGGTAAAAGTCTATATAAATTATTTCATGATCACTAAAAGTTGTTAAGCAAATACCAAAATACTTCCTGAACTAAATCCCCAGCATTCAGTGCTGGCTTGCTGCCTCCTATAGTAAATGTTTTGCCTCCACAGGTAGCAATCCTATGCTCCAGCCCACCAAACAATATTCCAGTCACATAGGACTCTGCTGGCTCAGAACAGTATTCACAGAATGCACTTCCATTTATTTAGCTTCAACTGTACATCACAGTCCTTCCAACTGAGGCAAGTTTTACAAAGAAAGAAATACTTTGCACTTCTCATGACCTTGGGTTCTCCTAACAGTCTGATAATTGAATCCCAAGCTAGATAATGAAGTCTGAAGCTAGACACAATTCTTTCTCTTGATGCTTGGTGTATTTGCAGAGTGCGATTGCATCTACCACTCGCTCAGTAACCCTAGCAGTCTGTCTTTAGTTATTTTTAATCAACCTGTTCAGACATGCTGTGAGACACCTCTGAGCCTTGACCCTAGAACTTCAGATCTAGAGGTAGAGACAATACCATTATGTTACAAGATCTTAGTGGTCTCTCTTTTTTAATGAAACAGCCTCCAAATTGCCAGTGCAAGCAATGACATTAACAGGCACTGCCCACGAAAGGGAAAGAATAGAAGGAGGGAAGGGATTAAATTGAAATGGAACAAGATCAGAAATTGCTGAAGAAACTCAGCAGGTCTGGCAGCATCAATAGAGAGGGAGTCAGAGTTAACGTTTCAAGCTCAGTGACCCTTTGTTCAGAACTGAGTTTGAGTCATTGGACTCCAAACACTATCTTGGTCTCTCTCTGTCTCTCCACAGATGCTGCCAGACCTGCTGAGTTTGTCCAGCAATTCCTGTTTGCGTGTCAGATTTGTAACATCCGCAGTTTTTGGTTTTAAATTAAAATGGAGTTGGAAATAAGGCATTCCACCTGCTGTGATGCCCACCTCTCTGAAGGCATCAAGAGTGTTGGTCAACACCACGTGCTCCCTCTCTAAGGACTTCCAGGCACAAACGTAGCCGCAGAGGAAGGGCAGGCAATAGGGGGCTAATGATCCTCTTTCATCACATACTGCTTGAACCTGTTGCTGACCACTTTGGCCAGGATCGTGCCCCTCGTGTCTCTTTAAGTATTTTCCAGTCACCCTGTTCAGAGATACCATAAACCCCCTCTGGAGCAGGTGGGACTTGAACCCAGGCCTCCTGACTCAGAAGTAGGGACACTACCACTATTGCATAAACATCCTTACTGATAACTCTAAATACTAAATTAATTAATACCCTTCACCCATGTATCTTTACAATATTGTTAACATTGTCTTGTAGCCAACAAAATATTTCTTGAATATAGTGACTGATGGAACGCATACAAATGTGACAGTCAGTATGGGTACAGAAATGTACCACAAATAGCAGTCAATAAAGTGATCATCATAGATGTTGGCCAGACAATTATCTTGCTCTTCTTGGCTAATTGCTGTGGGATTTTAACAGTACCTCGATTTGTCATCACATCTGGAAGAAGGAGTTTCTGCCTGTGCAGAGCTCACATGGTATTGCACTGGAGTGTCTAAATCTCTTGCTGTAATTTCTGGGGATGGATTTGAACTCAGGAGATGAGAGCCCCATCACTGAGTCAAGGCTGAAGACAAGCAATTGTGAGGCACAGTCAAGATGTAGAAGGAGGGCAAGGTTGGAAATTGGCCAATACGGTTCGTGGGACCTAGAGGACTCAAAATACAATATTTTGTCATATTCAAAATTTGGATGCATGGAATTGTGAAACTACAAAGTGGGAATGGCTAGAGCATATTTAATATTTTCTCAAGTAAATAAAATCAATATCTTTGGAACTCTTTTATCTAACCCTTGTTGTTGAGATGTGAAGATGATTGTTCTGATCCTGTAGGTCACCATATTTCTTTTAAAATATTGGGAGGAATTGATGGAATGGTTGATTTGGCAATTCCAGTGCTGATATCCTGGAGCTTATACGAGCATAGAATTTAGGATTAGGTTGTTCAGTCCCTTGAATCTGCTGCCCCATTCATTCAGATCACGTCTGATCTATTTGTTCAATACTGCACGTTCGGATCTTTCCCGAATAAACCTTGATTACTCTGCCTCATAATAATCCACTAGGTAAAAGTGAGGACTGCAGATGCTGGAGATCAGAATTGAGAGTGAGGTGCTGGAAAAGCACAGCAGGTCAGGCAGCATCCGAGGAGCAGGAAAATCGACGTTTTGGGCCAGAGCCCTTCATCAGGAATCCCCAAAATGTCGCTTCTCCTGCTCCTCAGATGCTGCCTGACCTGCTGTGCTTTTCCAGCATCACACTCTCGACTCGTAATAATCCACCTCGGCTTTAAGAAATATTCACTGACCCCCACCACCACCACCACCAGAGAGTTCCAAAGCTGTGCAGCATTTCTCTTTGTCTC
Organism: Chiloscyllium plagiosum; assembly: GCF_037043375.1. NCBI lineage: Eukaryota > Metazoa > Chordata > Chondrichthyes > Orectolobiformes > Hemiscylliidae > Chiloscyllium > Chiloscyllium plagiosum. The sequence goes on from NW_028270166.1 coordinate 10,409,122, forward strand.
TGTCCGAAACACCACACCAAAGGTGTGGTGCCTCAACCAAAGGCTCCTAGTTCTGGGTTTACCCACAGGTGCAAACATCTTTTCCACATCCACGTTGTCAAGACCTTTCGGGATCGTTGATACTTCATTCAAATCATCCCTCCCTCTTCCAAATTCCAGTGGAAACAAACCCAGTTTTGGGGTTTTCAAAACAACCTACTCTTTGCATCTTATCTAGTAATTTAAGCTTGCTCAATTGCTTTAGCGGGGTCAGGGACAAAATTCTCAGATTTGAAAATGAGATTTTTTTTCCTCTCCCAGGGAATTGTGAATGTGTAGGAAAGTAGAAGGTCATATGAGATTGCAGTATCTGATGAATGGACCTCATGATCTGCTGTAATCTTCTTTCTTTTTAACCTATCTTTTATTAAACATTGTGGTGTGATGCAATGAAATTTCATTTGATTATTTTGGTTTGTTTCTCATATAATACTTCTGTTCCTCCAGGCTGTGCCTTCCTTACATACTGTGCAAGAGAGTCTGCTATCAAGGCACAGAATGCATTACATGAGCAGAAGACACTGCCTGGGGTAAGTTGATACAGTGTTGAATAGATTCATATTACGGTATTTCTCTTCTTTTCTCGTTTGCTGTTTGTTTTGTTTTCTGAACTGGATACTAACACTTTTCTTTTTCTGTAAACCAGCTTGTAGGTTAACAGACCTTAACCAGCTCCATCACTTTGTTTACAGCCGAGTGCAGCTCGAATATGTGTTTTCCTGGAGGCTTCATTGTAATTAATGTAAAGTAGACATCCCTCAGGGATAATTTTAGTCTGGGTAACTGCAGGAGATTATGATTAAAGGGCTGTTTTGAGGCCAACTGCTTCTGGTTTTTATTGGCATTGCAAATTTTCAGTACAACCAATCTGAGACCAATTTAGCATTATACGTACAAAAATATAGCAACTGGTCCTCTTGCATGTTTGTGGTTCAACTTCAACTCTAGCCTTCGGTCACTGGGTGGCTGGACTAGCTTCTCTATATTCGTTTGTTCTGGTGCATTGTCTCGAGTAACAAACAAACCTATCTCAATTTTACCTTAAAGATAGGCACCATTTTAAATATTTCAGACTGAGGTGATGGGAGTTTCTTACCTGAGAGGGTCATGAATGTTTGGAATTCTCAAGCTTGTAGAGCAGTAGAAGCTTGATCACTGAATATATTCCGAACTGAGATAGACAGATTTTTGACCTAATGTGGGTGGGGGTGTGAAAGTTTAAGGGTAACATGCAGGAGCTGAGGCCAAGATCATATTGAATGATGCAGTAGATTCGAGGGATGAATGGCCCTATTTCTTATTTTGAGATTCCAATGATAAAATAATGAAATAAATGACGTGCACATCATTTCAATGTGTTTGGACAAGTGATGACATTTCAGTGGTTTATTTTTATTGGTTTATTGTAGTCACATGTATCTAAGTACAATGAAAAGCTTTGTTTTGTGAGCAGTACAGACAAATTATGAGCAAAAAGGCCATATAGATCATTGGGTGCTTAGACAGAGTGAGGTGTACAAGGTTACGGCTGCACAGGAAGTGCGGAAAGCAAGGTCAACATTATTTTAAGTTAGAGAGATAATGAGAAAAGAAGTTTGAGGACGTCATACCTGGAAATTGATCTGACGATCTGGGCTGACACTCCAGTCAGCTGCTGACGGTGTGCTGCACTGTCACTGTACTATCTTCGCATACGACACCAAAGAACCATCTCCTGTTTTGTTTGATTTTGGAAGGGCACACACATGCAGTTCCCCTGGTGGCTTGGCGAGCATTTCGTTTCTCACTTGACTTGCTCAAAGCAGGCTGGTAACGTGTTCCAGTGCTGATTGTGGGATCTTGCTATTTCCTAAATGAACAGCCATGTCCAATATAGCAGTCAAGTCACATCTCAAAATAGATTGTTGTTTGTGAAATTCTTTTGTGATGGATTTGAATGACTGTGTGAACTGTGCTATTTAAGTGCAAGTCTTTTAAACTTTCCTTTGTATGTTGGCTTAACAGCAGTGTATCCCATTTCTCTATTTTTGAATAGATTTAATCAGGTTAGATTTCCAGCTGGATTCAATTCTGTGTATCAGTAGCTTGGTAAATTGTGTACTGGGACACTCCCCAGTGCAATAATGGAATTAAATACATACCAACCACTGTCAACCCCTGCTTCTGCTTTCCATGTCAGGCCCCAGGAAACTGTTGATTGTGGAAACTGCATCATAATCAACTGTGCAACTGGGAGTTGGAAAAATGGATGTCTGTTTAAAAAGAAATGTTGGTATCTTGCTGCCGAAGAGCTCAGCACTGGAAATTTGCTCATCTTCTGTCTTTTCCTTCAAACCCAATTTCTGGTCTAATATCAAAAACAAAAGCAGGAATTGTTGGTGAAACTCAGCAGGTCTGGCAGCTTCTTCAGAACTGAAGAAGGGTCACTGCACCTGATTTCTCTCCACAGATGCTGCCAGGCTTGCTGCACTTTTCCAGCAATTCTTGTTTTTGTTTTTGCTTCTGATTTCCAGCATCCGCAGATTTTTTGGCTTTTATCTAAACTAATATCTCCTTTTGTGGTTCAGTGTCAAATTTTGTTTGTGAAGTGACTTGGGATGTTTTGCTACATTTAAAGAGGCTATATAAATGCAAATTATTATTGGTTGACAACTATGGATTGAAGTTTGCTCTGAGATTTGAAACGTGGGCTGAATGGCTTATTTCTGTTCCTATGTCTTATGGTCTTATGGCATGTACCTGACCTCACTCAAGAAGTACGGAAGCTTGTGTTGTTCATATTGAGATTCTAACGGCTCTGTTTACAGGCTGTCCATAGCAGATACATTCCACTGTCATGCTTGCTTAGTGTTTCTCTATTTTCTAATACAGACGTTCCATTAAAACGTGCGATTCATCAACGCAAATTCACTGTAACGTGATTGGCAAATTGGGGACACTGTTTCTAAAGCAGAAACTTTTAAAACGCGTGTTGGCTATAATGCGATTACATCACCAACATTTGTTTCTAAAGTGCAATTTTAAAATTACACGGGGTTGCACAAGAGCACAACCATTGCGTTATAGAAGAACTGACTGTAAGAGCCTTTGGTGTTGCCAAGCCCTTTGACTGTGGCTCAGAAACTCATGGTTACGAACCCCTACTCGACAGCCTTGAGCATGAAATCTAGGCTGACGCTCCCATGTGGGGTTTGATGGAGGTGCTGCTCTGCCAGAGATGCCCCTACCTTTTAGACAGGGTATGCATTTGAGGTCTGGTCTTCCCTCTAGGGAGGTGGCCAAAGAAGATCCCACAGCACTATTTTGAGGGTTGGGAGGGGAAAGGGGTTCACACCAGTGTCGTTGCAATAGTTATCCTCAACCAATACCAGAAAGCAAATAATCTGGCCACTGTTGTTTGTGGGAACTTGCTTTGTGTAAGTTGGTTGCCGTGATTTCTGCATTACTGCAGCAACTACACTGTGAAGACCTTTAGGATGGCCTGGAAAGCCTGCTGTATCTTTTTTCATCAATCCACAAAAACAGAAAATTGTCAAAATTGCTGTGTCACAGCTCGACACTGCTGTGAAGATGACGTCCTCCCTTGGTTTCAATTTTACTGAAGTGCCGTCCTTATGGTTCAACAGATTGAGCTATACAGGCCACAAATAGTTGTAAATTTCAGCTGTTGTGGGTACAGCTGTGGTTCTACAACTGACCTTGATTGTTAGAAAGAGTTGGTCAGTGCTCTCAATTCTAATCACTATGGATTAGTTATTTCAGTAACAGGAAACAAAGGGTGATAGTCAATGGCTGCCCTTGCAAAGGGAAATCTGTTTCGAGCGATGTTCCGCAGGGCTCGCTCGTGTTTTGTTTAACACATCAATGATTTGGTCTTGAATACGGAGGGCACAATTGGGAAATTATCAGGAGACACTGAAATTGGCCGTGGAGGGGATAGCGTAGGGGATGGCTGTAAGTTCCAAAATGATGTAAATGGGTTGTTGGAGTGGGCAAGAAAGTGGCAGATGGAGTTCAACTCTGATTAGTGTGAGGTAAAGCATTCAGGGAGGTCAAACAGTAAAAGGGAATATGCAATAAATGGAAATATATTGAGAGCAGAAGATGAAGTGAGAGCTTTTGGCATGCAAGTTCACAGACCCTTAAAGGTAGCAGTAGAGAGCCTTAAGATTGTAAAGAAAGTATTTGGAATGTCCTCCTTCATTGGCAGACGTTTTGAATAATGATGAAACTGTATAAAACACTGTTGAGGCCATATCTGGAGGATTGTGTGCAGTTCTGGACACCACATTACAGGAAGGATGTAATTGCTCTGGAGAGAGTGCAGGAAAGATTTACTGGAATATTGCCAGGGCTGGAGAATAGTTGCTATGAGGAAAGATTGGAGACGTTGATGTTGTTTTCCTTGGGTCAGAGAAGACTGAGGAGTGACATGGTTGAGGTGTACAAAATAGTGAGGGTTAGAGAGAGAGTAGACAGGAAGAACCTGTTTCCCTTAGCTGACAGCACAAAATCCAGGGGTCATTGATCAAGCTAAGTGGCAGAAAGATTAGAGGGCGTATGAGGAAGGATTTCTTTACGCAGATGGTAGTCAGTGGGTGTCTGAAATTTGTTGCTGAGTTGGTGGTGGAGGCAGAGACCTTAAACCCATTCAATAGGTGCCGGGATCTGCACCTTAAGTGCTATAAACTGCAGGGCAATGGGCTGTGTGTGAGAAGGATTAGAAAGGGCACCTGAGTTTCTACGAATTGGCATAGACAAATGGGCTGAATGGCCCCCTTCTGTGCTGTATCATTTCTGTGGTTCAGTCTTTGGAAAGTGTGTGTTGGTATGTGGGTGTGTATATAAATATTATTGAAGATTGCCTGTATTTCTGCTCTGATCAAGTATCGAGCTGATACCAGTGGGCATGTACATGAAGTATGTGACACAAATGGTCTATCCAAACATGATCTTGACTTTATGAAACATATAGAACTAGAATCTGCTTCATTTTAACCTCCTGTAGTGCCAAGGCCTTGGCTGAATCTGCTGATGCAGGATCCCCATGACTCTACATATGGAGATATTTGAAGTTAATGCCTAATTTTGATTGCAGTTATGAATTGGGGACTGTATCATAAATCTGTCCTCTTCCTGCCCCCACCCCATCCCAAGATAACAGACTGAATGCTAATTTGTTTCAGTTGCCTTCTTAAAGCAGAAGTTAAGCTTCTTGCACTAGCCAATGACAATCTAACACTTCTTTGCTGCTCCTGGTTTTGCAGCTCATCTTGAAGACCTCTGGTCAGTCCTGCCCCCAATCCCTCACTTTTAATTTGCTTTCCCTCACCTCCCTGGGCCTACTTGAGATCTGTTATTGAGAGCTGCAATGTGATGGGGAACCAATCAATGGACTTCCACTAGTCGCCCAAATAGTTTACGAAAACTCCATGATTTTAGACACTGACATTTGCATTCTCAGCATGTTGCAGCTTTTGTTAACAAATTTGTACCATGCATTCCTGGCCTAGTGTCTGTCTCACTGAGAGGTACATGGTGCTCCCAGACCTCTGTGACCATGAACTGTCACACTGTGGAAAAGTACACACTCAGGGATGACTGTAGGAGGATAGACAGATATTATGGAATTCAGCTTGGTACCATGTTGAAGGAGGATCTTGGGAACCTTTTGCAGTGACAGGCAAATGAATGTATCAGGTCTGTGGAGGAACAAACTTAATGGACTGAATAGTTTTTTCCCCTAATTTCATGTTTTCTTCTGTTTGCTGTCTGAGATGTGTCCACCTGTGTCAGAAGGAGAAAATTCTCAAATGTTGGCCGCTGAAATTTTCAGGGGGTCTAGACTCATTGTCAGAGCCCTAGACCAATATTTGTACTTTTTACAGAGGTCAATCGATATAGTGTGTGTTTTCTGTTTGTTAAAATCACTGTCACACTTGTCAGAAGTCACAAATGACAAAGTATGATTTTTGTCCCCTCCTCTGACCTCTTCCTGCCCCTTGCCTTGTGTCTCATGGTTAGTATGCTATAATACTTTTTCTACATGCTAGGATACAGTGATGATCATGTCTATGAAAGTTACGCTGCCATCCTGATCTCAAGACATTATGGGATCCCAGGCAGTGTATCAAGCAGAAAGCTGACAAAGTATAGTAGTGGGCACTTGTGGGATTTAAGCCATGAACATAACCTTCTCATGCACTGAGTCAGCCTGGCCTCAGTAGATTACACACCTACTTCTGTGTTACTCCAGGGCAAGAGCTGAAGTGCAGTACTGAGGGAGTGCTGCACAGTTGAAGATACCATCTTTCAGATATGATGAGGAGGTGCCAATGTTGGACTGGGGTGGACAAAGATAAAAAAATCACACAACACCAGGTTATAATCCACCAGGTTTATTTGGAAGTACCAGCTTTTGGAGCACAACTCCTTCCTCAGGTAGCTACCTGATGAAGGAGCAGTGTTCCAAAAGCTAGTCCATCTGAATAAACCTACTGGACTACAGCCTGGTGTTGTGTGATTTTTCACTTTCAGATAGAACATAGAACATAGAACAATACAGCACAGAACAGGCCCTTCGGCCCACGATGTTGTGCCGAACTTCTAACCTAGATTAAGTACCCATCCATGTACCTATCCAAATGCCGCTTAAAGGTCGCCAATGATTCCGACTCTACCACTCCCACGGGCAGCGCATTCCATGCCCCCACCACTCTCTGGGTAAAGAACCCACCCCTGACATCTCCCCTATACCTTCCACCCTTCACCTTAAATTTATGTCCCCTTGTAACACTCTGTTGTACCCGGGGAAAAAGTTTCTGACTGTCTACTCTATCTATTCCTCTGATCATCTTATAAACCTCTATCAAGTCACCCCTCATCCTTCGCCGTTCCAACGAGAAAAGGCCGAGAACTCTCAACCTATCCTCATACGACTTCCTCTCCATTCCAGGCAACATCCTGGTAAATCTTCTCTGCACCCTCTCCAAAGCTTCCACATCTTTCCTAAAGTGAGGTGACCAGAACTGCACACAGTACTCCAACTGTGGCCTAACCAAAGTCCTGTACAGCTGCAACATCACTTCACGACTCTTGAATTCAATCCCTCTGCTAATGAACGATAATACTCCATAGGCCTTCTTACAAACTCTATCCACCTGAGTGGCAACCTTCAAAGATCTATGTACATAGACCCCAAGATCCCTCTGTTCCTCCACCTGACTTAGAACCCTACCATTAACCCTGTATTCCGCATTCTTATTTGTTCTTCCAAAATGGACAACCTCACACTTGGCAGGGTTGAACTCCATCTGCCACTCCTCAGCCCAGCTCTGCATCATATCTAAGTCCCTCTGCAGCCGACAAAAGCCCTCCTCACTGTCCACAACTCCACCTATCTTCGTGGAGTTGTGGACAGTGAGGAGGGCTCAGGGACAGTGAGATAGGATGCGCAAGCAAAACCCTGTCTGCCCCCTCAGAGGGACATCAATGATCATATGGCACAAATTCAGAGAACAGGACCAAAGTTATTCCTGGCTTTCTAGCCAATATTTATCCTTGATATGAACATGACAATTAAAAAAAAACAAGTACCTACAAATTATCACGTTTGCATTATAGCTGTGACCACACCTCAAAAACACAGAATTGGTTGTAAAGTGATTTGGGACCACTGATGAGAGGTGCTGTACAATTGCAAGTCTTCTCTTTTATCACACCACTCCCAACATCTAACACCTCTAAAACAAGTGTTCTGAATATCTAAACTCTGTCTTCCAAGTGTTCAGCTTTGCCCCATTTTGAAGCCAGCTCTTGGCATCAGGACTGTGAATGATTTTTAGACTAAACTTGTTTTTTTCTATTGCAGAGGACCATCTCAAAGCATTTACCCCGGCGTCTGAAGGGTCTCTCAAATGTCCTTTCATTATTTCTTACAAATATACAGGGACAGTACCTGATATAAATTGCCTCTGGAGGCTTTGAGATGTCCTTTGCATATTTTGGACATCATTCCAAGTCATACTCAAACCTTTAAAATGATGAGAATTTTAGAATTGAGATGTGGTTCAGGTTGTTAATATGATATTTCAGACGTGAGAATCTGATCTCCGTTGGGACATTGGTCCGAGTGGAAAATGGGATAATGGCTTCATGTTCACAGTAGCCATTGAATTCCTGTTGATGTCCTCAGGAAAGTACACTTCATCTGTGATATCCACTGTGGAGGCAATCAGTATCCATCGATCCTAGGAAAGGCTTTCACTTCACTTCTTAGTTAAAAATCACGCAACACCAGGTTATTGTCCAACAGATTTACGTGGAATCACACTAGCTTTCAGAGCGCCGCTCCTTCACCAGGTGGTTTTGGAGTGGCGCTCCGAAAGCTAGTGGAAATAACCTGATGTTGTGTGATTTTTAACTTTGTACACCCCAGTCCAACACCGGCATCTCCAAATCATGACTTCACTTCTTGGCCAGTGTAGTGGAGTCTTAGGTCATCGGCAAAGCTGCCAAACTGCTTCCTGTTAACAGTAAGTCTGACTCAGTGCTGGAAATCTCCTCACCCTCTCCACCTCTCTCTTTCTCTAAGACATTCCCTAAAACTAAACGTTTTATAGGATAAAAGGTTGGCACAACATTGAGGGCCAAAGGGCCTGTATTGTTCTGTACTGTTCTATGTTCTTCTATGTTTGGCCTGATATCTCTTTGAGACCATGGAACAGGAGTAGGCCTTTCAGCCTCTCCAGCCTGCTCTGTCATTCAATAGGATCATGGCTAATCTGATATTCCCCACGTCCACTTTCCTGCCCTTTCCCCATAACTCTTGATTCCCCTAGTTAATAAGAATCTATTTAAGCCTTAAGTAGACATAAGGACTCTGCCCTCACAATACTCTGTGGCAAGGACTTCCAACTCTCTCAATCCATTGACAGAAGAAATTCCTCCTCACCTTAGGCTTAAATCCATGCCCTTTATTCTGAGACTATGCCCTCTGGTTCTAGACTCTCCCATGAGAGGACACATCATCTCAGCATTTACCCTGTCAAGTCCCTTAAGAATCCTGTAGATTTTAATATGATCACCTCTCATTTTTTTAAACTCCAGTGAGTAGAGTCCCAACCTGTTTAACCTTTGCTCATAAGACAATCCCTCCACACCAGAGATTGATGACAATCCCTTTGTAGGTGGTTGAATCCTGAAAACTTGAAATTTAAGAAAGGAAGATATTTTAGTAAAGAATTCGAATTGAATTACCATGTCTAGAGATTAGAGGCGAGATTGTGAATTGCTGATCTGCGTGTTGCAGTGAATCAGTGCTGATTCTCAACACAAACAGAATGCTCCGGATGAAAATATATTTTATGCAGAGAATGATCTAATGTCTGAAATGAGTGGTTGTTTTTGGGTGAAATTCAGTCGTGGACTGGCATTGATTATTGTGCAGGGAATTTAAAAATGGGTACCGTTTCTGTAATTTGAATTCTGCAGGAGGCACTGGGAAGAGGGCAGGGGTGTGTGTGGGAGGACTCGGGTACTTTGACATTCACTGAGGATTAAGAATACATGTTTAGTCGTCTCCCACTGTGCTCCAACAGCTGGCGCTAGGCTATGTGGGCATGACTGAGCCTACAGGCTGTTGACAGATTGTGGTAACCATGAGTCATACTCACGTGAATGACATACTGCTCATGGATAAACATGCACAGGAATCTTTACCTCTCTTTATCTCAGTGGCATTAAATGCTGCGTTCCTTTTTGGGATTTTGCTATTTTGGGACATATAGCATAGCTCTCAGCACTATTTCTCTTTAAGGAGTCAAGCAGCTGTTTAATACCTTTTATATTTTGTTCTGTAAATTGTTCTTCATTTCGTTACATAATCAGTGAGCGTTGATGCTATTAAGTGGGTCCAAGGAATTACTGAGTCCAGCAGCATAAGGGAGCTCAATAATGATTCGTGATTTACTTATTAAACCCAACTAAATGATGTGCTTAAGTTATATTGTTTATAAGATTCTCAATAATGAAGTGATAAATGGAAAACAACAAGATTTATTGTGGTTGAAAAGGCTATCACATAAACCTAATACTCTCAACTTCCTTCTTGGACATATTGATTTGCATATCTAAATAGGTCTAACATTTCTTGATTACAGGACTTATGGAATCAAATCATTATATTATATCAATCATTATGTTATAATGTTATATCATTATTATTGCTTATCACTTTATCTTATGGATGTGACTTGGATATAACCAGTTGCCTAATGACAGCATTGTTGTGGCACATCTTGTTGTTCCTGGAATTGTAGACATTGCAGTCCAAAAGATCATTCAGCCCATCTTATCTGTGCCATGCTGACTCTTCAACTTAAATCCCATTTCCCTGCCCTCTTCCAATTATGAAACACTTCCAAATTCTCAAAAAGATATGTGATTGGACATGAATTTATGTTCTACTGAAATGCATTCTTGCCATTCCATAGGATTGTACAACAGTGAAGAAGGCCATTTAGTCCATTATGCCTCTGCTAACTATTAAATCTAATTCCACCATCAATTCAGGCAACACATTCCAGATCAAAAAATAGTTTCCACATGTTGCCTCTGGATCTTTTGCTTCATTTATTAGCATAATATGTCCTCATCATAGAATCCTTACAATGTGGAAACAGGCCCTTTGGCCCAACAAGTCCACAATGACCCTCTGAAGAGTAACCCACCCAGATGCATTCTCCTCCCCTATTATCCTACATTTACCCTTAACTAGTGCACCTAACCTACATATCCCTGGATATTGTGGGCAATTTAGCCTGGCCAATTCACCTAACCTGCACATCTTTGGATGTGGGAGGAAACCGGAGCAAATCTACGCAGACACGGAGAGAATGTGCAAACTCCACACAGACAGGCACCCAAGGCTGGAATCAAACCCAGGTCCCTGGCACTGTGAGGTAGCAGTGCTAACCACTGAGCCACTGTGCCACCCCATGTTGCTAAGCATTGGAATGTTTAACTTGGTTAAAGATGCTATGTAAATATAAGTTCTTGCTATTAACTGTTAATTATTTTGTTGTTGCTCAATGCATTATGTTGAGTGTTAAAACAGTTGCTCACCTTCATAATAAGCATACTTCGAAGCTATTGAGTATGTGTGAAGAACACATGTTTGGAACAGCCTGATGTACACAATGAGGGTAATGTAAGTTGCTGGTCCCAGCACTATTGTGTACTGTCGTTTCCAAAGAAACCTTAACTGTTTGGTGAGAGAATAAAACAAAGGATTAAAAAAGGAAAGAAAAGATCTCCATCGATATAGCACCCTTTATGATCTCAAGATGTTCCAAAATACCTTATTGCTGATGAAATATGTTTGAAATGTAGTCATGGCTGTAATGCAGGAAACATGACAGCCAATCTGTGTCCAACTCCCATAAAAAGCAACATGATAAATCCACTTTTCTGATGTTGATTGAGGGATAAATATTAGCCAGGGCACTGCGGATGATTTGCCCCCTCCTCTGTAAAGTGCCAGTAGGGTCTCTTTCATCGTTCTTAGAGAGAGGAGACAGGATCTTGGTTTAACGCTATACCCAAAAGACATCATTCTAGCATGCCATCAATACTGAAAACAAATGTTGCCTGGAGTTTTGTACTTAAAAGCTTCAGAAGTGGGATTTGAGCCCACAATCTTTTTGACTCAGAGGTGAGATTGCTACCATCTGAACCACAACTAATGCCCACTCCCCCACCTCCTTTATTACAGGTGCTGGTTAATATTCCCACAGTTGAACTGCTATGCCTGTTTCATTATGAACTGAACTATTGTGTTTTCAGGGCAAAGTAAATCAATTAAATAAGTGATTTTGTTTCACATTACTCTTTTTAATTTTAAAATGAGATGCTGTTCTTTGAACAGTGAATGTTAGTGACAGCATTGGGACAAATGGGTCTGGGAGAATTATGATGGTTGACTATTTAACTGATGATTTAATAGATTAATACACATGATGCAATTGCTGAGGCTCGAGAGGTTAATGACGATTGTTACTCATAATTCATTTTCTTCAATGTACTGGACTTAGCAACTCCTATGCGAGGCACCAGGGATGAAATCTTCACACACCATTTAGGTATGATATTTCCCTAAAACAAAGTAATGGAAATAAACAAAAACAAATGTTGGTAAAGTTCATTCAAAGTTTTAATGGTCCTTTCCTTTGGAAAATTGAATGCCCTGAACCATTTGCTATTCAATGTCCTTGTTTCAATCCAATTCACAATATGGGATGAAAATTTCCTCCCTCTTTTTCCTGGAAGTTGAGATCCAAAGTGACGTGTTTCCGGCAAGTTGCAGTTTCACAATGTAGCCCATGCCTCAGAGGCAAATGGTAACTTCCCTCTGGTGGAGGAACAACCTGCATCAGGGTTAGAGGTTAAAGTTTTTCCCAGGTTGTGGTGAAGGGCGTCAATCTGAAATGTTCACCCTGTTATTGCTCGCTGATGCAATCTTTTCCCCAGTGTTTTCAGTTCTTATTTCAACTCTGCAGCTGCCAGAATGATTTGCTTTCGTGTTAATGATTTCTTTCTGAGATTGGGCAGAGTGGAGAAAGTTCTACTCTTTGTATGAGAGTGCTTGGTCTGACCTGAGAGTATTTGATCCTCATGCCATGTAAGTCAATGGGAAGAAAAACCTATTGACAACTTTGCAATACCTACAGAAGCTGAGATTGTGCTCCTTGAAGCAGGGAAGGTTAATGGGATCAAAAACAGAAATTGCTGAAAAGATTCAGCAGATCTGACAGTAGCACTGGAGAGAAAGCAGAATTAACATTGCAGGTCCAGTGACCTTTCTTCAGAATAACAAAAAAATTAAAGGATTGTGGGAGAAAGACACAATAACTCTTTCATAGAACTGGTACCGTAATAATGGACTGAATGGCCTCCCTATGTTGTGTCTTTAATGAGAAAAACAAGCAAAAGAATAAGAAATGTCTAGAGAAGCTGCCTGCAGCTTTCCACAACCTCTGCCCAAACAGGATTCAAGTTAAAATGATAGTAATTACAGTTGTATTGTCAAGATCTGTGTAGTTTCATACTCCAATCCCATGCCCTGAAACTGTCTACCTTGGTAGTACACTCAACAAGCTTAAAAGTTTGTTTTGATAGTTGCCGTTGTGATCTGTTTCTAACTTCACTCCTGTCTCCCGCTCAGTGTCCATGTTCCCTGTACAAAAGGACTTTGAGATTATTTTCTCTTTGAAAGCTACTTCATTTTCATTGCTTTTGGAAAGTGGAATTTTTTTTGCATTCAGTGAAACAGAGCCTAAAATTGTCATTACAAGTTAGGTTTTTCAATCTGTTTCTTCACATCTCCCAGGAGAGCACTTGATTCTAGGTGGGTAGGGAGGGTCTGCATTGGGATGCTTGAGGTATGCAATTTTGTAGGATAAGCTAGATGGACCAGTTTGTCTGCTCCTGTCTGCTGCTATCTTTTAAAAGCAAAGTGCTGCAGATGCTAGAGATCCGAAACAAAAACGAAAAGTGCTGGAGGGGGCTCAGCAGGACTGGTGGCATCAGTGGAGAGAGAAAAACAAAGTTAACAGTTCGAGTTTGATGTGACTCTTCTTTGCTTCTGAACAAGAGCCATATAAGACTCAAAATGTTAAGCTTTGTTTCTATTGAAACCATTATTGATGTTTTAAATCAGACTATCAGTTATGTTCTGTAATGTGTTTGGGGCAGATGAGGTGTGAATCTGCATTTTCTGACCCAAAGGTAGAGACACTCCCACTGCCTCCCAAGATATAATTGCAGATACTTTCCTAATCAACCTGTTCAGAGACATTATGACCCACCTCTGGAGCAGGTAGGACTTGAACCCAGGACTTCTGGCTCAGCGATAGTGATACTACCACTAGAGCCGTCTTGCTACAATAGGATGTTTGTTTGTTGATATTTTCTTATCAATCTAGTCAGAGATATTATGATGCATCACTGGAGCAGGCAGGACTTGAACCATGAGCTGGTGCCAAAAGAATTGACGATATCCAGGGTTCAAGTTTGTCAAGACCAATGGAAGGATTTACCTGATATTCTACATCCATTCACATCCCAATGAATCGATTAAATGGTTAGTTGTCAAATCAGGATTGCTCACAGCTGAAATTAGTTTCGAATACACCTTAATGTCAGTTAGAAGTGACCTTAATTTAAATAGAGTCCTATCTCAATCGATTCCCAATGAGGAATTTTTAAATGCTTGAGTTTAATTTTGGCTGACCAGTGGCTCAGCCAGGTGCCACAGGGAATTGGAATTTCAAACAAGATGGAGCTATTGATGAAGTGTCACTGCACAATGACCCTCTTGTAATAATATAAAGTACTGCAAACACTGTGCTTCCTTTTCAGAAAGCAACATCTCTTTTATTCCGTCCCCTCATGATGCTGTTGACTTGCACCGGCCCCAGGAGGCGGTTGTTCTTTGTGAATCTGGATCATAGATGCTAACAGGTTGCTTGACTATGGAGGGCATCAGAGCTAACATCAGGCACATGCAAGTTCCAGTAGTCCTTGGTAGTGATCAGTAGCAGTAACTCTGGCTAGCATTTCCAGAGGTTATAGCCTTCCCATGACAGAGGCTGAATGCGATAGTCTTACTGTTAGCCAACTGAGATTGGGCAATGCAACCTTAGCATTTTGTGAGCTTGGTTTGGCTCTACAATGATAAAGAAAGATTGATATGGAGTCATGACGTGAACAGCTAGACTTGTGGGAGGGTTCATCGATTTGACCCCGTATTTTGTAATTTGTCAAGTGTCGTAGAAAAATGCACAAAGAGATGTCCTGAGCCATGTGATTTGATTTATTATTGTCGCAGGTACTGAGATATAGTGAAAAGTATTGTTTTGCATGCTAACCAGACAAATTAAACTTTATGTAAGTACATAGGGGTAAGAGAACAGAATGCAGAATATATTGTTGCAGCTACAGAGAAGGTGCAGAGAAAGATCAACTCTCTAATATGAGAGGTCCATTCATAAGTCTGATAACAGCAGAGACGAAGCTGTTCTTGAATCTGTAGATACTCATTTTCAAACTTTTGTATCTTCTGCCTGATGGGGGAGGGTGGAAAGGTGTATAACTGGGGTGGGAGAGATGTTTGATTAGGATGGCAGCTTTCCTGGGGCAGCGAGAAGTATAGATAGGGTTATGGATGGAAGACTGGTTTTCATAGTGGACTGGGCTGTGTTCACAACTCTCTATAATTTCTGCAGAGCTGTTGCTATACCAAACTGTGATGCATCGAATAGGATGCTTTCTATGGGGTATCTGTAAAAATTAGTAAGAGCCATTATGGACATGCTGAATTTCCTTAGCCTCCCCAGGAGGTGAGAGGAGTTGGTGTGCTTTCTTGATTGTAGCGCTGACGTGGATGAAGTAGGATTGGTTGTTGGTGTGTGTATGGTATTTCATTTTTACATTCTCAGGAGGTAAGATTTGTTGAGGAGATGCTAAGATTTCTGCATGATTGAAGAAATTTTGGAGATTTGAGTGTCACCAAAGACGGTTGGTACTGAACTTGCTCTGACATAGGTATCACATTACCAATCAAAAGCTTTCTCTGACATCCACATCCTGTGCACCTGTCGACATCACGTGTAAGTTGTATTCCTTTCTGCATCTGCCTTTTTATTCTGGAATAATAGACAATAGAAAATTCCTTCCTAACAACACAATGGACCAACGTTCTGTGGGGCAACAAGGCAGCACACCATCAGCTTCTCAATGGGCAATTAGGGATGGAAAATAAATACCAGCCTTGCCATCAATGCCCCCATCCTGTGAGTGAATAAAAAAAATGAATAATGGTTTCTCTCAGACTTGGACTCCTCTTTATATATGATAGACAAGTAATAAAATCAATCTGCAACATATGAATATAAGAGAATCTTCACAACTAGACATCAGGTGGGGGGGGTGGGGGGGAATGCTGTCAGTCTTTCCTCCATTCGCTCACTGTATTCAAATAAATTAATAAGTAAAACTGGGAACGCAGCATTAACACAGACTTGGAATCGAACCTGCGACCTTTCTGGTCAATGTGGCTCAGCTAATCACAGCCTCGACCTAGCAAAACCTTCAGTGGAGCCCTCACACATCAGTCTTCACACAACAGTTGCCTGATTTTCAAATACGATGATCTTTTTTTTAAAAAAAATCAGAATGCAGATATTCTGTTTGGCAACAAATGAATAATCAAAATTAAGAGATTGAATTAATTGGCTTGATGATGAAATAATATTGGATTGCTACTGATAGAAAAATGCCCTTTGGGGTGGCGTGGTAGCTCAGTTGGTAGCACTGCTATCTTACAGCATCAAGGACCTGGGTTCTATTCCAGCCTTGGATGACTGTTTGTGTGGAGTTTGCACATTCTTCCCGTGTCTGCATGGGTTTCCTTCCACAATCTAAAGATGTGCAGGTTAGGTGGATTAGGTGCTGTGCTTTTCCAGCACCACACTCTCGACTCTGATCTCTAGCATCTGCAGTTCTCACTTTCTCCAAGTTAGGTGAATTGGCCACGCTAAATTGCCCAGTGTTCAAGGATGAGTAGGTTAGGTGCATTAGTCAGAGTAATTGTAGAGTAATAGGGCAGGGGAATGGGTCTGGGTGGGTTACTCTTCGGAGAGTGGTGTGGACTGGTTGGGCCCAGTGTTAAAATATTAGTTGCCCTCGAATGACATTATCAGAACCCAATCTCTCAACTTATAGTTTCCACACTATAGGATTCTATGATTCTATGGTTAAAATCGTACTGCACTTTTCAAAGTTCTGTAGTATCTGATTTATTGTTTGGGCTTGAAATCTAATAAAAGGATCTTTTACTCAGACAGTGAACAGACCAAAAAATACATATCTTGTCAGGTCTGGAGGGAATTGACTCAGTGTCAGAGTACCTGATGTTGGGGATTCCTGGATCTTTCACTCTCAGCACATTGAGACCTCAATGCGGGTGGCTACACCTTGTAGGAAGGGAAAACTGCTCCTTCTCTAGTGGAACTAGATTGAAGGGGTTCCCGAAGATGATGAGGGGGGATGGGTTGGAACTTCCAGATTGTGACGAAGCTTCAGACAGGACAAGGACATGAGTTTGAGGAGAATTATTTGGCCCGTCTTAAGTGAAATGCCACACTTTTTCCAGGGACTACCTCAGCAACTGTCAGTCTTTAACTGACACAATCAGTCAATCTTCCAGCTTGTGGACACAAGACAGACATTTCTATATCATAGGAGCATAGGCAGGTGATTCAGCCCATTGCATCTGCTCCACTATTCAATAGAATAGAATAGAATTGTCATTCCATCGGCCCAGTGTGGCAGTCTTGTCATGGTATTGTCTTTTCCTTAACCCCTGAGCTGTGAGTTGAACAAAGATGCACTCTGTCTTAATTTAAAAAAAATTCTTATCTGAGCTTTCTGTTACTAATACAGGTGCTGTGGTATGGTGACTTAAACACATTTCCCGATGCTTTTTAAAATAAAAATTACAAGTGACAATAAATGACTACTGTATTTAGTATGATAATGGATGATCAAGGATTTCACTGCCTTTAACTCACCCCCATCCCCATGACTCTACATGCCACTAGTCATTCATAATCTCTCATCTCCACCTTTAATCAAAGATTGACTCTCTTCACCTCGCTGTGATATAAAATTTCAAAGGTTTACAGTCCTCATGAGTAAAATAATTTGTTTATTTTTGACTTAAGTGGCATTTGTCTTAAATTTAAATAGTGCCCCTAGGTTTTAGGTCTCTAAACAGTGGAAGCATCTTACCTCCATCTACCCTGTCTGTCCTTTCAAGTCAATTGCATTAAGACTTTAGTTGACTGCTCACCAACCCTGCCTCCTCAGGCAATCAAGCTCACCGGCCCCCGCAATAATTTCCAAGATCACATCCACCATTGATTCTTGCCCTTTTCAAAGCATTTCTCACCTTGTGAAGAGAGGAGGCTGCAATCTGCGCATTTCCAGCCCTCGAGAGATTAAAGGACAGAGTTGGGTACTGTTTGGGGGCTTTTTGATTAAGTGTTTGCTAAGACCGGTCTGTAATCGGCTCTTCTGTGGATGATGGAGAGAACCTCGAACGGTGACTGATCAAAAGGAGCTGACCTTGGTGCTGATCTGAGGAAGCTGGATGAAGGTTTAATTTGTTTGAAAGACTATCATAAGTTAGGTGTAAAAGGCAGGATAAATTTTACTGTGAAGGTCAATAGTTTCCATTCCTTTCAAGTGTGCAGTTATCCTTTTTATGGACTTAATTAGTTTCATGAATATTTGAGTTGAAAGGGCACCCATTTATGGATCTGTCTGCTCTCCTTTCTACCAAAAGCTTTATCATTTGTGCTCCCTATCTATTTAGCAGCCTCTCTCTATGTTTATTGATTTCTTAGGACCAAAGGAATGGTGCCTGGCTCTCAACTATGCCACAGAAAGAGGTTCTTTAGAGGTAACAGTCAGGAATGGGTTAACAACATGGCGCAGGGATGATCTATATTGGATTGTTTTGGGCTGGGAGTTCTGGTTGAGAATTCTCTCCACCTCCTCACTGCTTTCCTGCTCTGGCCCAGTGTTAAAATATTAGTTGCCCTCGAATGACATTATCAGAACCCAATCTCTCAACTTATAAATAAAGGATATGTTTGATTTTAAATGGGTGTACCTCTTGCCTCTCAAGAGAACAGTTTAAGATCAAAGCCCACAGGTTTCGTCTGGGATGTAGGCAGTTGAGTCCATTTGTGTGATTTTAATTACCTGTCCACGTTTTGCTGAGTTGGGCAAGGCTGAAATGTCCCCTTAATTAGTAACATCAATACTATATTACTGGACTTTTATGTGTGTTTTAATATTTTTATTAATGAGCAGAAGAAGTTAAAGCATAGTCAATGACCCCAACTGAAAACTCCATATTACAGCTGTTACTTTGATGGGATGCTTAACAGACCAATATCCACATGTTGGAATGGGTTTCAAAAGACTATCACAGATTTACAGAGATTTTACTGTAAATATTTAGTTTAGCACAAACACCAGTTCTGAAGAAGCGTAATACTGGACTCAAAATGAGACTCTGTGTCTCTCCCCACATATGCTGCCAGACTTGCTGAGTTTTTCCATCAGTTTCTGTGTTTTGTATCAAATTTACAGCATCTGAAGAAGTTAGCTTTAATTTTTACCAGTTTCCGCTTTTGCCTTATGGATCCTTTCCCTGGCCCGAAGCCCCCACCCCACCAAATCTCAGAACCGCACACACTCACGCACAGACACACACTCGGTTCACCAACAATAACAAAAGTGGAGGGATGTGATTAAATTAAAATGCAGTTGTGGGGTGGGGAATAATGCACTCCAGCCCTTGCGGTGCCCATCTCTCCTTCAAGAATAAGAGGGTATTTGTGGGCACTATATTCTCCGTCTCCAAGACCACCTTGCAATTGCAGAAGACAGGCAGGAAGTCAGGAACTATGACCCTGTCCATTGACCATAAGATCATGAAACCATAAGACATAGGGGTAGAAGTTATGCCATTTGGCCCATCATGTCTGCTTCACCATTCAATCATGGCTGATAGGTTTTTCAACCCTATTTTCATGCTTCCTCCTCGTAACCTTTGATCCTAATGGCAATCAAGAACTTACCTTTCTCTGTTTTAAATATACTTGATGACCTGATCTACACAGCCTTCTGTGGCAATGAATTCCACAAATTCCCGCTCTCTGGCTAAAGAAGTTTCTCCTTATGTCTACTCTAAAGGGACTTCCCTTTACTCTAAGGTTGTGCCCTTGGGTTCTTGTCTCTCCTGCCAGAGGAAACAAGTTCCCAATGTCCACTCTGTCCAGGTCATTCAGTATTCTGAAAGTTTCAGTCAGATCCCCCTTGTCCTTCTAAACTCCATCGAATGTAGTCCAAGAGTCCTCAAACGTTCCTCATACATTAAGCATTTCATTTCTGGGATCATTCTCGTGAACCTCCAAGTGCAGCTAATTTGTGACTTCAAGTTTAACTTGTAGGTGGTAGTTTCCCCAAGCGTCTGTTGCCCTTGTCCTTGTTAGTTTCAGGGTTTGTACGATGCAACTGAAGGAGGCTTGGTGAGTTGCTGCAGTGCATCTTGGTGTGTGACGATGGAGGGAGTAAATGTTTATTTTACAGTTAGCTGAGTGTTGAAAACAACCCTTTCCAAACCTTGAGGACCACAAGATTCTTACAGGTTAAATGAAACATGAGTGCAAGGTAGGACAGAGTTAGTTAAAGCTCTGACAGCCATGTTGCTGGGCTGCATGATGGGCTACAGGCATGATACCCCATTCTACAAAGCCAATAGAATGAAAAAAAAATGTTATGGCCAAAGATTTCACTGTTTGATGTTTATCAAAGTAATCAATGCCATGCTGGCAAAGGCAAGGGATTTTTAGAAACCTTTTTTCTTGGTGAGTTTCAGTGTTGTTGAGTTCAGGCAAGTGGAGCCACAATTCAGGAACGAGTGACTCGACGTTTTTGTGGGGGTGGGGGTAAGTGTTCACTGTCTCTATGTCTGTCTATTGTTAGTCCGTCATATTGGTTGTTGAGGTGGTGGGAGGAGGGGTTAGGATAGAGGATCTGAAATTGTATTAATGTCTGATGGCACATTTATGATGAGGGGCAGGCTTTGTGTGAGAATTGACAAGGTGAGCACTCTGGGACAGAGGATGGGAGAGTTCCTTTACCCAGTGAATAGATTCTTACATCTTGAGCATTTTGTTCGTCAAAGTGTAAATTGACAAATTAGGACAGGAAGAAAGTGAAAATTATAGTGGGATTTTATCAGAGCAGTGTTGTGGAGGTGGAATAATAAAAGAAAAATAAGTAGGTATTCTTTTACTGTCTGAGATAGATGCCTAATTGCTGCATTTGAGGTGTATGAAAAGAATATTATTATCATAAGTTTCTATGTTGCTTGTCTCTGTTCCAGCAGTAAAGTTACAAAAAGGAAAGCCATGAAGATTGAGAATTCGAAATAAAAATAGAAAGTGTGGCAAACACACAGTGTCTGAAAGAAAGATAGATTAATGTTTTGGTTGACAGACAAGCAGGAGAAACCTCTTTAAAGGAATGACTAAAGCAATGTGAGAGGGCAGGCATTTGGTAGAAGGCACTTTGAGCTGCTATCAAGAGAAATTTAGCATATGAACTTTGTCCATATAATTTCAACTTGAATGTTGATGGATAGTCTTGAAAGTAACTACAGCATTGCAGGAAAGGGATTAGTATAATTTGGTCTGTAAATATAGTGAAATGTTCAGTCTGGGCAAGAGGCAGTCACCTAAAAGGGAATTTACAACAGTAAGATATTCAGTTCTTAGGAGTAGCATTCAGTGCACGTAAATTGAAAATATTTGCAGAGGACTGTTATAGACTGCATTTTTACGGCAGCTAACAGTCTCAAACTGGTCTTTCTGAAGTGCGATGTACTGTCTGCAGCTATACTACTGATTCAGTTCAAGTGCCAATGAGGTTATTCGTAAAGGAGCTGTGTGCATACAATCCTGAATCCATACTGTGTGCCTAGTTTGTGACATTAAGATAAAATGGACAGGAGGGTCTGCTCTTGTGTAATATTAAAAGAATTTCATGGAAAATTTCAAAGAGTTCACCAGTTATAAGTTTTGAAATGAGGCCAGAGTTATATTGTTACTGATGAGGCAAGATCCATTACAGGTTGCTTTAGGGGTGATTTCATGTGATTGCTTTATGCGACTTCACCTCTGTAGCCCCATCCAACTTGTGTCCTATTTGCATTGGATCCAATCTGCAACATGGAGTGCCCACCCTCCCTGTGACACTCCGATTGAACAGAACTTATAATATATACTTACAAAATACTTACCTAACAATATATTTATGCCACCCAGAAATCCTTCTCTGAACTTGTCGCTTAACTCTACCACCTCCTGTTGTTTCATGTCCACCCCTGCCTCCCCACTTTGAGAAGCACTTTAAGATGGTTGGCAGTGGCCTGGGATCTGTTTGTAGATATTTTTAAAGCAAACTGTTCAGAGATGTAAAGATACAACTCTGGTGCAGGTGGGACTTGAACCTACATCTTCTGGTTGGGACACTGCCACTGCACCACAACAGTTCTAAATGATCTGTTTTTGTTTGTGACAAAATTGCTTTGCAATCCACAATTCTTGTTGTATAACTGCAATACAGAAACACCCTTGGTAAGGTGAGTTCTTGGCTCTCCACAGTTCTATGATTGCTTAGAACTTAGCAGTAGCGTTTATACTGGTGCTGAGTTATTATAATCCTGTGGCTTTGTTTATGGCCCTACTGTTTTGGCTGTGTAAGTAAAACAGCTACTCCTACACTGGGGGCTTCTGGGAGCAGTCTTACTTGGTGCCACTGATCACGGCTCTTGGGACTGTACAATGGGCACTGGAGTAGACCTAAAGTTTACCTCCTTCTCAAACTCTGGCACCCTTGCCACTGACTGTGTACCAAGGGTAAATTCGTAGGCAATCAGGCACACAGTCTACAAAGTGAAGCAAAATCAGAGGCAGCACATGATGGATTTTCTGCTCAGGTCAGAGAACCTAGAGATCCACAGTGGTTAGCACTGCTGCCTCACAGCGCCAGAGACCCAGGTTCAATTCCCGCCTCAGGCAACTGAATGTGTGGAGTTTGCACATTCTCCCCGTGTCTGCATGGGTTTCCTCCGGGTGCTCCGGTTGCCTCTCACAGTCCAAAAATGTGCAGGTCAGGTGAATTGGCCATGCTAAATTGCCCGTAGTGTTAGGTGAAGGGGTAAATGTAGGGGAACGGGTCTGGGTGGGTTGCTCTTTGGAGGGTCGGTTTGGACTTGTTGGGCCAAAGGGCCTGTTTCCACACTGTAAGTAATCTAATCTAATCTAATCTAATCTACTCTAATAACAGTTTATCCATATTTATGTAAAACGGTCAGATCTCTTTCTTTGGCTTGATGTCTGCTTTTCTTTGACTGTAAATTGTTGTTGCTCATAGTCTGTTCAAGCTTGGCACAATACCATGTGGTGCATTTAAACCAGGAGGATATTCAGGGAGCCAGGACATATTTTTATGATGGAATTTATGACTGCATGATATTCTTTGTTAATGAACTGCGGCAGATGACAGAAATAAAAAAAAAATCACCAGACAACTTTATCCCGCATTCATCCAACATCCCTTAGAACAAACCAGTTCGATATGTATATGGAAATAGCATCGTGGTCAGAAATGGGTGGCACATGAAGATCAAAAAGGACTAAACCCAGGTTGTGTGGAGTCAACTGATCTGTCTGCAGAGGTGGTCGTTGATGTGCTGCACTTAGATCCCTCTGCTTGTGATCTGGGATGGAGGGGAGGTGAAGCAGCAAATTGCTGTTAGGAAAACCAGTGATGCTCCCTGGACTGCTATCAGACTTCAGCCTACTGTCCAGCAACCCCACAGGCAAGAGAGTGCTTGCATGGATTTCAGACAGACAGCATGTTTGTTGTGCTTCCCCACATTGTTAAATAGTCCCCATTTGCTGTTTGGGTGTGCAGATGAAAAATTAGTTACTTGGGTGAGGTGTGAGAGAACAGCACATTGGCAAGTCTCAGTTTGTCTTGGGGAAGAGAAAAATCGAGAAGGAAAAAGCAATTAAAAAGAAATGAGGTCTGGCAGGAAGGGTTAGCATTAAATTTAATATTATCAGCTGTAAAAACTCCTCAGACGTGAACAGATTTTAAAAAAAAATGTGTGTGAGACATTGTGTGAGGATTAGAGACTGAATTATACTCTGTAGTTTTCCAAATGCAAGCTTGGCTGAAGAATGATTTGCAGCAAAATGTGAAAATTGAACAAGTTAGGATTTGGGACCGACATGAGATGGTTCATGGGTCAGTAATCTTCACAGTACAGTGAAAATCACACCAGAGAAATTTGTTTGAAGCGTTGACAGCAAATGAAACATATGTAGAACAGGAATATGTTACTTTGCTTCCCCCTTCTCTTTCAAGCACTGCTATGTTTGCACTACATCGATTAATGAGAAGCAGCATTTTCACAGACTCTCTCTGCTGTTCTCACTCCATCCTACATCTCTGACAGAAAATTCTCAGTTTGTTTCAGTTAGTGCGAGCCCTCATTCACAGCCCCTTCCTGGGGAAAAAAGAGGGAAGCTAAGATTAGTCTTTGTTGCAGAGTCCTGGTGAGATTGCGTCTCTGTGGAAAAATGATGACATCTGCTTCAGAGAGGATTGCATTGAATTGTGAGATAATCACAGCAGGAGAGACTGAAGATAATTAGCATTATTACGGGTGAGGGCTTTAACCCCAGCAGCTAGACCTTTGACTGGATAGCTGGGCTGGCAGATGGGTTAGTTTAATAAATGTATTGTGTTTCTAGGTTCTGATGCATGAATAATTAGACTGCTGTGAATTCACCCACTGATTACTCATTAACTAAAGCTGGATACTAGGAACACACAAAGGAACATTGTGCTGAAGGAGTTAGTCAATCAAGCCATCAGCTCCATTAACACGGAGCGTTTTAATATTCTGATTGGATTTGAATTTACGGATATGTGCAAATGGAATTCAGTGCACAAATTGTGGAGGCTGGAGAAAACATAAAGCATAACTGGGCTGGTAGTGAAAGATTATATTCTGCTTGAAGTGGCGCCATTTTGCCACTATCAACAGAAATTCGGCTCAGACTTGATTAGAGTAGCTTTATCCTCAACTAGACGATGCTTTCATTTATCAGAGTACTAAGGGGCTTTCAGTGAATGAAAAGGCAAGGCAACTCCTTTCTGGTGTTCAGACACTGGGACGCAAGGTGCACTGATTTAGGTGTCAGCTTTGGCTCTATTTTGGGTATCAGCTGGTCGACCCTCCGTTCAGTACATAATCTCAGCTGACACTCCAGTGCAGCTCTGTATTGTTGGATGTGCCATTGATTAAATGAGATGTTCAATCACAGCACCATCCAGTCACAGGCTCATGTTAAATCTCCAATGGCAGTGTTCAAAGAAAAGCATGGCAGGTGCCCTGGCTAACATTGATCTCTCAACCCACATCAATGGAGCAGATTATCTCATTATTTCAGAATCGCAGAAATGTTGTTGACTCTTAACTGACCTCTGAAATGGCCTGGCCAGGCACCTCAATGTGATAATCAGGGATAGGCAATAAATGCTGGTTTTCCCGGGGTCACCACATCTCATGAAAGAAATGTAATAAAACATCTGACCATTTATCTCGATACAGTTTGTGGTACCTTGCTATGATTTCCATTATGTGAAAAGTGTCCGTTTAGCAGTGTTATACCTTGCAATTGGATGTGCAAGTTGCTATGTAAGTATACCCTCAATTTACCTATCTAGGAATGTGCTAGGTTTCCATGTTCACTCTGAATGTGATGGTTGCTGGACTAAGGAATAGAGAAAATCAGGAATTCTCATTAGAATTGCAAATGACCCTTAAAATAACTCCAAGAAGGACGGTATCCCATCACGAAGTCACCCTTTATTTCTACGTCCATAGTACATGATACTGACCCAGCTAGTTCAGAGCTGGCTTTGAGAGTGAGCAGAATGCCCGACACTCCTGTTTATTATCTGTCAGCCAGGGCTCCCTGATTGGACCAAATTAACAGCCCAATCAGGGAACTCCTATTCCAAGAGGTCAACCTGGCTGACCTTGATCCAATCACTTCAACCAACTCCCAAAGTAAAAGTGTGAATATTTATTTCCTGTGTAGTAACAGATGGAGCAGTGAGAATGATCCCCAGCAGCACAAGGAGTACAGTTCAGGTGACAATCTACAACATTGTAGCCTTCTTTATTAGGCTGGTCTTTATTTTCTGTGCACAGACATCTGGGGTGGGGTGGGGTGGGGAGGGGTTAAAATTTGGCACTTACCCCATGTATGTTAACAGAATTTCACAACTAAAAATGCCCAAATATTCTATAAGATATTTGGAGAGAGATTTTTTTCTTAAGGTTACAGGAAAATTGAATTGAACGTAAGTTGAATCAGTACCGAATAACTTAAATAACTTTTACATGATTCAACTCTATCGTCAGTTCAGTTTGGCTTCAGATAGCTAGGTGTTGTTTTAACCACATTCTGTTCTCCGTTAGCCAGTCATTGCTATGAGTTGCAATTTGACCTTAGAAATTTCCCATCAGTAACCGTGAAGTGAATATGACTTCTCCTGACCTCAAGGCAGCATTTGATCGTGTTTGGCATCAGGAAGCCCTGTCAAAAATTGAAAATCAATAGGAACTGGGGGAACACTCTGTCCTGACAGGCGTCACACCGAGCACAAAGAAAGATGGTCGTGTTTGATGGAGACCGATTCATTTTCAGCCACCAGACATAACTATAGGTGTTCCTCACCATTGTGCTCTAGACTCAACAATCTTCAGCCTCCACCATCCATTTGCTGTTTGCTGTTGATTGGTGCTGACCATTTGCTCTCCTCAGGTAATATCGCAGTTCTTTTTCATGAGCATTAGGCTCTGGACAGCATTCAGACTTGGGCTAAAAAGTTGCAAGTAACATTCATGCTTCACAACTGTCAGGCAGTGACCCATCTCCAATGATGGAGAGTCTCATTACTTCGTTGACATTCAGTAGTGTTACCATTGGTGAATCCCCCCATGTCATCATCCTGGGGACCATAGTTGACCAGCAATTTAAGTGGACCAGTCATATAAATATAATAGTTACAAAAGGAGATCAGAGATTAAGTTGGATACTTTACCTCCTGAATTCCCAAAGATTTTCCATCATCTAGAAGATAAAAGGCAAGATTGAAATGAAATGTTATTCCTTCATGAGATGTGGGCATCACAAGGAAGGCTGACATTTGGTGCCCATCCTTAATTGCCTTTGAACTGTGTGGCTTGCTTGACCATTCCTGCAGTCTGGATTCACATGTAGACCATTCCAATTAAGGACGGTTGATTTCGTTCTCTAAAGGAGTCATTGAATCCCTACAGTATAGTTAGAGGCCCTTCAACCCATTGAGTCTGCATTGATCCTCCCAAGAGCATCCCACTCAGAATATCTACCCCACCCTATCTCTGTAACTCTTGGCTAATCCATCTAGCATGTGCACCAATAGGGTTATTTAACATGACCAATCCACATAACCTACAGGTCTTTGGACTGTGGGAGGAAACTGAAGCACCCAGAGGGAGCCCATGCAGACACAGGGAAAATGTGCAAGTTTCACACAGACAGTTGCCGTGGGTGGAATTGAACCTGGGTCCCTGGTGCTGCGAGGCAGCAGTGCTAACCACTGTGCCGCCGTGCTACCCTGAGTATTAGCGAAGTCACTTTTATTTCAAAAATGATGATGGTTTCATGATGATAATTACTGAGATGAGCTGTTAACACCAGATTTATTAACTGGTGTAGGAGGTCTGAGGAAGGGTGGAGGATCACTAGCTTTTAAGTTAATTCCTGGAGGAATTTCCTTCTCTGGGGTGCTAACCCTCAGAGACAACTGTGTACTTCCCCATCACTCATACACCCACCATTAACCATTCATTCTCATGATATTCTGCCTTCTCATGTTGAATAGAAAGACGCCACACTCTCTAGCATCTAGCAGGATGTCAGATAACCTTTTTAAACAGGCACACTGATATCTTCGGAGCTGATAACCAAACGCTTTGAAAGAAAATGGAAAAGCAAATGTGGAATTATTTTACTTTGCATTATCCCAGTAATTATTTTATCATGCTTATGCATAGCATTATCTCGGAGTTTCATCTGTAATTCCTGGTGACTCGTGTTGCTAAGTGAGTGTTAAACATTCAGGTTGGTGGGTGGCGTAAAACAGGAGTTCATTTGCTTGATCCAAGAATTGTCCAATAACTAACTTCACAGAAGTCAATAGATTAAATTTTGGGCACTGTGTAGAATTGGGTGGCTGAGCTCATACTGTGTCAGTCAGATTTCTAGCCCTCATAGCCCTGGCCTACTGCAGAGATGATCCACTTGGGTGAGGCACTGCAAAGCTACTAGTATTTGTGCATTGTACCCCAATTAAAGTTCGTTCCATCAAAAGAGAATGGCGGGGTAGGAAGCCTTCATTCCAGTGTAGAATGCTTTCTGTGTTTAAGGTTTGGGCAGTTTACCATGTGTTTGTTACTCCAGAAACAATGTAAGCTTACACTAATGTGAAATATTGATCGCAGCAGTCCACCTACATCAATTCGGCTGCAATACCTTGTGCAGGAAAATATAATTATTGAATTGATTTTTCAATACATCACAAACCCTTCAAAATGGATGGGTTGGTTCACTGAGACTCTTGGGTTCACTGAATTTTTCCCTGGATCTAAAAACTCATATAGAGTGAAGTCAAACCATATTTCATCCCTTGACATTTTTGATGGCAAGGTTCTCCTTGGATATGGTGTTAGATCTTGTTTAATCTGATATGTGGAAGGTATCGTGCACTGTAAATTTAGAAAGTACAGAGGAGGACTGATAAAGGAATTAGAACAAAGAGAGAGTAAGAGAGTAGATTAGAGGGCAACATCGAAGTATTTTATAATGATATAACCAAAAAAGGAAGAGTGGAGACTATTAGGGACCTGAAAGGAAATGATCTGGTGGAAGCAAAGAGTCTAGCTGATGCACTAAATGAATCCTTGGCATCTGTCTCATAAAGGAAGAGGATACTGGTAATGTCACAGTAAAGGAGGGGAAGTAAAGGTCAAAATAAATCAAGAAGAGGGACTTAAAATTAGACGATTTGCAGTTGGCAGCACCCAACCATATTCAACCTGCTCGTGTTTTTAAGCCTCAGAGCACTGCGTCCAATTGATGTGATTCTGTAACTGGGCAACATTTATTAAATAGTCAGGATTGTGCTAAGAATTAGATTGGAAATTGATTTAAGATGATCAGTCAGGGTTGTCAGTGTAACACTGGGTGTGCTGGAAGCTGCTTATATTTCGCCACAGGACCTGTTTTATGCAGACAAAAGGAATTTGTACACATATTACACATATTTCATTGGGGGAGAAAAAGTAATTATAGACTCTACCAATCTCTGCTGAATTCCCATTGCTAACCAATCAGACCAATCAGACACTACCTGCTGGTCTGAGACTAAGACTGACATTTACGTGTTCTTGATGCACCTCTATGCTAACAATGGCCCAGCCAATCATAGAGTCATAGAGATGTATAGCATGGAAACAGACCCTTCGGTCCAACCCGTCCATGCCGACCAGATATCCCAACCCAATCTAGTCCCACTTGCCAGCACCCAGCCCATATCCCTTCAAACCATTCTTATTCATATACCCATCCAAATGCCTCTTAAATGTTGCAATTGTACCAGCCTCCACCACATCCTCTGGCAGCTCATTCCATACACGTACCACCCTCAGCATGAAAAAGTTGCCCCTTAGGTCTCTTTTATATCTTTCCCCTCTCACCCTAAACCTATGCCCTCTAGTTCTGGACTCCCCGATCCCAGGGAAAAGACTTTGCCTATTTATCCTATCTATGCCCCTCATAATTTTGTAAACCTCTTTAAGGTCACCCCTCAGCCTCCGACGCTCCAGGGAAAACAGCCCCAGCCTGTTCAGCCTCTCCCTGTAGCTCAGATCCTCCAACCCTGGCAACATCCTTGTAAGTCTTTTCTGAACCCTTTCAAGTTTCACAACATCCTTCCGATTGGAAGGAGACCAGAATTGCACGCAATATTCCAACAGTGGTCTAATCAATGTCCTGTACAGCCGCAACATGACCTCCCAACTCCTGACCTTAATACTCTGACCAATAAAGGAAAGCATACCAAACACCTTCCTCACTATCCTATCTACCTGCGACTCCACTTTCAAGGATCTATGAACCTGCACTCCAAGGTCTCTTTGTTCAGCAACACTCCCTATGACCTTACCATTAAGTGTATAAGTCCTGCTAAGATTTGCTTTCCCAAAATGCAGCACCTCGCATTTATCTGAATTAAACTCCAACGGCCACTTCTCAGCCCATTGGCCCATCTGGTCCAGATCCTGTTGTAATCTGAGATAACCCTCTTCGCTGTCCACTGCACCTCCAATTTTGGTGTCATCTGCAAACTTACTAATTGTACCTCTTATGCTCGCATCCAAATCATTTATGTAAATGACAAGAAGTAGAGGGCCCAGCGCCGATCCTTGTGGCACTCCACTGGTCACAGGCCACCAGTCTGAAAAGCAACCATCCACCACCACCCTCTGTCTTCTACCTTTGAGCCAGTTCTCTATCCAAATGGCTAGTTCTCCCTGTAATCCATGAGATCTAACCTTGCTAATCAGTCTCCCATGGGGAACCTTGTCGAACGCCTTACTGAAGTCCATATAGCTCACATCTAATGCTCTGCCCTCATCAATCTTCTTTGTTACTTCTTCAAAAAACTCAATCAAGTTTCCCACACACAAAGCCATGTTGACTATCTCGAATCAGTTCTTGTCTTTCCAAATACATATACATCCTGTCCCCCAGGATTCCCTCCAACAACTTGCCCACCATCGAGGTCAGGCTCACCGGTCTATAGTTCCCTGGCTTGTCTTCACCTACCTTCTTAAACAGTGGCACCACGTTTGCCAACCTCCAGTCTTCCGGCACCTCACCTGTGACTATCGATGATATAAGTATCTCAGCAAGAGGCCCACTTCTCTAGCTTCCCACAGAGTTCTCAGGTACACCTGATCAGGTCTTGGGGCTTTATCCACTTTTAACCGTTTCAAGACATCCAGCATTTCCTCCTCTGTAATCTGGACATTTTGCAAGATGTCACCATCTATTTCCCTACAGTCTATATCTTCCATATCCTTTCCCACAAAAGTCACAGCAGTTTTAAAAGGGAGAAGAGTAGACAAAGGAAGCACATGGTGAGGACAGCGCAGGAGAGAGAGAGAGAGAGAGAGAGAGAGAACCTGCACAGTTATCGCCTTTGCTGTTTGAATTCGTGTATCGCTGGACATCGGAGTGCACCTGGGAAAATTAACAGTGAAATTCACTACTAATCTTGGAGGAACTGTTGGGCGAAGTTCACAGCACAGAATCAGATAAGTAAATTGTTGTCTTAAGTCTGTCCAATAGAAAGGCTGCAGTAGTAAGTATAGTGGATTCTTTCTTGATTATATGTTTTTCGAGATAAGTCTGTTGATTAAACTTAAAATACAAGCCATAGCTATTAATTTAACCTGGGGCAGTGTTTGTAGAGGAATAAGACGGTGTTATTTTCTGTGTTGCTGCTAGTTATTTTGCCAGTTATGTTAAGGAGCAAAAATGGCCTTTGCAGTGATATGTACTTCTTGTCAGATGTGGGAGTTTAAAGAGAGTTTAAGGGTTACTGCAGATTATATCTGCCATAAATGCTGTTGGATGCGAATCTTATCAGATCAAGTGGATCGGTTGGAGAGACAGATAGAAGCGATGAGGAATTTGCAACAGCAACAGTATGTGATGGATGGCAGATATCGGAAGGGGGGAAAGTCTCAGATACAGTCACATGGATGGGTTAACTCCGGGAAGGGTGAGAAAGGTCGGCACCTCCGGCAGGAGTCTTTTCTGGATTTCTATCATTACCCTCTTTTCATGGTGTATACATTGGTGTTTTTTTCCCCCAAGTTTAACTCTTGTATTTTTGTTCTGATGATTAGCTTTAACTTCACCAACCTTTAGAAGATTCTTGGTCCTTGAAAGACCACTCAGTCCAGGTAGGACTGTTGAGTGAAGGAACAATGATACTTGTGAAGGCTCTACTTATGATTTTCCAATCCTCCTTGGTGGTAGTGCCAATGGACCAGGAAAGGTAAATATTGCAGCCTAGTTTAGCTCAGAAAAATGAAGATAGGCAATGAAGATGTAATTTTAAAAGGTGTCCAGGGAAAGTGATCATAACTTGCTGTGTGTTTTTTTTCATGTTGCTGCTCGTTCTTTTGCCAGTTATGTTAAACTGGTTTCCTCTGGTGACTGACACTTCTGTCAATTGAAAACAATTTCTTCAAATTTACTGCATCAGATGCTTTCATAATATTCTTTTATTTGTTCATACATGGGATGAGGGTGTTGTTGGTTGCATCAACATTTACTGCCTGTCTTTGCTATAAGAAGTACAGCCCAAGCCAGTTTAATTTCTTGACAGAACTGAAGTTCCCAGTTATCATTTTAACACATTAGCCCTGGAACTTCCTAAAATGTGGCAACCAGAAATGGTCACACCATTCCAACTTAAGAAGTGCTTTCTGGATTTTGTACTCCTATACTTACCGATGCTTTTTAACAACATTCACAACTTGACCTGTCTGACACTTTTGAAGCTTTGTACATTGAAAATCCACTTATAATTGCACAAGGAATTTCCAATTATACAGCATCTTTCATGTTGTCAAATGTCAAGAAGACCTTCAGAAGAACATTTTGCACTAAATTGCATGTGAAAAGATACTTAGAACAAAACTTTGCTCAATGAGGAACTTGTTGAAGGAAGTTAGAGAGAACTAAAGAGGAAATTCGAGAACCCAGGGCTTGAACAGGGTGAATAAAATCTGAGATGTGGAAGAAGCCAAAATTTAATATGGGCAGAGATGTCAGAGGCTGACAAAGTGGGAAGCAGTTGAAGAGATTAGGAGGGGCAAAACCATATGGGAATTTGAAAACAAGAATGAGAGTTTTGTAATCGAGGTGTTTCAGACTGAGTCAATGGTACATGGTCATGTAGCACTGAAACAGACCCTTCAGTCTCGCTCATCCATGCTGACCAAGTTTCCTAAATTAAATGAGCCCCATTTGCCTGTGTTTGGCCCATATCCCTCTATTCATGTACCTGGGGATAGTAAGAATTGCAGATGTTGGAGAGTCAGTGTGACTAAAGAGCCGAGCTGGAAAAAGCACAGTAGGTCAGGCAGCATCAGAGGAGCAGGAGAGTCAATGTTTCAGGTTGGAAATTTTCATCAGGACCTGAGACGTTGACTCTCCTCCTCCTCCTCTGGTGCTGCCTGACCTGCTGTGCTTTTTCCAGCTCAACTCTTTATTCATGTGCCCGTCTTTTAAACGTTGGAACTGTATCTGCACCTGGCACTTGCTCTGGTAGTTCATTCCACATATGAAGCACCCTCAGCGAGTCTGGAGGAGGAGATGAGTGGGTGCCTGGGAACGGTTGCAAATGAGGATACAGGCAGCTCATAGTAACCATCCTAGGTCTTTGTCCATTGGCTAAACTGAATTTTACGCAATTAGATTCCATGGAAAGTGAGAGATGGGGGCAGGGGTTGGTGTTAAGATGCTGCTGAGAAATCTTCCAACATTGAGTTCTTTTTGATAAAGAATTGAAAAATAGTTTCTGGGAGAAATTTACTCCTTTGCTAAAGCTTCACTTTACTCAATTGTTCTCTTTGGGGTTGTTTAATATATTAGTCCTAATATGTCTCAGGAAAGGCACGTTTAAGACAGAACATTTATTATATATGCCTCTTAATTCATCGCATTAAATTGCTTCCACCATCAGTACCAGACATGCACCAAAAAACACTTGACCCTAATATTAAATGTAAGCTGCGGTCTCCAGGCACAACTCAAGTTTGGTAAAATGCAATCCATAATTGCACAGCTGGGTGTCTTTACATTTCAAGTGGAGGTGTCAAATGTCACATGTTTACCCTCATGCTTGATTAAAACCCTTGCTATGCTTTATTAAAACCCAAGTGGCATGGCTCTTCTACGCTTTGCTTGCCTTTTTAGATTCAAAGGATGTGACAGAAAGACTGGTAATTTTGAAAACAGAAATATCTGGCATCACTATGAGATGTAGAATTGCTGTATCTCAAGAGAAACAATTGTGAAAATGACCACTGAATCACTACAGTGTGGAAAAAGGCCATTCAGCCAACACCAAGAGCATCCTGCCCTGATCCATCCCATCCCTGCATTTCCCCTAGCTAATCCAGTTAGCCTGCACATCCTGGACACTATGGGCAGTTTAGTATGGCCAATCCACCTCATCTGCACATCTTTGAAATATGGGAGGAAACCCTCACAGACACGGGGAGAATGTGCAAACTCCTTACAGCCAGTCATCCAAGGGTGGAATCAAACCTGTGTCCCTAGCGCTGTGAGGCAGCAGTGCTAACCTCTGAGCCTATGTGCTACACTGTGCTGACCAAGTCTGTGAAAAGGCCATTCAGCCCTACAATGATCCTTTCTGTGGATTCTCCTTGCCCAGCATCTAATCTCATTTTTGCTACTCCACCCACTCCAATTTTCAGATCATTTCTAAATTTTATTACGTTTTGACTGAAGATCTGCCCAATATGTTTTCTTGAAAACAAAATAGAAATGTGAGGAAAAATTAATATTACCACCACAGCACCATGTCCCCAGTGAAATCTGAAAGGTTAATAGCCTCTGAAGCACAAGACCGTATGGCTCATGCAAGGCATGCATTGTTGTCCAAAGTGTAAGGAAGACTTTTAAATGATGAGTCATGGAAAATTCTTTCCAGGTCAGCCTTGGATTGACAGGGACATGGAATCTGCTAATACCCATCCATGCACATGTGCTTGCAATTTCCTATGTGGGTTTTCTTTTAGAGGGGCTGTCAGAATGCAGTAGGGCAATGATTCTGTCAAGGCTTGGAACATCTTCAAAGATTAAATATGCAGCAATTTGCATGCGCTGTGTGCTTCTCTTAGAGAAGTGTTTCTTTTGACACAATATAAAAGGGAGGCAGAAAGCAGTAGGAAATGTTTATGTCAAGGCAACTGTTACATCACGATGTTGTTGCCCAGGTAACGGAAAGTTAATTAAGACCTACATTAAAGACCATAATGATTGCCAGTATTTTTGTGTGCCTCAGCAATGGAAACAAATAATTAGTAACTCCTTTCTCTGATGGATGATCAGTGTATCATTACCCCAACATTTCTGATCCATTAAATTGCAGCAATTTTCATAGAGAAAAGTTTTTTCAAAAAAATTACAGTAGACCAATTTGAATGTGAATACATTTTTTAACGGTTCCCTGAATAGATTGATGTGAGAAAACTGCATAATATCTTGATTGAAAATAATGTATTTCAAGGTGATCCTTGATTTTTTTAAGGCCCATAGTCCAAATTACATATATATATATAAAATCACTTTAAAATCCTTGGTGATTTCTCAGATAATGAAACAGTCCATGTTCAAATGCAGACAATATCCAGGTTTGGACGCTGAGTGGCAAGTAATATGTGCACCAATCCAGTGCCACGCTATTGACCATCTCCAATATGAGAGAGTCTAACCATTGCCTCTTTAAGTTCAATGGCATTGCCATCACGGAATTCCCCACGATCAACATTCTGTGGAGGTTACCATTGACCAGAGACTGAACTGTGCTAATCATATAAATACTGTGGTTACAAGAGCAGGTCAGATGCTAGGAATCCTGCAGCCCCACACCATCCTGATTTGGAAATGTTTCACTGATCCTTCTCTGCCATTCATCCTGGATTCTCCCCCTGGTGGCACTGTTGGTATATCTGCAGCACATGGACTGCAGTGATTTGTCATCACCATCTCAACAGCAAATAGGAATGGACAGTAAATGCTGGCTCAGCCAGCGAAGCCCATTCCTTCCAAATGAAAAAACTGTTACCCACAATGCAGAGGAGTTGGTGGCCTAGTGGTATTATTGTGGGACTGTTAACCCAGAGAGCCAGGCAATGTTCTGCAGACCTGGGCTCGAATCGTGCCACGGGAGAGGGTGGAATTTGAATTCAGTTTTTAAAAATCTGAAATTAAGAGTCTAATTTTGACTATTGGGGGAAAAGAAACATCTGGTTCACCTATGTCCTTTAGGGAAGGAAAATGTCCTTTCCTGGTCTGGCCTATGTGTGACTCCACAGCAATGTAGTTGACTTTTAACTGCCCTCTGGGCAATTAGGGATGGGCAATAAATGCTGGTCTAGCCAGTGACGCCCTCATCCCATTAATGAATAAAAAACAAAATTCCAGGAAGATCACTTGATATTTTAACTTATTATTCATTCTTAGGATATGGATGGAGATCGAAAAGAGTGTTGCTGGAAAACACAGCAGATCAGGTAGCATCCAAGGAGCTGAAGAGTCAATGTTTCGGGCATAAGCCCTTCATCAGGAATGGCTGATGAAGGGCCTATGCCCGAAACATTGACTCTCCTGCTCCTTGGATGGTGCCTGACCTGTTGTGCTTCTTCAGCACCACTCTTTTCGACTCTGACTCTCCAGCATCTGCAGTCCACACTTTCTCTCATATGGGTGGAGATGGAAGGGCTGTTATGCTGAGTGATGATGGTTTTTCTGAAACAGAGTTGGTCACACTCAGTAAGTGGATGGGTCACTTCAGAGAGCAGTTAAGGGTTAATCAAAACGATGTGGTTCTGAAGTTACACACAGGTACAGACCGGTACATGCAAGAGGTTCCCTTGTGGTGTCTTTGATTTCCAGCTTTTCAAAATTGTGAACTTACCAATTGAAGTAATTCTGTAGTCTTGCTCTGAGAAGCTATAACAGCAGCAGCAACATAACACACCATTAATGTAGTAAAATATTCCAAGGAATGGAATCAAACAAATTTGATGCTGGGACTCTCAAAGAGATATTAGAGCAGGTGACCAAAAGGTGAGATAAAAAAGTAGTTTGTAAGAATCGACATTGAGGGTAGAGTGGTTTAGGAAGAGATTACCAGAGCTTAGGAGCCAAACAGCTGGAAGCACGATCACCCAAAGTTAGAGTGATTAAAAATTAATGATGCTCAAGAAGTCAAACGGGGAGATGGTGGTGCAAAGTTGATGTCACCAGATGCGTAATCCAAAGCCCATGTTCTTGGAACTGCGTTGAAATCTCACCAGGGAGGTGATGATATTTGAACTAAATTAAAATCACTTAATGGTGACCATGTAACCACTGCTGGTGTTTTGTTTTCCTAAAAAATACACAGTCTGGTTCACTGATGCCCCTTCAGGAAGTAAAATCTGCCGTCCTTACCTGGTCTGGCCTACGTGTGACTCCAGACCCACAGCCATCTGGTTGTCTTTTAGCCACCCTCTGAAATGCAAGCCACTCAGGTCAAAGGGCAATTAGGGATGAGCAACAAATGCTGGCCCACACCCCATGTACAAATGCGAAAAAGACTGGTTTAGTAACTGAATATTGTTTGGGATGGGAGGGATAATTGCAGATTTAAGTGAAATTTCAGCTTGTCAGACATGCAATCTGATAATTTGTTCAGAGTGGAGGACTTGACAGGGGTGGATGTTAAGGTAGAGCTGGCTGCTATCAGCATACTTGTGAAAACCCACATAGATGATGCTGCCAGGGGACAGTTTGCAGGAGGAGGAGGAGAGGGATAGATCCCTGGGGAACTCTACAGACAATGGTGCAGGACAAGGAAACAATGATATTGCCAGTCATAGTTTGTTTATGATTACAAATAAATAAAAGTATGGCCTAATGTTGACCCTGGAACCACTGTTGACGCTTGTAAAAGCCCAGCTGTTTATCTAATATCCTTCACTTAAGGATGGCAGATACCTTTTCATAATCTGACCTACAGGTGAGTCCAGAATTCTAAAACAAGCAATGACTTTCTGGAAACAGTGGTTGAATATGTCTTTGCTTTTGGAATGGATACATTTTTGAAAAGCAAACATTTAAAATGGCTTGGGGAAAGGGGAAGAGAGTGGGAATTAGTGGATAAAAATTTCCGAGAAGAGGTATAGGACCAGCACGCTGAATGGAGCCTCAGAGCTGGAAAACTCCATTAACTATAAGAAATTTGGCTGTATTAAGAAAAAACGCTGTATTAGATTCAGGCATGAAAGAAACTCTTAGCGAGTGGCAGTTCTGAAGGACAGAAATTCCAGTGTTGGACACTTAGGTTTGAAAATACAGATATCCTCGTTGTTCTGAGCACCATTTTAATCCAATTTTTGGTGTGTCTCACCACAAGAATTCAAATCTGAATGGAATAAATTTGTTTTCCAATGGAGTTCCTTCATATCTAACTATTTGACCATGTTTTTAATCACCATTCCTAATATCTCTTAAGCACCTCAGTGTACATTTTGTTTGATGATGCCTCCGTGAGGTAGCTTGGGATGTTTTACTAATTCAAGGGCACTATATAAATGCAAGCTCTTAATGACCGCAGGTCTGGCAAAGGCAAGCGCCTATTGTGGAGGAATCACCATGTCCATCAGCAGATTGATAGCCCCCTATTGAATTACAAAGCTAGCTTTGGACAATGGAGATTTTGGTAACTCCTTTTCTGAGGATCTTCCTATTCATCTGCTTTTTTGTTTTGTTGACAGAATGTCCATTTTGTAACATCAACCAGACATACCAATTTGCTTTAATATGGAATGGTCACGGTCATGGAAGACATTCCGAGGTTGGAGGGCCAAGGAAGAGAAATGGTATGGGACAGAGATGGGTTCTATGGATGATTTGAAAAGGAGCTTTGGGGTATGGAAGAGGTTAAAGATTTAGGAAAGGAAATCCTTAAGTTTTGGATGGGGATGGCTAGAGACACAAGGTTACCAGTGGCAGGATGATAGCTGGAGGAATACAAAGGATTTCAGAGGAGTTGGGCAGGCAGAGAGGGCTGTACATCTGGAGGAATAATTAGTAAGAAGGGGGTGGGGTGGGTTTAAGCTTTTTTGACATCAAACAATTGCTGTTTGGCTGGTCCGGCCATGAGATCTGTGTATTGGGAAGGGCTTGTCCCCAGGATGCATACTTAATACATTTTGTCCATGATGACTCTTGTTTGAGTTTAAATGTTTAGGATCTTCAATACTTACTGCAACATTACTCTCAAATTGTATGGATTAAATGTGCTCGATCCGAGGTTATTAAAGCTGCTTGGCAGCAGAAATTCATATCCACTACCCCTTCAGGCATTTTTAATGATTGGGAGAAGCATAAACAGAGAAGTAGTTTTATAAGCTTATTGTCAACTTCATGCTGTATCTTGAGTCAAGCACTGTGCCATCAACAAGAATTCCATTGTTATCCTTGCTCTGATTCTTAATGCTGGAAGTCTATAGAAAACAGCATTGCGCATCTGCTAATTTTGCTTCGGACGGTACTACTAGAGCTCAGCATAGTAATTTTGCATGGAATGAGTAAATATGGTTGCTGTTGAGAAGCTGAGGTAAAGGATAAAAATGCCATCATGCAGCGCAGTATTACCTCAAATGAGGAAGAAACAAAGAAATTGAAGAAATAACCCTTACAGAAATATTGGTCACAACACAGAGGAAGCCATGCAGTCCATTGTTTCTATGCCAGCTCTCTGCAAGAGCAAACTAGATATTGCGTAACACTGTAATGTCTTCCTGCAATATTTATGCATAGATTGTATATAGGAATAGTAAGGGTAGGAGGAGGCCATTCGAACCCTCAAACCTGCTCAGCCATTCAGCTAGATCATAGTCGATCTTCTACCTCAACTCCATGTTCCCATGGTTTCCCCATATCCTTCGGTGGGTTGGAAGGCAAATTACAATTGGGTTCAAAGGCCTGAAATTAGGGGCTGTGAAGGGGCACATATACGGCAGATCTCAAACAGGAGGAGCAGAAATTTGGGTTGGCACTATGTTGAGAGCAGGTATGAGGGGTTTGGGCATTGTTAAGAACAGAACTGCGGAAGCTGGAAATCTGAAGCAAAAGCAGAAACTGCGGGGGACTCTCAGCAGGTTTGGTAGCAGTTGTCGAGAGAAAGCAGAGTTAAAGTTTCAAGTCAACTGTTAAATTGATTAATGCTGCCCATTTTTCCTCCTGCTTTTCGTTCATGTTTCAGTCCATTTGATGGTTCCCCCATTGATGTGGGTGATGTAGTGCACTGGTGAAGGGAAACCCAACATCTTTCAATAAGGTGTTGCCCTGATACTCTACCTCTCCTGATGATGGCCTTTGTTCCACTGTCTGCCCAGTAATTAAAGTGATCCTGTCCCCAGGGCTTGGGTGGGCAGTTGTCAGTAAGACCATAAGAAGTAGGAGTAGAAGTAGGCCATTCCGCCCATCAAGTCTGCTCCACCATTCAACAAGTTCATGGTAGATCTGATCATCCTCAACTCCATTGTTCTGCATTTTCCCTATGACCCTTTAAAAATCTGTCCTTCTTAGTCTTGAATGTACTTAATGATCCAGTCTCCACAGACTTCTCTAGTAAAGGATTTCACAGTTTCACTTCCCTCAGAGGGAAGAAATTTCTCCTCATCTCTGCCTTAAATATGCAACCCATTATTCTGAGATTATGCCCTCTCATCCTAGACTCTCCCCCCAGGTGAAACAACCACTCTGCATGTAATCTCAAACCTCAAACCACTGCACTTCCAGCACTGGAGATGGGTGCCTGGAATTTCACACAAGACCCCGCCCCTCTGGAATGGTCTTGGTGAAATGAAAAGCTTGCATTTATATTGCCTCAAAGGACATCTTAGAGCTCTTTATAACCACTGAGGCACTTTGGATATGTAGTTACTATAGCCAGATAATCTGTCTTTGTGATAATGACCAGGATACTGAGCACAATCCTTCTGCTCTTCTGTAAAATAGTGCCATGAGATTTTCAATGCTTTCCTGAGAGGGCAGAGCGGCCTTGGTTCACATTTAAACATATCAGCAAAAGATCATTGTGATTGATCATGGCTGTTCTTGACTTCCCACTTTTCCCCATATTTTTTGATGCCATGACAGATCATCATTCACCTATCTCAGGTTGAAACACATTCAATGATGGTGCATACGCAATCCTCAGGGGAAGAAAATTCCAAGGATTTAGTGAAGAAATTATCCTCATCCAAACCTCAATGATCAGCCCCTTACTTTAGGACTGAAATCTTGTGTCCTAGATTTCCTAGTTGGGGGAAGCAAAGTCTCGGTATCTCCCTCTCAAATCCTTTCATAACCTTGAATGTTTCAATGAGATCATCTCTCATTCTTCAAATCCCCAGAGAATATATACCCAATTTGCTGAGTCTGTCAGAATAGTATAACCCTCTCATCCAAGGGACCAATTTAGTGAATTTTTGCTGTATCACCCCCAGTGCAGGTATAGCCTTTGTCTAGACAAGGAGACCAAACTTACACGATTTGGAGGTGCCAGTGTTGGACTGGGATGTTAAAAATCACACAACACCAGGTTATAGTCCAACAGGTTTGTTTGGAAGCACTAGCTTTTGAAGCACTGCTTCTTCACATTCACAATAACCTGATGAAAGAGCAGTGCTCCAAAAGCTAGTGCCTCCAAATAAACCTGTTGGACTATAACCTGGTGTTGTGTGATTTTTAAAATTACATACAGTACTCAAAGTGGCCTCTCACAGAAACCCCATACAATTGTAGCAAGACTCATTCATTTTTATACTGCAATTCCCTTGCAATAAAGGCCAACGCATCATTTATGTTCCCTAATTGCTTGCCATATCTGCATTTTAATTCTTTGCATTCCTTGTATGGGCACATCCAAAATTCTCTGAATATCAACATTTTCAAGTTTCACACGTTTTTTAAAAAAGATTGTTTTTCTAATCTTAAGACCCAAGGGAATAATTTCAAATTTCCCAACATCATAATCCTTTTGCCATCTTGTTGTCAACTCCCTTAATCTGCCTGCATCTCTTTGCAAGCTCTTTGTGACCTCCTCACAGCTTGCATTCTAGCAGATGGAATATTCTTTGTGTCTTCATCTAAGTAGTTATTATAGATTGTAAATAGCTGAGGCACTATACTTTCGTTGCACACTCTGCCAACTTGAAAATACCCCATTTATATCTCCTCTCTGCTTCCTATCCATTCATCCACAATCCTTACTAATTTTTTGCCCCCAACTCCGTGAATCTTTTATCTTCTGTATTAACCTTTTACATGAGACCTTATTGAATACCTTTGGACATCCAACCACTGGTTTTACTTTAATAATACTCATAGTTATAGGAAGTTTTGAATCAATGCACTCAGACATGTTGTAATGCACCTCTGGACCAGGTGTGACTTGAACTCAGGACTTTTGTGCTAGAGGTTGGGACACTCTCACTGCATCACAAAATCCCTAGACAGCATCCAGGCAGGTCTTGAACACCGGACCTTCAGACTGAAGGTATGATGATATACCATCTGATTACCTGTGCTGCGGTGGTTATATCCTCAAAAAACCCAAATAAATTTGCCAATCAGGATTTCTGATCTATAAAACCACATTGACGTGTTCCAATTAAAGTATAGTTTTCTAAGTGCACAGTCAAGACTTTCTTAACAATGGATTCTATTGCTTTCCTGAAGTTGACTTGTGGTTCCTTCAAGGAGATCTCCAGCAGTCCAGCCCTTAACTAGGATTTTAGTCTTTGAGTTTTTCTTCTGAGATCCTATTCTAGAATGGGATGTGAAGCCAGAAGCTTGCAGGCTCAGAAGTGAGGATACCACCCACCGAGCAGCAGTTAATATTGCAGACCTACTGATGAACAGTGTGATGTCAATTTCATGTTGGTGAGGATTCTGGGAAGGCAAAGCAGGTGTGGAGCCTGCGAGATGGACCAGATCTGAAACCAGCTCTACAGCCTTTACCTGATTCCCTTCCACCTTGTGAAGAAGGGCATAACAACCCCCACAAGGAATGAACTCTTTGTATGTGGGAAACCCAGAGTCTCCGTTCAGTCATTGGCAAACATGACAACAATTCCATTTATGGCTGGCATAGACAGATATTTTTGGTCTCCCAGGAAAACTTATGGGGAGCAGATAGGAATATTGGGCTGAATCCCAAAATCAACTATAATCATACTGAGTGGTGGAGTAGACGCAACAGGCTATATGGTCTATTCCTTCCCCTATTTCTTACGCTTTTGTCAAATTCAGACCACTTCTAAATCTTGCTGCATATAACAATTGCCTGAAATAAACAATCAGAATTAAGCCGAATATAAACTCCCTCCCTCCGTGGGTTTGGGTTTAGTTCAATAGCACTAACATGAGCAACGTTAGTATAAAAGGTTTGTAACATGTAGCCATTAATATGACTTGTCTTCTGACATGTATGCAGTATAAATCCTGACACATATCTAATTTATTTTGCATAAATGTAAATTCACAGCAATTAGACTTGTCTTTCCAAGCCTCGCTGCTATTGGCCGTGAAAGGAGCAGTTTAATGTCAAAACAATGGTATTTAAAATCCAACATTTAATATTTGCAGTGATCATTTTCATTTCTGAATACCTGCAATTGGTCAACAGTTTCATTTTTATCTCCCTGACAGGTGGTGTTAATTTTTTGTTGTTGAGGATTATGCTCCACTGTCTGCAGAATAGCAGAAAATTTATTTACAGCTCATTTAAAAAAAAATACTTTTACGTTTGAGCAACTATTCCCTAGCCCTCCCCTCTCCAGACATCCAGTGAGAAACGTTACGTTTGGAAATTGTGTAATTTTGGTGACAACTACTTGCATTCATATAACACCTTTAGTGTAGGAAGACCACTCAATAAGCTTCACAGGGATAGAAGGCAGAAAGCAGAATCTAACACTGATATGTGTAAAGAGATAGTAGATGTCAAACAGCTTGGTTTGAGGTTTAAGCGGTGCATTGTAGAAAACGCGAAGTGGAGACGTTTAGAGAGAGAATTGTAGAGCTTAGGGGCAAGATAGCTGAAGGCACAGCCACCAACAGTGGAGCAATTAAAATCGTGGATATTCAAGAGGCCAAAACTGAAGGA
This sequence comes from Chiloscyllium plagiosum, assembly GCF_037043375.1. Lineage (NCBI taxonomy): Eukaryota > Metazoa > Chordata > Chondrichthyes > Orectolobiformes > Hemiscylliidae > Chiloscyllium > Chiloscyllium plagiosum. The sequence goes on from NW_028270166.1 coordinate 10,452,979, forward strand.
GCACAAAGAGGATTATAAAGGTTGAGGGAGGTATAGGCATATTGAGGGTGAGGCCATGGAGAAATTTGAAAGCAAATAGATGTTCTGAGCTGCGTGTGTGAGTATCAAGTTGATGATAGGATGTGCTGTGTTCCTCTGTACTCAACATTCACACACGTACATTCATCCACAGGGACTGTGGTTGCTTACACAAAGTATCAGAGGTTTATACATAATTGTCAGTCTATCTATTCTAATCTCCCAACAATTGACTGCAATCAGAGGGTCTTAGAATTGATGCTATGCTCTTGTAGCTTTCTGTCCATTCAAAAGCCTTCTCTGGAGATAGTACAATTAGTGAGTTTAGTCCGGAGACAGAGAGAATGAGAGATGGTACATTTTTGTTTTGGTTAGATTGGGAAGATTCAGAATAGTATAGAATCAGTATTCATTGACCTTGAGTGATTTTACCAGACTTTTTAACAAGGCTTGTTTATTAAAAAACATCATTAATCATGGGCATGATTTTCTGATTTGGTTGTAGGTGTGGGGGTGAGTGTGTTGGGTGATGACTAACGTGCCATCACTATGGGCAAGATGGCTAGAACAACTGGAGGGCAGTCAACTTGTTCAGACCTGGCGGGAAATTGTGGGTGAGAATCACAGGTCTCGAGTGGCCTCATCAGAACCTGCTGGCAATCAGAGTCTGGTGGATCCAGGCTCCTAGCAGTGGGGGGGCTTCTCCTCTGGAGCAACCAGTGGGTAACATTTATACTCATTCTTGTGGACTGGGGTCATGGGAAATAGAGGTGTCAGGGGGTCAGATGCAAGGACAGGGGTATGACGTTTAGAGGCTGCCCCTCTTGACCCTATCTATGCCACTGCTCACCTCCTGATTGGGTTCCCACCAACCTCACCCCCGACCAACCTCAACACATTTGGACAAGTCACTGTTGCTTCCCAGTCAGGGAACTAGCCACTTTTCCTGCCAGCTAGCAAGGCCAGTGATCAAGGAGCTGGTGTGTTGAGGTTCCTCAGTCCCCATTGATTGACCATGTAATTGCTGAGGGTTCGGGAAGGTCACTGGAGTGTGAGCTGGCGAGAAGTAGGTGAGAATCTCTGGAGGGCCAACTCGCCTCATTATTTCCCTTCTAGTGGTCTCCGTGATGTAAAAGCACATTTCAATCTAGAAGTAAGACTCCGTGCAGGCATTGCTATAACAGTGGATTTTGAATAGGATCATGGGTTTGTGGTGGGTACAATTTAAAAAGAGTTTCTGGATGTTTTCCTACTCATCCAATTTGATGTTCTCACAGAGAAATGGGGTGGGAAACTGTTGAAGGTATTGCCCACCACTGTACAGTAACCCAGCATCGGCTGGCATTGAAGAAATGTCCTAACTTTGATTTATGAACCACATAATTAGCACATAGAAGAAGCTTTTATTTTTGAGTCCCAAAATAGGCAGCCTGTGTGGATATCTTGCTGCAGTTGTACCCTCATTCCTGATGAAGGGCTTATGCCCGAAACATTGACTCTCCTACTCCTCGGATGCTGCCTGACCTGCTGTGATTTTCCATCACCACACTCTCGACTCTGATCTCCAGCATCTGCAGTCCTCACTTTCTCCTGCAATTGTACTGAGTCTTGGTGGGATCCCACTTTGGAATATTGTGTCCCGGTTTTGGTCTCCTTATCTGATGAAGTTAAAAATCACACAACACCAGGTTATAGTCCAACAGGTTTATTTGGAAATACTAGCTTTCGGAGCGCTGCTCAACCACCTGATGAAGGAGCAGCACTCCGGAAGCTAGTTCTTCCAAATAACCCTGTTGGACTATAACCTGGTGTTGTGTGATTTTTAACGTTGTACACTCCAGTCCAAAACTGGCATCTCCAAATCATATCTGATGAAGGATATTCTTGCTCTAGAGGGTGTGCAAGTATATGGCAGGACTGATGTATGAAGAGAGATTGAATCAGATTATGTTCGCTGGAGTCCAGAAGAATTAGAGAGCATTTCGTAGAAACCTATAAACTCTTAAGAGGACTAGACAGGGCAGAGACAGAAAGGATGTTCCTGATGTTGAGAGAGTCTATCACCGTGGGGTCATTGTTAAGGACGTGGGGTAAACTATTTAGGACTGAGATGAGGAGAACTTTCTTCACCCAGAGAATGGTGAGCCTGTGGAATTTGCTACCACAGAAAGCAATCAAGACCAAAATATTGTAAGATTGAAAGAAGAAGTTATACACAGCACTTGGGGCTAAAGGGATCAAAGGATCTGGGAGGTGGGGATGGGGTTGGGGGGGTTGGGGTGGGGAGGGAATAAAGGAGGAACAGGCTGTTGAGTTGGATGATCAGCCATGATCATAATGAAAGGCAAAACAGGCTTAAAAAGTCAATTGGTTTACTCCTGCTCCTATTTTCTTTGTTTCTAAACCCAGTATCCATCCAGCCTTCATGTCTACTTGTTTACATTGGGATATCTACATGGGTGACCGGCATAAAAGATCCAAGTGTCTGGCTGGCTGCTTCAGATTTAGAAGGGAGGTTTTGCATTGCTAGGTTAAGGTGTTGCTGACTATGTGTGGATATCAGTCATGGGCATGCCTTGAATTTAAAGGAGGAGGGCAGACAGCTGTGAGACCAGAGCAGGCAGCTCCTCTCCATTGCCTGTGCTAATGTGCTGCACGAGAGGTTGGCTTTTATTTCATTACGTCTGGTATCCGTGACTTGGAGTGTGTTCTTGGAATTGCTTATTTCCTTACTGTCATTTTAATTCCAAACAAGCAGCAATGAATGGGGGATGGGATAAAAAGCCCTGAATAAACTGGCCTAAAGTAATGTGCATGTGTACATGGTGTGTGTGTGTGTGTCAGTGAGAGAGAGAAAAATGGAGATAGGGAGACAGACAAAGATAAAGTACAGGATTATGCTATGGCCTGCAGCAACTCAAGTGCCCGCCTGTTAATGGAAATAGAAATTTGATTGGATTAACTTGCTGATTAAACTGACCTAATATTGTGTAAGCCACAATATCAACAGTCCGATTTGGAATAATGCTCAATGTGTCTCCAGTCATTATACAGACATTAAATGGGTCACTGATTTTAAACCCTATCAGTCCTAAATTGCATGCCAACTCTGCTTGGGCATGTCTGCTTATATTGTTTTCTTCTAAGACTAACTGCCCTAACTCCACAAGCCTGCTATTGGCACACACAATCACTCACTATTTTGAAATGCCAATGTCACACTCCAGTTGATTAGTGAACAAATACTTTGCTACCTAATTGGAAGATTGTTCCCTCAAGCATCCAATTTTTTTCCCTTCTATCTAAATTCTTTGATAATGGTAAACAAAGATCTTCAAAGATCTACTGGCTTTTTACACCATTTTTAAATGTTTGCTGTGATTGTTTGCCCAAGCAGTAGCCTGGAGTTGAACCTTCAATTCCTGGGCATTTCAGGGAGCTCCTGGAGTCACAGAGGGATGAGGCACAAAGGGAACATACATGGAGAGTGCTGGAGAAATTCTGTAGGTCCGTCAGCATCTATTGGGAGAGAAACAGAATTAGCAATTTGGGTCAGGCATTACTCTTTTTCAGAAGTAGCATACAGAATTGTATAGGGGCAGTATGCACACACAACATGTGACTAGGAAGGCAAATGGAATATTGTTTATCATTGCAAGGACAATAGAATTGCAAGGACAGTAGAGATGTTTTGCTGCTGTTTCATGATGTGTTGGTAAGATCCCACCTGGAGTGTTTTGTACAATTTTGGTCTCCTTACTCAAGCAAGAATTTAACTACTTTAGAAACAGTTCAGAGAAGATTCACTCGACTGATTCCTGGGATGAGACGGTTATTTAATGAGGAGAGGTTGGACATTTTGGGACTGTATCCATTGGAATTTAGAAAAATGAGAGATGATCTTATTGCAAGTCCTGAGGAGACTTGACAGGTTGTATGATGAAAAGGTGCTTCCCTTTGTGGGACAGGTTAGAATAAGGGGACAGAGAAAACAATGGAAGCAATCATTGCATATTTTTAAGGCAGATGTAGATAGATTATTGACTTAACACAGGACCCAAAGGTTATCAGGGTAGGTGGAAATGTGGTGGTGAGGCCACAATATGTTCAGCCATCGTGGAGCAGGCTTGACAGGCTGATTGGCCTACTCCAATTCCTGCTCCTAGTTCATTTGTTTGTGTAGAGGTATGGTGACCAAAGTTGTAGCTCTTTGGCTGTTTTGCGATGTGTTCAGATTACCTCTTTGGCTGTTTTGCGATGTGTTCAGATTACCTCTTTGGCTGTTTTGCGATGTGTTCAGATTACCTCTTTGGCTGTTTTGCGATGTGTTCAGATTACCTCTTTGGCTGTTTTGCGATGTGTTCAGATTACCTCTTTGGCTGTTTTGCGATGTGTTCAGATTACCTCTTTGGCTGTTTTGCGATGTGTTCAGATTACCTCTTTGGCTGTTTTGTGATGTGTTCAGATTACCTCTTTGGCTGTTTTGTGATGTGTTCAACCACATTTTAGTGGAAGCACCCTAGTTGTTCAAATTTCCAACTGTTTCTAGAGTTATCAGTTTTGGCAGTCGTATGACTGATGTGCAGGCCTGTCTTAGTATTATAGGCTTTTTGTTGAGATCTGTGGTCCCAATCAATTTTTTGTTAGCTTTTTAAGATCAGGAATAGAGTGATGGGATACAGTCCTGCACCAACACTATGTAACGTAACTACCTTCTACATTCAAGCATGTCATTTAGGTCGTTTGATATAAATGGTTCTTCAGAAGAAATCCCTATAAATTACCAATAGTTTTATTAATTGACTCTAAATAAATTTCCAGCCACTTGTATCGACATCCCAGATCCTCATAGAGCTCACTAGCTGAATAACAAGTAACAGAGTGAGATGGTTTAGTTGGATGGATATGGAGAAACTGTTTCCCTTTTTGGTGGAATGCAGAATAAAGGGGCACAGTCTTAAAATTATCACAATAATCATTTTTCCAGATGAAATAATGAAAATCTGGAGCTTTCTCCTCCAATAAAATGTGTTTGTTGCATCAACTGATATTTCCAAGAGTATCACAGGGTCAATTACAGCATGAAAGGAGGCCATTTGGTCCAATGACTGGATGCTGGCTCACCACAGAGCAATTCAGTCAGCTTCATACCCCTCTCCCCATTCCATCATCATAACCCCGTATGTTTACCTCAGTCATCTTTCTCCTTTTGAAATCAATGATTATTTCCTTACCCACTGATCTCACAGACAGCCAGTATTAGGTAATTACTACTCGCTGTGTTAACAAAGGAAACATTTGCTCCTGCATTTTGTGCATAAAACCCATGTCCCCCTAGTCCTTATGCTGTCCACTAATAGGAAGAGCTTTTTCCTTGGTTTACTTTCATGTGAGCCTGTCATAATCTCGTCCATCTCTTTCAAATCTCCTCGCAATCCCTTTTACTTCAAGGCAAGAATTTTTGAAAAATTCATTCAGGATGTGGGCTTCACTGGCGAGGCCAGCATTTATTAGCCATTGCTAATTGCCCAGAGTCAACTGCATTGCTGCATGTCTGGATTCACATGTAGGCCAGACCAGGGAAGGATGGCAGTTTCATTTCCTAAAGAGCATTAATGAACCAGGTGGGATTTTCTGGAGAATTGATTCATGGTCATCATTAGACTCTTAATTTCTGATTTTTATTGAATTCAAATTTCACTCTTGCAGGTTTTGAACGTGGGTCACCAGAACATTATCTGTGTCTCTGAATTAATAATCCAGCGATAATACCACTAGGCCATCCCCTTTGAATGATCTCAGCTGTTTTAACTGAACCTGGTAACTAAATATCAACCCCCTCCCATTTCCAGTGCCATTCTGGGAAATGTCCCCTGACCTGCTCAAGGATATTTACAATTTGAGATCAGTAGTTTTTTTAAAATTCAATAAGTATCAGGAGTAATAATGTGAAAATGGAGTTGAGTTAAAGATCAGCCATGATCTCAGTGAACAGTGGAATAGTCTCAAATGCCTAAATGTCCTCTGATGTACCTTCGATTCCAAGTTCTGCTTGCAATTGCAATTAACAGGTTGTATGTGGGCCCAAAGGCATATGGAATGAGGAGATTGCCAGGCATTGGAAGAGGGAGGTGTGACAGGCTGCAAGCAGTCACGTTGCGAGTGCCGCTGGTGTGTATATATAGTATAGCAGGTAGGCAAAAGGCAAGGTATTGTGAAAGTATCTTGTCTTTGTAAATTACAGGAGATAGCCTGGTGAGCATTTTTGCAAGGAAGATTGCCAGCGAAAAAAATAGCAGGAGAAAATTGCTATAGATGCAAATGGAACTGGATTCCTCAGTCTAATGCCAGAAAAAGATGGAATATTCAGGAAGGTATTAAGAATTCAGTTTGCACCACATATACAAGTCTTTTAATGTGAATTTATGACTTTTTAATTCTGATTTTGCTTCCAGCAGTTTCTGTACATTTTTCATATTTTAATAGTCTTAGTATAAATAGACTGGCCAACCTCAAAATAAAAGCCTTGAAGTTATATTTTCTTTTATGACAGTATTGCTGATTCTTTGGCAAGGGAAAAAAAAGTCATAGCTTTTTAATGATCTTGGGGTAGGGTGGTGCAGGGGTTGAGAACAAGACCCTTTACTCTGGAAGTGCTGGGTTTTGAATCCTTCCAGAGCAATAACACAGGATATAATCATGAAATATTACCAACCATTTTATACTATATCTGATACTGTTTAATATTCCTCTTTTATTCAAG